>NW_024426008.1:1217203-1527774 GCF_017311325.1 Ursus maritimus
TCTTTCTTTCTTTCTTTCTTTCTTTCTTTCTTTCTTTCTTTCTTTCTTTCCCCTTCCTTCCTTCCTTCCTTCCCTCCTTCCTTCCTTCCTTCCTTTCTTCTCTTTTTTAGATTTTATTTATTTATTTGAGAAAGAGAGCACAAGCCAGGGGAGGGGCAGAAGGAATGGGAGAGAGAATCTCAAGCAGACTCCCCACTGAGCAGAGCCTGATACTGGGCTTGATTTCAGGACCCTGAGATCATGACCTGAGCTGAAGTCAGACATTAAACTGACTGAGCCACCCAGGCGTCCCTCTTATTAATTTTCTTATACCACCCCTTCACATTTTTGAGAATTCTTTATTACTGCATTAAGCCTCTCAACTAAACCATCAACAATTATTTAGACTTAAATATAAATTTCTCAGTTCCTACAACAGTTGCTTTATTTTCTCTCACATATTGATATTTCAGCCACGGATTACAAGTCGAAATTATTTTCTTGTGGATACCATCATATGAATTTTGTCACTTTGACAACTTAAATTGTCTTCCAGACTTCTATAATGCAGATGAAAAGTCTGTTCTTCAAAGTCTGTTCAGCTGAAATGACTGTGATTTTCATTTCTTTGTTGGTAACCTGTTTTTTTCTTTTTGTCTTTGTTTTATAAATAATTTTCTCTCCCTCCTTCTCACTCTGGCATCGTTTAGCCCCTTTCTTTATCTCTGGAACTTAGAAATATCACCAATATATGTCTGTATGTTTTCTATCTTGCCCTGTCATTGTGTTCTAAAATATTCATTCCTTTTATTTTATTTTCCATATCAATCTCCACTTTCAGTACTCTCCATTTTATTACTCCGACCTTGAACTGAATTATTTGGCAATAGTTTTAATTTCTAAGATTTTTTTTTTTTTTACTATTTTATTTATTTATTTATTTATTTATTTGAGAGAGAGCCAGAGAGAGAGAGCATGAGCAGGGGGGAGAGGCAGACGGAGAGGGACAAGCAGACTCCCCACTGAGCACAGAGCCTGACATGGGGATCATGACCTGAGCTGAAGACAGATGCTTAACAGACCGAGCCACCCAGGTGCCCCTAATTTCTAAGAATTTCTATTTCTCTCTTCTATGCCCTTTATTACATGGTATCCCATTCTTATTGTATTTCCTTCAGGGTCTGTTTCTCATCTTGGCCCTTTTCTTTCATACTGCTGGTTTTATTAAACTATCTCATAATTCTTTTTTTTTTTTTTTGAGATTTTATTTATTTATTTGAAAGAGAGAGCATGAGCAGGAGGAGGGGGAGAAGCAGACTCCCCTGCTGAGCAGGGAGCCTGACATGGGGCTAGATCCCAGGATCCTGGTATCATGACCTGAGCTAAAGGCAGTCACCTAACCAACTGAGCCACCCTGGTGCCCCATATCTCATAATTCTTAATTTTCCATTCATAATTACAAATGAGGAACTGGGTGGACTGCATAGGAAAGCTAGTCTGGATTTCCATGCAGGTACACAGGTCTATTTAATCATTTCCCCCTTTTTGTGTTCCATGGAGATCTGGGATTACTTTAGGTTCAGCTCTGCTTTATGATCTGGCCCTAATACCCACTATAAAAACCTTCTGTCAGTCTGATTTCCCACTTATTTATAAAATTTATGAAATATATCTTTCACCTTTGATCAAGGGACATCTGTTGTAGGCCAATCCCTCTTTATATATGGGGTGTAGGAGAGGAAATGGTTTTAGAATTAGCACATTAATTAATTTCCCACAAGAATTCAGTCTGGTCTCTTTCTACATCCTATAGTTGCTGATCCCAAGCTCAAATTTCTCTGTGTCCTCCTACCGACTTTGGACTACGGCTTTTCTCGGCCGGTTTCTCGATCACACAGATTTTATTTACCTTCTACCTTCTAGGAGTTTCTTAAAACTTCTGATCTACTAGTAGTGACCTTCCCTCGCTTCCTGCAGTATTGGGGGTTTGTTCCTTCTTAAACAAGTCCTGTCATAATAATGGGATTTTGAGATGGAGAGAAAATAAACTGCTATTATCAGCCTGCCATTTGGATATTCAGATTTGGGGTTATCTTAAATACAATTTTTTTTCATAAGGTTTCCTCTATCTTCTAAACACAGTAATATTATAAGCAACCTAAAAGAGTCAAAAAGGAGTATTTTTAGATAAAAAGTACTTGTAGGTCACTTTAAATTTTATCAGTATTATACCTGTCAATTGCTTGAAGATCATTGGCTGGATTCCAAGTAGGATCAAATAATACAACAACATTGGCACCAACAAAATTGAGGCCTAGTCCACCAGCCCTGGAGGAAACAGAAAACGGCATATTAAAAAGACAAAAACATAATTGTTGCCCTCTAATTCAATTGTGCCAGGTTTCTGTAACCAGATCAACACAATATTGCCTTAACATCATAAAAGTAAGATGCTTGAAACACAAAAATGCCACAAATGAAATAGCTATGGAATATTATTTTTCTACCATTCTAGAATATCTCTTAAAAAAAAACCCAAAAAACCAAAAACGAAACTGACTGTTAAAGCCCATGTAAGTAGGGTGTGCTGGTTTTTTCATTTTTTAGATATTCAAATACTATGCTATAAGATTTTCCTAACATACTTTCCAAAAATTGTAAGTATAGTCCAGCTAAATAAAGTAATATACACATTTTTAAAAATCAATACAGGAGTAGATGCACTTCTTATTCTACCCACTAAGTGCAGCTGAAGACCCCTGGACATCATAGATAAAATAAATATTAGACTCTGAAAGGTAGAGAGAACAAAGACTGGCTAGGGACTCAACGAACTAAGGAATGACATGGCAATGAGCTCTCCAGCTATCTTTTTGCCTAAAAATCCCAGACTGGGTTCTGGAGAAACCAGTATACTGGATATGCCAGTAGTCAAGACAAAAAAAGCCCCAAGAAAGCCCTTCTTCCTTTAGCCGAAGAACCAGGAAAGGTATAGCCTTTCAAGAGGGAAAAATGTTAAGATAATAACCAGCCTATTCTGGTAAACACCATGGAAAAAAATCTATGGTCCCACTCCCAACCTGGTCAGTAAAAGTTGAGTGAGGAGATTAGATTTGCACCCTTGCCTAACTATAATGAGGTGTCTCATACCCACACCCAGGGGGTGTCAGAGAAAACTGAGGAGCTGGGGACATTCATTTACGTTGCACTATAACCAGATCCCCTCTGTGATGTCAGTGGAGGCCACACAGAAATAGTCATGAAGTGCCTCACTCTCAGGAAGTCAATAGAAGCCAAGCAAGAAACATGGATTCCCATCCCTATGTGGCTGGCATGGTGTCCGGCTAAAACAGAGGGGAAAAGCCCCACTATAGATAAGCTCGAAATAAAAAATTACAAAATGAGTGAAGAAACCATCTACCATAAGCAAGAGCCAGAGAGAACAACAGAAGGATTAGCAGCCCCAAGTATAGGAGTTAACAGACCAAAAATGCCATTCAAAAAGAGATTTAAAAAATTTTTTTTGATTCAAATTACTAAAGAAATAAAAGAAAGGCTAGAAACCATAAAGAACAAAATACGAGTAAAAACAATCAGGCAGATCTGAAAAATATCAACAGGACTTTTAAACATGAAAAATATGGTCTTTAAAAATTCAATGAATAAAAAAAAATTAAAAAAAATTAAAAAAAATTCAATGAATAGGTTAAATAACAATTTCTAATATAAACAGATAATTAGGAGCTTTGTGGCAAATCCCATCAAATTAGATGGAGTGAGTAGAAAAGGAGTTGTCATCAGAAGTTCGGTACTATTTGAACTGTTGTTGAACGTGTTTATGACTTTGAAAAAGATTATTTAAGAAATTAAAAATGCTTATTATTTAAGAAATTAAGAATGCTCATGTGTACGTTATAAAACTTAACTGAAGACAATATTCTGTGTCATTTAATGCTCTGTAGGTAAGGAAGGGCTCATGTGACAAATTACTTCTTTTTTTTTCTAATTTTTTTTTATTATATTATGTTAGTCACCATACAGTACATCCCTGGTTTCTGATGTAAAGTTCAATGATTCATTAGTTGCGTATAACACCCAGTGCACCATGCAATACGGCCCTCCTTACTACCCATCACCAGTCTATCCCATTTTCCCACACCCATCCCCTCTGAAGCCCTCAGTTTGTTTCTCAGAGTCCATAGTCTCTCATGCTTCATTCCCCCTTTGGATTACCCCCCCTTTCTTTACCCCTTTCTTCCCCTACCAATCTTCCTAGTTCATATGTTCCATGGACAACAGAAATCATATGATAATTGTCTTTCTCTGCTTGACTTATTTCGCTTAGCATTATCTCCTCTGGTGCCGTCCATGTTGCAGCAAATGTTGAGAAATCATTCTTTCTGATAGCTGAGTAATATTCCATTCTATATATGGACCACAACTTCTTAATCCAGTCATCTGTTGAAGGGCATCTCAGTTCCTTCCACGATTTAGCTACTGTGGACAATGCTGCTATGAACATTGGGGTGCATATGACCCTTCTCTTCACTACGTCTGTATCTTTGGGGTAAATACCCAGTAGTGCAATGGCTGGGTCATAGGGTAGCTCAATTTTTAACTTTTTAAGGGACCTCCACACTGTTTTTCAGAGTGGCTGTACCAACTTGCATTCCCACCAACAATGTAGGAGGGATCCCCTTTCTCCACATCCTCTCCAGCAATTGTTGTTTCTTGCCTTGTCAATATTTGCCATTCTAACTGGCGTAAGGTGGTATCTTAGTGTGGTTTTAATTTGAATTTCCTTGATGGCTAATGATTTTGAACATTTTTTCATGTGTCTGTTAGCCATTTGTGGTCATCATTGGAAGAGTGTCTGTTCATATCTTCTGCCCATTTTATGATTTGTTTATTTGTTTCTTGTGTATTGAGTTTGAGAAGTTCTTTGTAGATCTTGGATACCAGTCTTTCACCTGTAGCGTCATTTGCAAATATCTTCTCCCATTCCGTGGGCTGCCTCTTAGTTTTTTTGACTGTTTCCTTGGCTGTGCAGAAGCTTTTTATCTTGATGAAGTCCCACAAGTTCATTTTTTCCTTTGTTTCTCTTGCCTTTGGAGATAGGTCATGAAAAAAGTTGTTGTGGCCGATGTCAAAGAGGTTGCTGCCTAGGTTCTCCTCTAGGATTTTGATGGATTCCTGTCTCACATCGAGGTCTTTCATCCATTTGGAGTTTATCTTTGCGTATGGTGTGAGAGAGTGGTCAAGTTTCATTCTTTTGCATGTAGCTGTCCAATATTCCCAGCACCATTTATTGAAGAGACTGTCTTTTTTCCTGTTTTGTCAGGATGCTTTTTCCTGCTTTGTCAAAGATTAGTTGCCCAAAGAGCCGAGGGTCCATTTCTGGGTTCTCTATTCTGTTCCATTGGTCTATGTGTCTGTTTTTGTGCCAGTACCATGCTGTCTTTGTGATCACAGCTTTGTAGTACAGCTCGAAATCCGGCATTGTGATGCCCCCAGCTTTGTTTTTCCTTTCCAACAGTTCCTTGGCGATTCAGGGCCTTTTCTGGTTCCATACAAATTTAAGGACTATTTGTTCCAGTTCTTTGAAAAATGTCATCGATATTTTGATCGGGATGGCATTGAAAGTGTAGATTGCTCTGGGTAGCATGGGCATTTTAACTATGTTAATTATTTCGATCCATGAGCATGGAATATTTTTCCATCTTTTTCTGTCTTCTTCAACGTCTTTCAAGAGTGATTTATAGTTTCTAGAATATACATTCTTTATGTTTCTGGTTAATTCCAAGTTAACGTATGGTTTTTGCTGCTATTGTAAATGGGATGGATTCCCTAATTTCTCTTTCTTCAGTCTCATTATTCGTGTATAGAAATGCAACTGATTTCTGAGCATTGATTTTGTATCCTGCCACATTACTGAATTGCCCTATAACTTCTAATAGTTTGGGCGTGGATTCTTTTGGGTTTTCCATATAGAGTATCATGTCATCTGCGAAGAGAGACAGTTTGACTTCTTCTTTGCCGATTTGGATACCTTTTATCCCTTTTTGTTGTCTGATTGTTGTTGCAAGGACTTCTAGTACTATGTTGAATAATAGTGGCGAGAGTGGGCATCCTTGTCGTGTTCCTGATCTTAACGGAAAGGCTTCCAGCTTTTTCCCATTGAGAATGATATTTGCTGTAGGCTCTTCATAGATGGTTTTTATGAAATTGAGGAATGTACCCTCTATCCCTACACCCTGAAGGGTTTTAATCAGGAAAGGATGCTGTATTTTGTCAAATGCTTTTTCTGCATCGATTGAGAGGATCATATGGTTCCTGAGTCTTTTCTTGTTAATATGATGTATCACGCTGATCGATTTGTGAATGTTGAACCACGCTTGCATCCCAGGGATGAATCCCACTTGGTCATGATGGATAATCCTTTTAATGTACTGTTGGATTCTATTAGCCAGGATCTTGTTGAGGATTTTGGTGTCCATATTCATTAGGGAAATCGGTCTGTAATTCTCCTTTTTGATGGGGTCTTTGCCTGGTTTGGGGATCAAGGTAATATTGGCCTCATAGAATGAGTTTGGTAGCTTTCCTTCTGTTTCTATTTCTTGAAATAGCTTTAGGAGAAAAGGTATTATTTCTTCTTTGAATGTTTGGTAGAATTCCCCAGGAAAACCGTCCGGGCCTGGAGTTTTGTTATTTGGAAGGTTGTTTATCACTGACTCAATCTCTTCATAATTAATTGGCCTGTTTAAAAATCAATTTCTTCCTGTTTCAGTCTTGGTAGTTTATAGGTTTCAAGGAAGGCCTCCATCTCTTCCAGGTTGCTTAATTTATTGGCATATAGCTGTTGATAAAAGTTTCTAATAATCCTTCCAATTTCATTGGTGTTGGTTGTGACCTCTCCTTTTACATTCATAATTTTATTAATTTGGGTCCTTTCTCTATTCTTTTGGATAAGTCTTGCCAGCGGTCTGTCAATTTTGTTGATTCTCTCAAAGAACCAGCTTCTAGTTCTGTTGATCTGCTCTACTGTACTCCTGGTTCCTAATTCATTGATTTCTGCTCTAATCTTGGTCAACTGCTTCCTCGTGCGTGGATTAGGCCTGTCCCTGTTGCTCTTCCAGCTTCTTGAGGTGAGAATATAAAAACTGCCTTTTAGATTTTTCTATTCTTTTGAGTGAGGCTTGGATGGCTAGGTATTTCCCCCTTAGGACTGCCTTTGCAGTATCCCATAGGTTTTGGACCATTGTGTTTTCATTCTCGTTGGTCTCCATAAATTGTTTAAATTGATTTTTGATTTTGATTTCCTGGTTTATCGAATCATTCCTGAGCAGGATGGTTCTTAGTTCTTAGTTTCCAAGTGTTTGAGTTTCTTCCAAATTTTTCCTTGTGGTTGAGTTCCAA
Organism: Ursus maritimus; assembly: GCF_017311325.1. Classification (NCBI taxonomy): domain Eukaryota; kingdom Metazoa; phylum Chordata; class Mammalia; order Carnivora; family Ursidae; genus Ursus; species Ursus maritimus. The sequence continues at coordinate 1,224,599 of NW_024426008.1, forward strand.
TTTCAGAGCTTTGTGGCCTGAGAATATGCAGGGAATAATTTCAGTCTTTTGGTATTGGTTGAGACCTGTTTCGTGACCCAAAACATGGTCTATTCTTGAGAATGTTCCATGGGCATTAGAATAGAATGAGTATTCTTTGGTTCTGGGATGTAGTGTTCTATATATATCTATGTTCTATATATATCTATGAGGTCCAACTCGTCGAGTATGGCATTCAAAGCTCTTGTTTCTTTGCTGATTTCTTGCTTAGGTGATCTGTCTATTGCTGATAGTACTATTAGTGTATTTTTATCTATATGTCTCTTTATTGTGGTTAAGAGTTGGCTTGTGTATCTTGCTGCTCCCCTGCTGGGGGCATATATATTTATAATTGTCATATCCACTTGTTGGATACATCCTTTAAGAATAATATAGTGGCCTTCTGTGTCTCTAACTATAGTCTTTAGTTTAAAATCCAATCTGTCTGATATGAGAATGGCTACCCCAGCTTTCTTTTGAGGTCCATTGGCGTGAAAGATGGTATTCCATCCCTTTACTTTCAGTCTGGATGTATCTTTAGGTTCAAAATGAGTCTCTTGTAGACAGCAAATGGATGGGTCATATTTTTTTATCCAATCTGCAACCCTGTGGCGTTATGGGAGCATTTAGGCCATTTCCATTGAGACTAATTATTGAGAGATATGATTTTAATGATGCCATGTTGCCAGTAAAGTCTTTTTTTCTATAGATTGTGACTTTCTGTTCTGTATCACTCTTGGGGCCTTTTTACTTTTATAGAACCCCCTTAATATCTCCTGTAGGGCTGGTTTCGTGGTTACGAAATTGGTCAATGACTGGCAATTCTGGAAGTTCTTTATTTCTCCATCAATTCTGAATGACAGCCTTGTTGGATAAAGGATCCTTGGCTGCATGTTTTTCTCTGAAATAGCTTTAAAAATGCCCCCCCCAACCCTTTCTCTCATTCCAGGTCTGTGTACACAGGTCTGATGTAATTCTGATACATTTGCCTTGGTACGTGAGAGATTTCTTTGCCCTGGCCGCTTTCAATACTGTACCCTTGGATCTAATATTTGCGAATTGCACTATGACGTGACGTGGTGTAGGTTTGTTGTAGCTGAGCTTGGGAGAGGTCCTCTCTGCCTCTTGGACATGAATGTTTGTTTCCCTTGCTAGATTAGGGAAGTCTTCAGCTACAATTTGTTCAAATATCTCTTCTAGACCTCTGTTTTTCTCCACCCCCTCGGGGATGCCAATGATTCTGACATTGGAACGTTTCATTGAGTCTCTAACCTCCCATAACCTACATTCCTGAGCGTGAATTTTTTTGAGTCCAGATTCTATTTTAGCTTTTTCTTCTACTAACCCATCCTCCGATTTGCTGATACGTTCTTCTGCCTCAATCACCCTGGCCGTCAGAGCCTCTAGTTTTGACTGCATTTGGCTCATAGAATTTTTAATTTCTGCCAGATTCGCTCTCATTTCCGCCCTTAGAGGTTCTATATTCTCATTAACATTTTTGTTAATACTTTTTTCAAGTCTACACATCATCTTGACTAATGTTTCTCTGAACTCCATTTCTGATAATTTGGTTATATCCATATTCATTAGTTCTGTGGCAGAGGCCACACACTCATTGTCTTTTCTTTGCTGGGGGGGGATTTCTTCTTCTAGTCATTCTGATGAGGAGAGGTTGCGGGGTTGTCCAGAGCCCAAATTTTTGACCGGGACCCAGGCTGTGCACCCTTGTTTTATAGGGACTTTAGGGATGAGGGCTTCTTGATTTTTCAGCCTGCCTTCTGGGGGAGGGGCCTGCTGCGCCGATACTCAGGCAACCCTGTTTGGGTAGAGTCTCTGTGTCCCCTGCAAGGGGTGATGGGGATGGGCACGCTGTGAGCCGGTATTTCCAGGCTTTTGTTCTCTGGCGGCTTTCCCTGGTGGTTTGCTGTGCCTCTTCTGAGAGTCAGAGGAACAGTGGCCAAATCTCAGCCTCTGTCTCAGAACAGAGGGATCGCAGACCGTTCTCCACTGATGTTCTGGCTACTTTAACTCTGTTACTGTTGGTGCTGCTCAACCCTGCAGCGTCCCGGGATGTGCGCCCCACACCCAGCTTCCCAGCCCTCACTTCCAGGGCCGGGGTGTCTCTGTCCTTTGTGTTTCTAACAGCGCCAGCCGCCAGCCGCCCCACGCGCTCCAGAGCTCCCGGTCTCAGTCTGGTTCCAGTGAGCGCACCGGAGTTCAGTGAGAAGTCTGGTCACGCGCGTTCCCCGTTCACAGTCCCAGTCTGTTTTCTCGTGGGTGCCGTCTTCGAGTCTGCTCCCCCGTGCAGGTGGCTACCGCTTTCCGGCGCCCGAACGCGGCAGCTCCCTCCCCCTTCCGTTTATCTTCCAATATCTGTGCGCGGTTTCACGGCTCCCCCCTTCGTACCTCAATACTCAGCGCTAGAGATGTTCATTTGTAGAGATCCAGATGTATCTTCCTGCATCTCAGGCTGATTCCGTGGGTGTTCAGGCTGGTCTGGTACCTATCCAACTCGACTCAGGGGACCGGCTGGAAAATGGGTCCCCTACTCCTCCGCCATCTTAACTCTCCCCCCTCGAGAAATTACTTCTTGATTCATTCACAGGAAAATGGGAATCCGGAGCTTCTCTCCTTATGACTTCATTGTAAGAATTTGAGAATAACTTCAGTGTTCAGCAGTAAGTAGCTCACTCATCATATATACAATTTTATTCCTCATTGTAAGTAATTATTGTGTTGACTTTTTACATTTTACGTATGTTTGTTTTTAAACAAAAAATTCTTTTTGAAAGATAGCGGGGGCAGATCTATAAAATATTTACTACATTAGATGTCAAAGTAAGGATTTCTTACCCCCAAGAAAGGATTAATCTTCTTAGGTGTTTATATTGGCTTAAATTTTTCTCTAAAGTGCATATATTCTTTAAAATATTTTAATGAGATTCATAAATAGGTGTTAGAACTGACTTAACTTCTATAAAATCTATTAATGTGGAGCTGCTGTGGTTGAGACCAGGTAGACAGAGGGAGGAAGTACCTGGCCCACTAAGCCCCATGGGCTCTCTAGGGCTCCTTGAGCACAGTGTAAAAACCACTGCTACAAATGATTCTCAGTTATATGATTAATAACTTGATTACTCAATTAAGTTGGACTGTTCTGACCACAAGACATGAATAAAAACACTATCACAGAAAATTCCTGGGAGGAAACATCCATTTCTTTTGATTGTTATCATTATAAACCCAGACATATAAGGGGAATTAAGTGATGATAAGGAAACTGAGAGAAAAGGTTACGTAAAACTCAAGGTACTGTTATTTCAATCATAATTAATAGCATTTTTGCTGCTTCTCCTTCAAGCCAAATAAAACAAAGCAATATAAGCATAACCACTGAAAATTAATCCAGTAATAATTTTTAAATTACCCTAAATCTTAAAAGCAATTAGATAGAAATCAAGTTATCAAATTTTATTTTCTTACATTGTGGAGACAAGGCAAATGTTAACATCTTGTGTACTGTTGAACTCTTTCACAATCTTGATTCTTTCCTCTGATTTCGTACTTCCATCAAGTCGTCGGTAATCAAGTCCAGCCGCCATACAGTATTGCTGCAGAACATCAAGCAACTGGAGAAAAGACATGGAGAAGGGCAAAGACAAATTCATGGTTTACCAAGTCTCATACCATTATAGAGATAAGATTTACTAAGCATTAATAATTGCTGCTTACAAGTTCTTTCTTACAAGAGCAACAAATATTTTCCTGGCTTCTGGCTCACATATTTCTTCCCATTATCCTGAAACTGACTTTAAAGTTCACCAGTTTGTCTTAAAAAAAAACCAAAAAATAATCTTTCAGGGAAAAAAAAAACAAACTTTATTTTTTTAACTAAAACTGAATAACAAGAAAAGTATTGGCCAATTTATGTAAATGAATTTCATTATTTGTGCTATTTTCCAGGCTCTAAAATCTCTTAAATGTCTTGAATACTTTAATTATAACAAACACATCAACAGAGAATTAAAAACCTATCTTTGAATTTGCTATTTGACAATAACCCTGATATCACTGAGATTTAAGCATCTGTTTTAAAAGTTGCTTACCTCACTACCATTTTCTACAGTATGTATAAGATAGAAAATGTGGCTGGACACATTATGTCTCTTAAGCTTTCTGCCTCAGGAGTTAGGTCTGGGCCAATCAAGAATATACTTCCAAAGAAACTCACCTTGGTGGAAAAGGAGAAAAGAAGTATTTTATCTTTGTTTTTCCTACAATGATTTAAAAGCTGCTGAAGGACCTGGAAATGAACCACAGAAATCAACCACCAGTGAACCCATTCCAACTAAAAGCACACTTTATACATATAAACATCACTTGAGAATTTCTTAAAAAGTATTTTTATACAACATAACCTCAGTCCTCTTTCCTAATTCCCTTCATTTTTGCCAACTTGGAGAAATAAAGTATTAGCTATTACATGAGACGTTATTCATCATCATACTGTCAATAATGAGGTAGGGTTCCCGAAGACTTTTGTTTCATCCCATCTGGTTTCAATAAAAAGGAAGCATTTTAGATTATGGGATGCATTTAAATGAATTAATTTAATTTCTAAAACACACTTTCTTTATACCTACAATATGTTCAGAAACTAAATTACAGAACAGCATTCCTTTTAGGAAGTATTTAAGTTTTTTCTAGATGGATGTAATGAAACACATTTCTAAAGTGTTCAAGTTCTAAAAGTCTAGATATTTATTTTCTTTAAAATAATCAGTCACATATACACCTCTTCTCATTTTATCCCCTCTGCTTCTCTATTTATAGTAAGCCCTGACTTCCAGATTTGATTTTGACCTCAAAATGTCAATAATTTGCCCCCAGACACAGTGCTTTTAAAGGGGAAGCAAATAATCCAAAGCCTCTTTATAACAGTAATACTGTTATTTTTAAAACAGGCATTTCCACATCTGGCAATGACAGTTCCAGAACACTGTGGAAAAGTAATCCACAAAGGAAAGAAAAGGAATTTTCTGAACTAAGCCTAAAATTTTTCTAAATTATGCAATAAACATTTCAGCAATTTTGTTTATTCACTGATAAGCATTTACACTTAAATAAAAAATTATACTCGATATAAGGAATATAAGACACTTTTAATAGTCGACTAAGAGAAGACACTGTGCTGACTCTGACCCCCGCTGTCCAATCCTTCAGAAAAAGCCATGGAGTCAAAAAAAAAAAAAAAAAAAGCTACTCAGATAACCAATCAAATGGTGAATAAAAATGTCACAGATCAGGTGAATATAATTTTAATACTTGCAGAACTTATAAAGTAAGTTTTGCATTTATTTGCAAAATAAGCTTTGCATTTGCTTTATTTTTTAATCAAATAACTGATTCTATATAAAGTACGTGCATTTGAATTTCACATAATACATTAACTTTTTAAAATTAAAAGACTTTATTTTTTACAGCAACTTTGGATTTACAGAAGAATGGAGTAGAATATAGAGAACTCCCATAGACCCCCTCTCCCCCATCTTGCACTTCTGCCCCTCCCCTGCACGCAGCTTTCCCTATTATTAACATTTTGCATTAGGGTGGTACATTTGTAACAACTGATGAATGAATAAATTATTACTACTTATACATTATCATTATTATTAAATTATTAACAATTATTATTAACTAAAGTCTATTTACATTACTTACATTAGGGTTCATTCATTGTGTTGTACATTCCATGAGTTTTGACAAATATATAATGACATGTATGCACCATTACAGTATTACACGGAATAGTTTCACTGCCCTAAAAATTCCCTGTGCTTCATCTATGCATCCCTCCTTACAAACCCCTGGCAACCACTCTAGAGTTTTGCATTTTCCAGAAGGTCATATAGTTGGAATCATACAGTATGTAGCCTTTCAGACTGGCTTCTTTCACTTAGCAATATGCAATTAAGGTGCCTTGTGTCTTTTTGTACCTTGATAGCTCATTTCTTTCTATTATTAAATAGTATTCTATTGTCTGAAAGTACCACAATTTATCTATTCACCTACTGAAGGACATCTTGGTTGCTTCCAAGTTTTGGCAGTTATAAATAAAATTGCTACAAATATCTGTGTACAGGCTCTTGTGTGAACATAAATTTTTAACTCATTTGGGTAAATACCAAGGAGTGTTGTAAATTACAATGTTCACAACTAAGAAATCTTGGGCCTAACTTTTCTCAAATTAGTCAGGCCTAGAGATGAACATGACCCCTATATGGTCCCAATAGCACTAAATTGGGTTTCCTAAGTCTTCTTCCCCACCCCCCACAGTAAGTGGCTCTGTGGTATTTCCCAAGGGAAGGGAAAATGAGGATTCTTGTCAGAGGAGTAAGTGCAACTTGTGACCATCCACTTGAACAGTAGTTGAGATCAAGAAAGACCTTCACATATAAGAGAAAGAGGTTAAGTTCATGAGTGTAGTGTTGAGGGTATGAAGGCTACAAGGAGCATTACATCAACAAATAAATTACAGCTGCAGGCTGACCCATAATAAGAGAAGTAGAACTAGTATCTTTTATCACCTGAATTCAAGACATACATACAACTTGGATTTCTTAACTCTCTCCACAGGCAATAGATTATATGCCTATAAATTCTGTATCACTAAATCACCAGATGATGTTACAACCAAATGATGAAACACAATCTTAAAAATATAACCCTAGGTTATTATCATCAGTCTGTCTTGTTGGTGTTCTCTCACAAAATAAATAAATTACGGGCTTCTTTCATATACACAGACACCTACCCAGCCTCCAGCAACAATTAGGTTGGGAACTAATGTAAAATGTCCATACTGCTCAAAGCATCTATACATTCAATCCCCATCAAAATTCCAATGGCATTTTCCACAGAAATAGAACAAACAATACTAAAATTTGCATGGAAGCACAAAAAACCCCAAAGAGTAAAAGCAATCTTGAGAAAGAGCAAAAAAATTGGAGGCATGACACTTCCTGATTTCAAACTATACCACAAAGTTATTGTAATCAAAACAGTATGGTATTGTCATAAGACAGACATACAGATCAATGAAACAAAATAGAAAGCCCAGAAATAAAGCCACACATATACAGCCAATTAATTAATGACAAAGGAGCTAAGAATATACAATGGGGGAAAAGATACTCTCTTCAATAAATGGTGCTGGGAAAACTGAAGAGCTTCATGCAAAAGAATGAAATAGATTTCAATAAGACATCTGCAACCCCATGTTTACTGCAGCACTGTTTACAACAGCCAAGACATGGAAAAATGTTAAGTGTCTGTTGACAGATTAACGGGTAAAGAAATGTGATATATACATATATAATGGAATATGGAGACATAAAAAGGAAGGAAATCCTGGCATTTGCAACAACATGAAGGGCATTATGCTAAATGAAATAAGAGAGAGAGAGAAAAAAATAACCTATGATCTCACCTATATGTGGAATCTAAAAAAAAAAAAATGTTTGTATTTGTTAAGTACAGAGAACAGACTGGCGGTTGCCAGAAGCAGGGGGTGAAGGTGGTCAAAAGGTACAAACTTCCAGTTATAAGTACTGGGGATTTAATGTACAGCATGGTGACTATAGTTAACACGATATTACATACTTGAATGTTGCTAAAAGAGTAGATCTTAAAAGCTCTCATCACAATAAAAAAGACTGTGTGTGGTGATGGGTATTAACTAAACTTATTGTGATAATCATTTTGCCATATACACATATATCAAATAATTATGTTGTATACCTAAAACTAATATAATGTTATATGTCAATTATATCTCAATAAAAAATACATACACAAGTTTTTAAGGTAATCTTTTTGGTTTTTATTTCACTGAATTCAGAGGTCCAAGCAAGCTAAACTATGAGTGTATGTAGATTAACTGCTAAAAATACTTCTAAGATTTTAAGAAAACAACCACCTGACTACTTCAAATTATTTATTTATTTATTTAGCCAAAAGAAATAACTTACTTTCTTCTTAATTAAACCATAATGTTGGGAATTGTTCAGTAATCATCTCTGAATCCATAAATAAAGATTCTTGATAGTTACTAAAGAGTTAAACAAAGTGGCTGCAAAAAGGCTGGAGGCTATCAGCAAATTCAAGCAGCTGTCACAGGCCATGCTCTGAGGCCTGGGTCAAGGCTGGAGAACCTAGCCTTACTTTTCCCACGCTCCCTTAGTAATGCATCACCAAGACCAGCACCCACAGGCCAGTTTCCTAGTGTACAAAACATGCTCCCTTGCTACAAAAGAGACTTAGCAACCTTCCAGTACAGACTGGCAAGTAAAAACAAGAGGCAGAAAATTCAGTCTAGACATAGAGGTCTTCTCCACCTTGAACTCTTTAAGAAGTTTCTTTCTCTAATTTTGAGCTACTGCCTATCCTCATCCTTGTATTTGGCATTAGAATTTATATTTCTGGTAGACAATCTCCTTAAACATTTGAAGACAAACTATTATATGTGTGGCAACAGCATACATTTTTAAGAGGGCATACATCTAATAAATCAATAAGGAAAGTCTGAAGTATATTTGATGTAACCACGTATTGAAAACCCCCTGCATGCATGGTTCATTGTAAGCTAGTAAATGCTGACAAGGCTACATCAGTTGTCTTTGGCCAGTCTCTTCTGAATGATCGGGTATCTGTTCTGATTAGTTAGTGTCCCTGTAATACCACTGATAAATATTTTGTGTACCCTTATGTGTGTGCAGCCCGAAAGAAGAGAACTTACCTTCATTTTCCCACTGTATTTTGGGTCAGAAAGGGTTTCAAAGGCTGCATCTTTGCTTTTCTGCACAAAATCTGGGAACTTGGAAAATACCTGATCACATATCCTTTTGATAAGCGTTTCCTTAGTAGGAAAAGACAGAAGAAAAGAAATTTCAACTTAACACATTTATATGTATATAAATTGAGATTGTTTATGAACATTCTATTTAGAAGGAATATATTACTTTGAAGATATTACCTTTTTTTTTTAAGATTGTTTTTTAAAGACTTATTTATTTGACAGAGAGAGAGAGACAGCCAGCGAGAGAGGGAACACAAGCAGAGGGAGTGGGAGAGGAAGAAGCAGGCTCCCAGCGGAGGAGCCTGATGTGGGGCTCGATCCCAGAACGCCGGGATCACGCCCTGAGCCGAAGGCAGACGCTTAATGACTGAGCCACCCAGGCGCCCCCTGAAGATATTACCTTCTTTAAGTCAGACTAATAATTGAGAAAACCTTAAAGTGATAATGTTAATCATATATGGCTTTGATAAGTTCTGAGATAATGATAGGACTAATAATTTTATCATTATTTTTATAATCTCTAAAACAAGGAATCAAATACTTACCAAAGAGCAAATAGTACTATCGAAGAACAATATTAAATGCTTATTAGATTTTAAAATTATATTTGAACAGCAGAAAGACTATAGCACAAAAAGAAAATATAAAATCATTATATAAAAAAGCCTAAGAAAATAATAAAGAAAGAAAGAGGGGCGCCTGGGTGGCACAGCGGTTAAGCGTCTGCCTTCGGCTCAGGGCGTGATCCCTGCGTTACGGGATCGAGCCCTACATCAGGCTCCTCCGCTATGAGCCTGCTTCTTCCTCTCCCACTCCCCCTGCTTGTGTTCCCTCTCTCGCTGGCTGTCTCTATCCTGTCAAATGAATAAATAAAATCTTTAAAAAAAAAAAAAAAAAAAAAGAAAGAAAGAAAGAAAGAAAGAAAGAAAGAAAGAAAGCTTAAAGATTTTTTTTAAATCTACATTGTGCTCCAAAATAAGATACAACTGAAATGATCAAAATAAATGATTGCATTTATGTCTAAACTTTGAAACTGCTGATTTTTGCCAACTTGGGAAATAGTCCTAATATTTAATATACAGATTACTATAAGTGCATTTTAATCCAGTATGTTGGAGAAATGGAGTTAGATATATTATTAATGGAATAAGACCAATTCATCAAATATCTTACTTAGTAATTATATCAAAACATGTTAGGAAAACAAATACAGCAACATTACCAGAGGCATAAAAAAGAGTTATTATTTTAACGTGGGCTTCAATTTTCCCTTAAAAAACTTAAGAGCATATACTTCTTTGACACCTAAATTAAAAAATGAGCAAGTCAGTTTCCTCTTAAATGGCATACAAAAATAAAGATACTTGGCTACGACATTTTATAGCAAATATAAAATCTTTATACCAAATAGCATCACAAAGAAATGTAAAAAGCCAACTCGAACCTGGTGTTTGGAGGCGCTAGCAGACTGCAGTAGTGCAACATGGTTAGCGACCTTCTGAAGGACTGCAAGGTAACTGAAATACAAGGTTTTCACTGTTTCGCCATGTGAATTGGTCTATAACCAGAGAAAGAGAAAATAAAAACAAGCAAGGGACTAAATGGCTATGTAACTACTGACTCCATAAACTGTATCACTTACACTAACGTTCATCGTCTGGTCACTACTGGCACAATACATTCTGAGAAAATGATGGTCAACTGTTACGTAAAATATCCATGAATCCCTTAATGTGGAATCATGCTTTTGGTGATGTTTTTAATAAAAGAGAGGAGAAAGTCCTCATTCCAGACAATATCTACCCTCATGTTACATAGTGATAGATAATGCTGCCTTAAGAGGTTCCTGGTAATAAAAAATGGCACGGGGGCAGGGTTATACTTCACTGTCCCTTCACTGTCCTCTCATTTATATTCCAAGGTTTCCGAGGAAACTGTGCTATTATGAAAAAGTGATGTGGTTAAAAACAGCAAAATAAATGAGAGATGGAATAAATATCAATCTAGATAAATATTTATTCAGGGTCCCTCTATGTACATGGATATTTAACAGATAACTTGATAATAAAATAGGTTAAAAAAAAGGGCAGGAAATATAGATAGAAAGTTAAAAAACTACAAACTAATATTTGTTTCTAAATAAAAATAAAATACTTCATTATACCAATATACAATTTTGATTAATTAATACTCTATCAGAATAATATTTTAAGCCCACTATCAAAGACTAAGTTTACTATTAAGGGATAAGGAGAAACTTCTGAAAATAACATGAAGTCTCAAGATGAAGTAGGCTACTTCCCAATAAAAGTTGAAAGGGAGGATATCAAATTGTAGCTACTAGCTTCTGAGAGCTACCGAAAAACCAGTTTATTGAAAAGATATTTGAATATTATATTTTGCTATGATTACTATTTGATATTATAAAATACTTTTGAAAACTATTTCTTTTTATTAATTTATGGCTTCTAAAGTTAAGAAACTGAGGAAAAGTTATTTTATCTACTCCTTATCTCTGACACTGGAATAGACAATTATGTAATCAAAAGCAAGACGTGAAGATACCACCCAGAAATGCTTGCCTTATAACAACAATTTCTCCTTTTCCGGCCGCTGCTGCAGCTACAAGGCTCAGAAGACTGAAGTATCAAAGTCACATCTTTTGTTTCTAATACCGTTTGATAGACAGCTTTCTGAAAATCCGTCAGAGAACAATACACCATCTGCCAAGAGGAAACACAAGGTAATTATCGGTACTTTTTTATAGCAGTGATAATCACAATGCACATCAGATTTTAAAGACTGTAAGAGTGAAAACTGCTTATAAACTGTTTCTTTTAGATATATTATTATGACAATTTCTCCCACTCTACCCTAAACTATATAAATGATAACTTTATTTTCAAATAAGTCTCATAGAGTTTGTTTTTCAATTGAAAGGAATCAAAATACAAAAAAAAACAAGTGTTTTCCTTATAAATTTCTAAATATATTCCAGGTCTGTTCAGGGTTTCATACTACTAGCCCATCATGCAAATAAATGACTATGGTTTAGGTCAAATAAAAAAAACTAGATAAGGAGGGGCACCTGGGTGACTCAGTCGGTTAAGCATCTGCTTTCAGCTCAGGTCATGATCCCAGGGTCTGGGGACTGACCCCAATCGGGCACCCTGCTCAGCAGGGAGTCTGCTTTCCCTCTCCCTTTGCCCCTCTCCCCGTTTGTGCTCTCTCTCTCTCTCTCTCAAATAAATAAAATCTCTAAAAAAAAAAAAAAACTGGATAAGGAGAAAAAGGAAAACTTTAGAACAATGGTATGAATAGCACTTACTGAATTCCTTTAAAACTTAGAAAACAATTTAAAACTTTATTATTACTATTTGTATTACAATTTGTATTTGATATCTTACTATAAATTCCTAAGATTAGTAAGGGTAAGAATTAAGAAAATACGTATAAAAGCAACTACAAGTTTCTATTTTGTGCCTAAATTTAAAAAAAAGAAAATTTGATAAAATCATGCTACTAAGTTATACAGGATGTAATTTACCTTGTATTTCTAGGAGCACTGGAAATTGGTAAAAGTCTAGATGTAGCTATATGTAACCAGGGTCATAAAACCCATAATAAGATATTGAAAAATGTGAATAAAAAGGAAAAGCCATCTATTTATAAATATTTATATGTTTATATCACCACAACAGACTATTGCCCAAAAAAAGACAAATTCTGTCGATTGTTTCTTTTGGTGTACAGAAGCTTTTAAGTTTGATGTAGTCTCACTTTTTTTTTTTAAAGGTTTATTTATTTTAAAGAGAGAGAGAGAGAGAGAGAACAGGGTAGGGGGGGTGGTGAGGGGCAGAGGAAGAGGGAGAAAGAGTATTAAATAGACTCCACACTGCACACTGAGCTTGGTGGAGGGCTCAATCTATCTCATGACCCTAAGATGACAACCTGAGCTGAAACCAAGAGTTGGACGCTTAACCAACTGCACCACCCAGGTGCCTCACCACCCATAGTCTCACTTCTTTAGTTTTGCTTTTGTTGCTTACACTTTTGATGTCATATTAAAAAATCATCACCAAGACCAGTGTCAAGGAGCTCTTTCCATGTTTTCTTCTAGGAGTTTGCAAGATTATATCTTGTGTTTTAATCTTCAATCCATTTCCAGTTAATTTTTGTGAGTGGTGTAAGACAGGAGTCCAAATGCATTCTTTTGCATATGAATATCCAATTTTCCCACCACCACTTATTCAAAAGAGTATCTTCTTTTCTTACTCACTGAGTATTCTTGACTCCCTTGTCAAATATTAGTTGACTGTATATGTGTGGGTTTGTTTCTGGGTTCTCTATTCTACTCTACTGATTTATGTGTCTGTTTTTTATGCCAATACCATACTGTTTTGATTACTATAGCTTTATAACATAGTGTGAAATCAGGAAATGTGATGCCTGCCAACTTTGCTTTCGAAATCAAGACTGCTTTGGCTATTTTGGGATCTACTGTGGTTCTATACGAATTTTAGGAATGTTTTTTCTATTCCCGTAAAAAATATGCCACAGGAATTTTGATAGGGATTGCACTGAATCTATACATGGCTTTGGGTAGTATGGCTATTTTAACATTAATTCTTCCAATCCATGAACATGGGTAACCTTCCGTTTTTTTGTGCCTTCTACAATTTCTTTCATCAGTTTCTTATAGTTTTCAGTGTATAGGTCTTTCACCTCCTTGGTTAAATTTACTCCTAAGCACCTTAAAACATGTAGTAACATTTACTAAACACTTCTCACATGCCACACACTTCAGAGCAATGATGTAAGGCAGACACTGTTATCATCATTCCTATTTAACAGATAAACCAAGGTTTGGGAGACTTAGCAAATTGCTCAAGGTCACAAAACTCCTATCTAGGGGAGCCAGGATTCAAGCCTATATTATTTCATTTCAGAGCCCAAGCTCTAAACACTCTGTGCACAATTCTCTCTTCATATATTTAGTTATTGCTCCTACTGGACAGACAACTAAATAATATACATAAAATTGCACAAAATATTTTAAAAAGTGGGGGTTCATTAAGGATTCCAATTAAACAGTAATACTTGCTTTTGATCAAAAAGTCAATTGCCCCAACTTATATATCAGTATATTTTCCTTTCAAATCTATTTTTTTAAAGTAATAATCAACAGGATATCCTAAGACTAGAGAGTATTTGATAGTATTGCCTGTATTTGGGACATTAATTAAGCTTAGTTCATAGTAATTTATAGAACCTTTATTCATTACCTGAGTTAGAAGAACCACAAGGTTAAAAACTATAAAAGAGGAGCACTACATTTTTAAACAATTAACAGAATTTAATAACTTTCCTAAAATTCTTCAAATTAAGTTAGTTCTATAACTGTAGATAGAATTCTATAAGAAACAAACCTATAAAACAATGCTTTAATCACTGTGGTCCTACTGTTATTAAGGTCTCGAAGAATACACTGGGCTATAGATAGTAGGCAAAATATATGAAGGGCAAAATATGAACAGAAAACAAATTAGGGAGAGAGTTTTTCTTTCTTCACTGAGAAAGAATTATACCAAAAGCGTTCTTATAAAAGAAATGAATTTAATGTATACTAACAATAAACCTGTTAGCTAACCTGTTAGACTGGGCTCAATTAATGCTTTCTGAATTTGCATATAATAATTTTTTTCCACATTGAGTAAAGGCAAAAAACCTATATTCATAAAATACCACAGGAGATAGATTTCTTCTTAAAAGGAATTTTTTTTTTCAGAAAAAAATAAAACATGATGAGAAATTAGTAATTAAATGACGAGAAATTAATAATTTAAACAAATGCAGTTCTCACCCGGTCTTCCTTTTTAGGCAACTGATCCTTGATTAGAGTCTTGGTACGCCTAAGAAACCATCCAGACATCTTCTTTGCAAGCCTTTGCATGGCCTTTCGGCCAGTGGCTAGCTCTCTTTTTGTTGCTGTGTGTCTCTGACCATGTTCTACTGGGTCAGAAAACTGCTTCTTGAAGTGGATCCTACTACCTAAAAGTCCTGGCACAGCCCTTTATAAAGACAATTTAAAAAATAGGACAGCTTTATTAAATTATCTAAAAAGAAACACATTGACTTCTTTTTGCTCCTAAGAAATATACTAAGTCACTTGTTCATGAATAATAACAATAACAAAATGCAAGAAAAGAGAATGTTTTTCTTTATGACAGTTTCAGTAAATAACTATAAGATGACAGAATTGGTAAATAAGTTCAGATATTTACTTCCGGGACCAAGAGTAATATCTAAAGATAGGTATTCATGGGACTCTCTACTCTGTATACTGTGTTTGGGACAAACATGTCTATAAACAGGTTTTTGTTTTTTTTTTAAGAAACTATTAATTAGCAAACAAGGTAACATTAAGTTAAAGAAATACTAAAAATTTTCCAAAACAGAAAAATTGCTTTTACTCACCAGTCCATAACACACCACAGTTCTTTCATGTTGTTCTGAAGAATGGTTCCAGTGAGGCCAATGCGGACATTACATTTCAAAGCTTTCATAACTTCTGTTATTCTAGCCTTTGGATTCTTGATTCTATGAGCTTCATCCACAATGACAGCTGACCATTCCAAACTGCAAAGTGAGAAAAGAAAGGGGGGGGGGGATGTTGAGAAAACTTCTCTTTCTTACTCTGTATAATTTTTAGAGAGCAGCTTTCTCTACAAAGCTTTAGAGTTTTTTCCCTATTTACACTTTGATGATTCAATAGGATTCTCAGTTAGTTAAATGGTCATGGGTTTGGACAACCCATAAAAATAAAATATGTAGGGAGATGAAAGGCACAGATTCTGTTTAATGATGGTGGAATGAAAAAACTCGTTTAAACATCACTGAAATGACAAAAAAGGGATTTTTAAAAAGAATAAACTAGCGAAATATAAAAGCAAAACTTGTAATGTCAAATCTGAATGAAAAATGTCAATAAACTTATGATTTTAAAAAGTTATATAACATAGCTCTGTCTGCTAAAAAGGTTTAGAATCAATTGTTGCCTCAGTAGCAATGAGCACCCATAGTAGTCAGTCCACTAAAACAAAACAAAACAAAACAAAACAAAACAAAACAACAGAACCCCATGGAGAAATGATTGATTTCAGACATGCACCAGGGGAAGAAACAGTGAAGAGCCAGAAAACACAGATGTATCCATAGACAAATGAGGTCATGTCCAAAGGACACAAAAGCCAAACTAATTGGAAAATTTGAGCATCATTAAGAATAATGATTATAACTGAATATAAAACACTGAATAAATAAAAACCCCCAAATTCTATGAAAAAAAATTTGGATCCTTACCTCACACCATAAACAAAAATGAACTCAAAACACATCATAGACCTAAATATAAGAGCCAAAACTATAAAACTTATAAAACATAGGGAAAAAAATCCTGTGATTCTGGGTTAGGCATAAATTTCTTAGATATGACACCAATAAAAATTTTGATAAGTTGGACTTTATTAAAGTTAAAAACTTCTCTTCCAAAGAAACCATAGGAAAATGAAAGACATACTACAGACTGGGAGAAAATATTTGCAAATCATAATCTGGTAAAGAGCTTACGTAGAGAATATATAAAGAATTATTACAACTCAACACAAGCTAAAACAATCTAATTTAAAAGATGGGCAAAATATTTAATAGACATTAAACCAAAGAAGATACACGAAGGACAAATAAGTACATAAAAGATTCTCAACATCTTTAGTCATTAAAAAATACAAATTAAAACCACAAGATACTACTACAAACCCATCTGAATGGCTATAATTAAAAAAAGATTGATAATATCAAGTGTTGACAAGGATGTGGGGGAAAAGAATCCTTATATACTGTTTTTGGGAAAGTGAAGTTACTTTTATTTTTGCTTTTTGCTTTTGTGTGTGTGTGTGCAGCTACTTTTCTAAAACAATCTGGCAGTTTCTTAAAAAATTAAATTTCTCATAACACCCAGCAATTCTATTCCTAAGTATGTCAAAAAAAAAGAAGAAGAAAAGTTACACCCACACAATGACTTGTACATAAATGTTCACAGCAGCATTATTCATGACAGCCAAAAACTGGAAACAACCCAAATGTCCAATCACTGATGAATGGATAAACAAAATGAGGTATATAGATATCACAGTACTGTTCAGCAATAAAAAGCAACAAATTATTGAAACATGCTACAACATGATGGACCTCAAAATCATGATGTTAAGTGAAGGAAAGCAAATACAAAAGACTACGTAGTGAACGATTCTATTTACATCAAATTTCCAGAAAAGGCAAATCTATAGAGACAGAAAGCAGAATGCATTGCTTGAAACTGGAGATGGGACCACAGATTGACTTGAAGCAAAAAACTTTTTGAGGTGATAGACATATTCTAAAACTGGATTGTGGTGATAATGACAACTTTATAAATTTACTAAAAATCATTCTATACTTAGCATGGGTATATTCTATCATAGAACCAAATCTATTTCACTAATCCATTAATCCATAGTGACACTCAAAAAAGGGGGAGATGGGAGGAAAATTTTGCTATCATTGTAGATGACCATTACACCAAAATCTTAGTCTGAAAGTTGGCCAAAGAATCAAGCATTTGCCCTGCTTTTTTAGTTGATATTATAGTTAATTCCTAATTAAAGGAGAATGCCAGTTAATAAGTGCAGAAGAAATGATAAATTCAGGAAAACATTATTTTGCAAAACCCAATAAAATAACTGATTCAGGCAAGAATAATTTTTGTATGCTAATACCACTAAGCAAAAGGACTGAAGGATCAGAATACTCAAATAGTGGCAAAGTATCATCCACAAATTACTTCTAATTGTAAAGGGAGAAACATAACTTTATAATCTCTGATGATGACTTCTTTAGCCTGTAGGACAAACTTGGCATCATTAATAGTGAAACAACCTGACATTAGTATCTCCTGAAGTAACGTAATATGAAGCCCACGGAATCACTTATGAAGTATTCTTATCAAAAATATTTAACCTGGGGCGCCTGGGTGGCACAGCGGTTAAGCGTCTGCCTTCGGCTCAGGGCGTGATCCCGGCATTCTGGGATCGAGCCCCACATCAGGCTCCTCTGCTATGAGCCTGCTTCTTCCTCTCCCACTCCCCCTGCTTGTGTTCCCTCTCTTGCTGGCTGTCTCTCTCTCTGTCGAATAAATAAATAAAATCTTTAAAAATATATATATATATATTTAACCTGAATCTAAGTCTTTAGACCAAAATCAGCTTGTAGAAATACAGATGTTAAAGGAATACATAATTCCATGAGAAAGTAAACAGACAAATCTAATATTTGAGACATCCTAAAAGACAACATGCCTGATTCCCTCAAAATATTATATAACAAAAAAGTGAAGTTGAAGGAATGTCCCAGATTTGAAGAGACTAAACAGACCTAATCAACAAATCTATCATTTGAACATTTATTGAATCCTGCTTTGCAAATGTTGGATATTAACAATATTTTGAAGAAAAGTAAGGAAATTTTAATTGCTGTTAATTTTCTTAGGTGTAACAATGATAATGTGGTACAAGAAAAAATATAATTAGTTTTAGGAAATCTGTGCTAAAATATTTAGAGATAACACTGTCATGTTATATACAACTTACTGAAATGACTCAATACCACCACTGTACATAGACACATGTATTAAAATATTTTTGCCAACATTTGAATATACACACACACACAAAACTGGTGAATATAGGTGGTAAGTATATAGATGTTCATATACTGTTACTTCAATTTTTCTACAGGTTTGATAATTTCTTAATATAAAGTTGAAAAGAACAAAAGAACAAAGAGAAAGAGGAAAAAACAACCATAAAATTTTAGAGGCTGGGAAGAAAATGAACAAGATGACTTACAAAAACAGAGAAAGCAGTAGCCTATGCCAGTAGTAGAGAAAGCCAAGAAGCAATCTGAGTCATATTATTGAGGTCTTTAAAAACTAGGAATTGGTGGTACCAGATGCCTCTGGAAATTGGAGTTATGCAAATGTTCAAGTCTAAGAAGCAACTGGATCTCCTAGATAGTAGTTCCTACTCCATAAAATAGTCCAGCCAGGTCACCCTAAAGTAAGAAAAAGAAAGGCAAAATCCTCATTTTCCTTAAGAAGAAATCAGCGGGTGTGCTGAAAATTAAAAAAAAAAAAATTAAAAAAAAACGTTGAAGCATAAAAATGTTCTTTAGAGATATGGAGGTAAAACTAGGAAGATAAGTAAAACAATTGAAGGTGATTGTGTCTGAAGAACAGGTATTAGAGGTGGCAAGAAGGAGTGAATTGCAGTTTTTCATATTTGGCTCTTTAAATAATATACACATATAACTTTGATAAAAATAAAAAAGAAGCAAAACATATAATAATAATAACAAAAAGAGATACACCTCACTCATATAGTGTGTTCACTGTGGATTATCTATGATCAATGTCCAATCCCGTTCTATCACAGAGTGCTATTCTCAGAAAAATTACTTAATATTTGAGCATAGCATAATATACAAACTTGTTGTATCACTGTTATACACCTGAAACTAATATAACATGTGTGTCAACTATACTTCAATAAAAAAATAAAATACCAGATTGCAGCAACTCTAAAATAGAATTACTTAATATTTACTCAGATGAAATCTATATTATTTTGAACATTTGTGAAAATAAAGCCATTTGAACAAATAACGGAAAGCTATATATAACAAATACTGTAACCAATTTAATTTTTCAATTTTACATAGAAATCTGACTCATAGCTACAAAATTCCACTTCAGAATTCTTATTTAATATTTGTAACTGTCGCAGAAAATAACTACTTAACAAACATTTATTCAGCAAGTATGATGTGCTAGAAGTGTAATAAGCACTGAAATACAGAAATTATCCTACACCGAAGTCCTCACAGTCTAAAGGGGTAGACAATTAAAAATTAAAATATGATTGATGCTATGATGAATGAATATCTTATTACATTTATGTAAATGCAGAACATCTTTTGAGGTTATATAATACATTAAATTAAATTCCAAGTTCTGGAGTTAGTTGGTCAAAGTTTAAATTTCATGTCTATCAATGACTTAGCTGTTGTAGGCTTTGGTGAGTTACTTAACTTCTCCATAACTCA
The DNA here is from genome assembly GCF_017311325.1 of Ursus maritimus. Lineage (NCBI taxonomy): Eukaryota > Metazoa > Chordata > Mammalia > Carnivora > Ursidae > Ursus > Ursus maritimus. The sequence goes on from NW_024426008.1 coordinate 1,244,673, forward strand.
GATTATTACTACTATCTTTCCGATAGCATCCATGAAACAAGAGCAGGCTACTATTAGCTTCTAAGGTAAAATCAAATCCTAGAGCTGACAAAAATGGAAATCCATCTTACTAATAATTATATTAAATATAAATGGACTAAATACTCCAAATAAAAGGCAGGTTATCAGAATGGATGAAAAAGCAAGATCTATCATTAACCACAAAGGCTCACTTTAAATATAAAGAACCAATATATTCAAATAGAAAGATAGAAAATGATAAACATGAAATAAGTATAAGAAGACTGCATTGTCTATATTGATATCAGATAAAACTTCAAGATATAAAAAGGAACATTTTTAATATAAAAGGATTAATTCATAAGAAAAAAATACTAATCTTAAATGTGTGTGTACCCAATAAGAGCTTCAAAATATATGAACTAAAAGATGACAGAACTGAAAGGAATTTAAAAATATATGAAGATTACAACATTTTTCTGTCAGAAATTATAAAACAACAGAAATTTAGTAAAGACAGAGAACACTTAAGAATAACTCCCTAACCAACTTGACTTTATTCATATTTATAGAACACAGTTGTTAGATCAACTGTAGAATAAATATTTTTCATGTATACATAGTTCAGAAAAATGCAAATTATACAACAAACTACCACCACAGACACACTAAAATATCTAAAAACGAAAAGACTGACAATGCCAAATGTTGATGAATATATGAAGCAACTGAAGTCCCATATATTGCTAGTTGGAATAGAAAGGTACAACCACTCAGGAAAATGGTTTGGCAGTTTCTTCTAAAATTAAACCTACACTTACATAACCCAACAATTCCCCCCCAAGAAATGCAAATGTGTCTACCCAAGATAAATGAAAATGTATGCTTAAAAAAAGGCTTCAAAAATAATATTCTTTAGAGTTTTACTTATACTAACCAAAAACTGGAAAACTCAAATATAAGTATCTATCCTCAAATTAATGGGTAACAAAATGTGGTATATTCGTAAAATGCAATACACCTCAGCATTAAAAAAGAATGACCGCAGAACATGCATGAATCTCAAAAATACTATGATGAGCAAAAATATTATGATGTGCCAGACACAACAGTTCTAGAGACTAGAAATCCAAGACCAAGGTGTTGGCAGGTTTGGTTTCTTCTGAGGCCTCTCTCCTTGGCTGATAGATGGCTGCGTTCTTGCTGTGTCCCCATGTATCCTTCCCTCAGTGCACTCAAGTTCCTGGTATCTCTTTGTCTTCTAAGCCCCCCAAGACAGACTGGACTAGGCCACCTTAATGGCCTCATTTTAACTTAATTGCTTAAGAAAATTATCTCCAAATACAGTTACATTCTGAGGTCCTTGGGGTTGGATTTGTACATACAACTTTGGAGGGGACACAATTTAGCTCACAATAAGTCTCCTAATTGGTCTTTCTCCATTTAGTTTGGTTTTCCTCTGCACACACAACAGATAGGTGCAAATCTGACCATTTTTATCATATTAGTAATCCACTGCAAACATTTCTAGGGCACTTTACTACTCTAAGAATAAAGACCTCTAATCCTCCAGACAGCTTTCAATATCTTTTATAATCTGTTCCTTGCTTACCACACTGTTGTTGTCTCCCAACCACTTCCCTCTTACACGTATGCTGCAGCCATGAGATACAGAAAGCATCAGAACTGCTTTCATTTATTCAAAAGTGGGCCATGATGTGGGTTGAAGGCCTCTGCAAAAGCTCTTTGCTCCCTCTTCCTGCATTACTCGTGCATTCTTCAACTCTTACTCATCCTTCAATTATTACTCAGCTCATAGGTTATCTTTTCTGGGAAGCTCCCTGACAACTCTCCTCACTCTGCTGCAGAGTTAGGTTCCTTATGTGCTCCCACAACATCCTCTGTTACATAACATAACACTCACATGGCTTTATAGTTATGTCTCTAGATGCCCCATTAAAATCTTAAAATACAGGCAGGCATAAGCCAGTTCATTTCTTTTGGGTACTTATAGCCCTGGAACACTGATTCTCAATATGTATATGTATTTTTTGCCACTCAACATTCGCAGCAAATTCCTATAATTAAAATCATTCATGAAAATTGCTGTCTGAGTCTAGAGGTGCCATACACGTAAAATTTAGGACAGTATTACCCTTCTTTAACATGCATTGTTTGGAGATGGAATAAAGGAAAAAGAATGGACTGTATAAAACCTGATGCAGGTTGTTTTGTTTTGTTTTGTTTTGTTTTGTTTTGTTTTGTTTTGTTTTGTTTTGTTCTGAGATGGGAAGGGGGAGAGAAGGAGAGAAAGAATCTTAACCAGGCTCCACGCCCAGCACAGAGCCTGACATGGGGCTCAATCCCACAACCCTGAGATCATGCCCTGAGCCAAAATCAAGAGTGGGATGCTTAATTGACTGAACCACCCAGGCACCCTTCAGGTTCTTCCGTTTTAGAAAATAAATTATTATAAACTATTTCGGTAATTCTGAAATGAAATGAAATTATGCTAAGGAATATTTAGGACTTTTTTAAAAATCACAATATAAAGGGATAAGTACAATGGATGTAAACAGAATATTAATGCAATCATTTCCATTATTCCCATTACCTGTTAAGTTCCTCCAGACATAAACGTAGCGTTTCATAGGTTGTTAGAGCAATTTCACATTTCCTCTGCTTTACACGAATCAGTTCATTGTCTTTTTTGTTACCATGTAAAACAGTGACTCTGAAATATCCCCAGGTGTCCAATTCATCCCTCCAGTTGTAGAGGACAGAAAGAGGAGCAACTATTAAAAACATCTAAAAGAAGATGAAAAACAAAATTATATTTTTTTTAAAAATGAGAAAAAGTGAAATCTGGAATATCAATAGTCCTTTTCTTTAATTTTTGACACTGCAATTAATAAGAATAAATACAACTTAGTGACTGGATATATGTGGATATAAATGGCTGTCAAAAAATATTTTGTTTTTATTAGGATAAAACAGATATCTAACTTTGCCCAAAGAAAGAACTGCTTTTTATTTCCCCCCCCAAAAAGGAGCTGAGAGGTAAGAGAGAAACAATTCTCCAAAACAGAGAAAAGAGTTTAATCAGGACCCGAATAATAACTTCAAGAGCCAAGTGGATAATATAAATATGTAAAGCAGGACAGGTTTTTTTTCTTGAAATATATGGTTTTCTGAAGCTCTCTTTCCTTTGTACTCCCCTAGTCCAATTCCTCTTTCCTTCTCTTAGATACTGTCAGCTGAAGACCTGGAAAATTCATTAAAAAACTGAAGCAATTTGAAGAAAACCTCTACCTCTTTTCTCATTAGATCAATAACCTACCTATATTTATTTTCATACATTCTGGCCTCCTACACATTACCATGGATGAACTAACCATTTTCTTATCTAAAGACAAGCCTAAACTTATACAGTGGCTGCCATCACTTCTTGTCAACGTAAAGTCAGTGCTGGAGAAACTGCCCCAAATCTCCCCTATGTAACTAACTTTCCCTTTTTAATAAACCATATCCATCCACAAGCTAGTAAGTTCTAATATTTCCCAGGGTTAAAAAACAAAACAATACCCAAAATCCCCTTCCTTAACCCTACATCTATCTTTAGCTATCCCCCATTACTTTATTGCCTTTCTAGCAGTGATACTCAGGCGTTATCAATACTTATTGCTTTTACTTACTTTCCTCCTGTTCTCTCTTGAATATGACTTCTGTCCTAACCCCTCCAACCAAAGCAGTCCTTATCAAGATTAACAACATATCTGTTTAGTCTTGAATGAATGTTGGGGTTCCACTAATCTTCCCTCTAAATTAACCCCAAATCCTGTTGTCATCACCCATTTTAATTTTTTAATGTTTTTATTCCACACTGTTATCACTACTTCTAAGCTATTATATTTAATAATGTTACAAGTTTCTGCCCTAAAGTTTTATATTTGTCCTACTTGATAAAGATGAACCAATTAAACATACTGAAAATTTCAGTTTAGCAAAAAATTAAATAGCATAATACTAGTCTAAATCTTGCTCTCTCTTCTGTGAAATATTTCAGGTAGGCCATTTGTTAGCTGTAAGAAGTCAAACCTGACTGTTTTGGAAACAGAAAGAAGAAAAAAAACCCAGAAGATTAACCTACTCAATGTAAGAGTTCCTTTTTCCACTCATCATCAAATGCACATAAATACTTTCCTGTCATACTTGATTCATCTCAAATACTTTTGCCTTTGGTTTGGAGTTTATCCTATGAATTCCATTATTGCCCTACCTTCAAATACAAAATTTGGGATCCAAGTACTTAGTCCAAGTATAGTCTCCCCCTCCCCTATTTTTGTATATTACAAGACAAAAACGATGGGTCCAAACTCTATTGCACACTTTGAGCAGTTTTCCACTTCAGGTATCATTCATCAAGGTTGGCAATGAATCTAAAGATTCCTAGAATCAGCCCTAAGATTCAAAAAGTTTTAAAATTAAGACATTTCTTAATTATTGGTCTTTGAAATTGCAAAAGGTAAATAAAATGGTTCAGTAACTTGTTTTAATACTAAAAGAGGTCAGAGAACTGAATTATGCCATTTACAAAGTCCAGAGAAAGTATATAAGAAGAAGAATGTAAAGTATTTACTATCATGCTGTGAATATTTCATTTAATAAGCCTTACTTAAGCAAAAGATGCCAAAACAATAAAATGAAAGCAGTGTCCAGTTGCTAAATCACTGTACACAAAGCAACTCCATTTGTTATTCTGAAGTGAAGAAACAATTTTGTAAAACTAGATCTAAAATATAAACAAAATTAAAATTTGCTCACTTAAATATTACTAAAATCAACAGAGGCCACATTTAATCGTTCAACTAGAGAATACTAAATTACTTTTATCTCTTTCAACAAATCTATCTCAATTATTGAAAGGCATACTTTTAAAGTTTGATTCTTTATGCACTATGGCCTTAGAAAAATAATTGACGTGGACTGTGACAAAATATCCAAAGATGTTTTTCATGTGCAATGATTTTCGTAGAAGTGTTATAGTATTCACAATAATTACCATATCATTATTGAGCACTTGCTGTATGCCAAGGGCTGTGCAAAGTAGTTGACAAATATTAATTCAAGGAATTTACATAGAAATGCTATCAAGTAGAAATATTTAGCATTTCGTTTCTAGAGGATGAGATGAGATGAGAAACTAAGGTGTAGAGATGTTAAATAACACACCCAAGGTCATACTGCTATTAGGTGTCAAAATAAGTATTTGAACCCATGTCTGTCTAATGCCAAAACTTGTAACTACCATTATATATCACATTGGTACTACAATTTAGAAAGTCCATGACTGTGAGACATATGGCTCTCATTTACCACTGTATTTCCAGACCTTTGTATAGCATTTAAAAAACAAAGGTGTTCAAGTGATAAATAAAATAATAAATGCAACCATGCTTGTCACTGCCAGGTTAGGAACAGCAATGTATATTCAGAAAACAACAACAGACAAATAGGGCCAAAGCAAAGGTCCTGAAAGGATGTGAGAAATTAAAGTGAAAAACAGCATGTACCTTTATGTAGAGAGAAATTACAGACCACAAAATTGAAATTTTTGCTATATAACTCAAAGTTCTAAAAACTATTCCCTGTAATTACCTCTATAATGTTAATTCTTTCAAAAATGCCAAACCTAATTAATTTAACACTATTATGTATAATTGATAACTTTTCCCTTTGGAATGTTGTGGCTATTTAATATATGGGAATTTAAGTTTAGAATCCATTCTAGTCATGGATTTACCTAAATCTTTTTTTAGAAAAGCAGCATAAGAATTACACCAAAACCAGACATTCTTCAAAAACAGAAAATTATAGGGGCACCTGGGTGGCTCAGTTGTTAAGCGTCTGCCTTTGGCTCAGGTCACGATCCCAGGGTCCTGGGATCGAGCCCCACATCAGGGAGCCTGCTTCTCCCTCTCCCACTCCCCCTGCTTGTGTTCCTTCTCTCGCTGTGTCTCTTTCTGTCAATAAATAAATTTTTTTTAAAAAAATAGAAAAGTATAAAACAATATCACTTAAATTAATGGGCAGCAAACCAATAAATATCAAATCTTTCAATTAAACAAGAAAAGTAAATAAGGGAAGAAAATGGAAATGACAAGTAAAAGTATAAGTATCTGTAGAAATATAAGTAAAAGAATAAAATGAACAGTAAATCAATTAATGTTTTTAAAGATTTATTTACGAGAGAGAGAGAGAGAGAGAGCGAGCAAGCACATGCACACGAGTTGGGGGAGAGGCAAAGGAGAGAACTCAAGCAGACTCCCCACTGAGCACGAAGCCCGACTTAGGGCTTGATCTCATGACCCATGAGATCATGACCTGAGCCAAAATCATGAATTAGACACGTAACCAACTGAGCCACCCAAGTGCCCAAACAGTAAATCAATTATTAAGAACAGTAAAAAAATAAAGTAAGTGGAATTTATCAAATATATGTTACACCTTAAATGATACATTAGAGCAGTTGGACTTAATAGGTATATACAGAATATTCGATCCCAAAGCAGCAGAATATACATTCTTCTCAAGCGCACCTGTAACATTTTCTGGTATAGACCATATATGTGAGGACACAAAACAAGTCTTAATAAATTTAAAAAGACTAAAATCATATCAAGCATCTTTCAAGCACAACGGTATGAAACTAGAAAACAATTACAAAAGAAAACTCAAGAATTCACAAATATGTAGAGATTAATCAACATGCTACTCGTGATAAAAACCCTCAACAAGGTAGGTTTAGAGGACATATACCTCAACATAATAAAAGCTATATATTAAAATCCCACAGCTAACATCAACCTCAATGGGGAAAAACTGAGAGCTTTTCCTCTATGATCAGGAAAAGACACGGATGTTCACTTTTCAACAGTTATTTAACATAGTACTGGAAGTCCTAGCCACAGCAAACAGACAACAAAAAGAAATAAAAGGCATCCAAATTGGTAATGAAGAAGTAAAACTTTCACTATTTGCAGATGACGTGATACTACATATAAGAAACCTTAAAGATGCTGCCCAAAAAACTGCTAAACTAATTCATTAAAGTCACAGGATACAAAATCAACATAGAAATCCTTTGAATTTCTATGCACCAATAATGAAGCAGCACAAAGAGAAATTAAGGAATCAATCCCATTTACAACTGCACCAAAAACAGTAAGATACCTAGGAATAAACCTAACCAAAGAGATTAAGGACCTCTACTCTGAAAACGATAAAACACTGTTGAAAGAAACTGAAGATGACACAAAGAAATGGAAAAACATTCCATGCTCAAGGATAGAAGAACAAATATTTTTAAAATGTCTATACTACCCAAAGCAATCTAGACATTTAACACAATCCCTTATCAAAATACCAACAGAATGTTTGACAGAGCTACAACAAAATCCTAGAATTTGTATGGAATCACAAAAGACCCTGAATAATCAAAGCAACCTTAAAAAAGGAAGAGCAAAGCTGGAGGCATCACAATTCCAGACTTCAAGTTATATTACAAAGCTGTAGTGATCAAGACGGTATGGTACTGGCACAAAAATAGACACACAGATCAATAGGACAGAGTAGAAAACCCAGAAACAAATCCACAAGTATATGGTCAACTAATCTTCAACAAAGCCGGAAAAAATATCCAATGGGAAAAAGACAGTCTCTTCAATAAATAGTGTTCAGAAAACTGAGCAGCAACATGCAAAAGGATGAAACTGTACTACTTTCTTACATCATACACAAAAATAAATTCAAAATGGATTAAAGATCTAAATGTGAGACTTGAAACCATAATAAACCTAGAGGAGAACACAGTCACTTCTTTGACACTGGCCTCAGCAACTTTTTTCTAGATATATCTCCAAAGGCAAGGGAAACAAAAGCAAAAATAAACTATTGGGACTTTATCAAAATAAAAATCTTCTGCACAGTGAAGGAAGCAATCAACAAAACTAAAAGGCAACCTATGGAATGGGAGAATATATCTGCAAATGACATCTGATAAAGAGTTGGTATCCAAAATAAGGAACTTACAAAACTCAACGCCCAAAAAACAAATAATCCAATTAAAAAGTGGGCAGAACACATGAATAGACATTTTTTCCAAAGAAGACATACAGATGGTCAACAGACACATCAAAAGATGCTCAATATCACTCATCAGGGAAATACAAATCAAAACTATAATATCACCTCACACTTGTCAGAATAGCTAAAATCAGTAACACAAGAAATTAAATAAACAACATGTTATTGAACAACCAAAGGGTCAAAGAAGAAATTAAAAAAAAAATACTTTGAGACAAACAAAAATGGAAATAAGACATACCAAATATATAGGATGCAGAAAAGCAGTTCTGAGAGGGAATTTCACAGCGATCTATGCCTACCCTCCAAAATAAGAAAAACCTCAAATAAACAACCTAACTTTACACCTCGAAGAACTAGAAAGAAGAACAAATAAAGCCCAAAGTTAGAAGAAAGAAATAACAAAGATCAGAATGGAAATAAATAAAATAGAGACTAAAAAGACATAAAAAAAAAATCAGTAAAACTAGGAGCTGCTTCTTTGAAAATATAAAACTGATAAAACTTCAGCTAGACTCACCACAAAAATAGAGGGCTCAAATAAAATCAGAAATGGAAGAGATATTATAACTGATACCACACACATACAAAGAATCATAAGAGGGTACTATGAACAATTTTGTGCTAACAAATTGGAAAATCTAAAAGAAATGTATATTTTCTAAAAACTACAACCCTCCATGACTGAATAACAAAGAAACAGAGAATCTAAATAGACCAATTACTAGTAAGATAAATTACTACTGATTTTTTAATCAGTAATCAAAAACATCCCACAAACAAAAGTCCAGTGGTTCAGTGGTGAACATTCAAAGAAGAGTCAATACAAATCCTCCTCAAACTTTTCTAAAAAATAGGAGAGAATTCATTTTACAAGTCCATCATTATACCCTGATACCAAAGCCAAACAAGGACACCACAACAAAGGAGAATTAAAAGTCAACATCCTTGATGAACTTAGTTACAAAAATCCTCTGCAAAATATCAGCTAAGTGAATTCAGAAATACATCAAAAGGATCATACACCATGATCAAGTGGGTTTTATTCCAGGGATGCAAGGATGGGATGTTAATGTTGTTCAACATCTGCAAATCAATCATATGACACAGCACATTAACAAAATGAAGAACAGGGGCCTGGGTGGCTCAGTCGTTCAGGGTCTGCCTTCAGCTCAGGGCGTGATCCCAGCATTATGGGATGGAGCCCTGCATCAGGCTCCTCCACTGGGAGCCTGCTTCTTCCTCTCCCAGTCCCCCTGCTTGTGTTCCCTCTCTCTCGCTGGCTGTTACTCTCTCTGTCAAATAAATAAATAAAATCTTGAAGAAGAAGACGAAGAAGAAGAAGAAGAAGAAGAAGAAGAAGAAGAAGAAGAAGAAGAAGAAAGATCACATGATCATCTCAGTAGATGATCTCAACATCCATTTATGATAAAAACTCTCAACAAAGTATAGAGGGAAAGTACTTCAACACAATAAAGGCCATATAACAAGCCACAACTAATATTATACTCAATGGTGAAAGATGAAAACTTTTCTTCTAAGATCAAGAACAAGACAAGGATGCTCACTCTCACCACTTTTATTCAATATAGTATTGGAAGTCCTAGGCAGACCAATTACGAAGGAAGGAAGGAAGGAAGGAAGGAAGGAAGGAAGGAAGGAAGGAAGAAAGGAAGGAAGGAAGGAAGGGGGGAGGGAGGAAGGAAATCCAAATTAGAAAGTAAGAAGAAAAATGTCAGTGTTTGCATATGACATGATATTGCATATAGAGACACTAAAGACTCCACCAAAAAAAACCCTGTTAGAATAAACAAGTTTTGTATAGTTGCGGGAAACAAAATCAATATACAAAAATCTGTTGCTTTTCTATATACTAACAACAAACTATCAGAAACAGCAATGAAAAAAAATCTCATTTATAATTACATCAAAACGAGTAAAATATCTAGGGATAAATTTAACGAAAGAGGTAAAAGACCTGGACGCTGAAAACTACAAGCCATTGATAAACCACAGAAGGGGCACCTGGGTAGTTCAGTCAGTTGAGTGGCCAAATTGATTTTGGCTCAGGTCATGATCTTGGGGTCCTGGGACTGAGCCAGGCATTAGACACTGTGCTCAGCGAATTAAATAAATAAATCTTTCAAAAAAGAAACTAGAGAAGACACAAAAAAATGGAAAAATATTCCATGCTATGGATCAGAATAAATATTGTTGAAACGTACACACAAAGCAATCTACAGATTCAATTCAATCCCTATAAAATTCCAATGACATTTCTCACAGAATATAACAATCCTAAAATTTGTATAGAACCATAAAAGACCACGAATAGCCAAAGCAATCTTGAGAAAGAACAACAAAGCTGAATTATACTCCCTCACTTCAAACTGTTTTACAAAGCTATAGTAAACAAACAGTATGCTACTACATAACAAGAGACACATAGATCACTGGAACAAAATAAAATAACCCACACTTATATGGCCAATCAATTTATGACACAGGAGGCAAAAATATCCAATAAGAAAGGATAGTCATGTCAATGAATGGTGTTGGGTAAACTATACAGCTACAGCAAAAGAAAAAGAAATCTTATACAACACACAAAACATGAAATGGATTAAAGACTTGAATGTAAGACCCGAAACCATAAAACTCCTAGAATACATAGGCAATAAGCTCCTTGACTATGGTCTTGGTGATGATTTTTTTAATGTAACTCCAAGAGCAAAGGCAAAAAAAAAAAAAATTGGTTTATTTTGGATATTAACCGCTTATCATATATACGATTTGCAAATATTTTCTCCTATTTGGTTGGCTTTCTTTTCATTTTGTTGATGATATCCTTTGCTGTGCAGAAGGGATGACATCAAACTAGAAAGCTTCTGATAAGGGTTTAGTGTCCCAAATATTAATGAACACATACAATTCAATAGCCCAAAAAAAATGCAATTTTAAAAAGGACAGAGAATCTGGATAGACATTCTTCCAAAGAAGAAAACGAGATGGCCAACAGGCACATGAAAAATATCACTAATCATCAGGGAAATGCAAATCAAAACCGCAATGAGATATCACCTCACATCTGTTAGACTGCCTATTTTCAAAATGACAAGAAATAACAAGTGTTAGTCACAATTTTAAGAAAAAGAAACCCTTATGCACTATTGGTAGGAATTTAAATTAGTGCAGCCACCATGAAAAACAAAAAATTAAAAATAGAACTACCATACCAGGACTTTCACTTCTGGGTATTTACCTAAGGAAAACAAAAATACTAATTTTGAAAAGATTTATGTACCCCCATATTCACTGCAGCATTATTTACAATAGCCAAGATATGGGAACAACTTAAGTGTCCACTGATGGATGATATAGATGATGTGATATATATGTATATGAAAATATGTACACATATATATATATACCACACACACATACACACACACACACACACACACACACACACACACACACACGGAATATTATTCACCCATAAAAAAGAATGAAATTCTGCCATTTGTGATAACATAGATGGACCTTGATGGCATTACGGTAGGTGAAACAAGTCAGACCAAGAAAGAGAAATGTCATTTGATTTCACTTATATATGAAATCTACAAAATAAAACAAACCCAAAAAGTCAAGCTCATAGCTACAGAGAACAAGTTGATGGTTGCTAGGGCAGAAGTGTGGTATGTAACATGCATCCAGTTATAAAATAAATAATTCATGAAGATGTAATGTGCACCATGGTGACTATAGTTAATACTGTCGTGCATATTTTAAAGTTGTTAATACCATAGATCTTAAAAGTCCTCATTACAAGAAAAAAATTTTTTTTTCTAACTATGTATGGTGATAGATGTCAACTAGATTTATTTACTGTGGTGATCATTTTGCAATGTACGCAAATATCAAATCATTATGTTGCACACCTGAAATTAATATGTCATTAATACTTCAAAAAAGGCCTGAAAAAGCATGTAACTTTAACATATATAAAAACATGACCAGTTAGAACATAACATTTTAAAAATTCCATTTGTAACAGCAACCAAAAAGAAAGAATTCCTAGTTAAACAATGAACAAGAAACTAGCTCATATCTAGAAATTCTGAAGGGCAAGAAATAAGATTTAAGCAAATGATACAACCACTCTTGGATATGCAGTATTTACAGTGTAAAGATGTTTATTCTCCCTACACAAATCAATAAATTCAATGTAATACCAACTAAAATATCAACAGGTTTTTAGGAGAAAACTGAGAAATTTGAAGACAAACTAATCCCACCAAACATTAAAACATATTATAAGGCAAAAAAATTAAAACTGTTTAGCACCCTAAGAGAAAAGAACAAATAAATCAATATATACCAAGAAATTAGATATCCTAGAAGAAATGGATAGATTCCCAGAAAAATATAACCCAACAAGACTGAATCATGAAGAAAGAAAATCTGAACAAATTACTAGTAAAGAGATTGAATCAGGGGCGCCTTGATGGCTCAGTCAGTTAAGCATCTGCCTTCAGCTCAGGTCATGATCTCAGGGCCCTGGGATCAAGCCCCAAGTCGGGCTCTCTGCTCAGCGGGGAGTCTGCTTCTCCCACTCCCTCAACACCTCCCCCCAACTCATGCTTACTCTCTCTCTCTAATAAATAAAATCTTAAAAAAAAAAAAAAGAAGAAGAGAGAGTGACTCAAGAACCAAAACCTACCAGCACAGAAAAGTCCAGGACCAGATAGCATCACTAGTGAATTCTACCAAACACTTGAAGAGGTAATGTCAATCCTTTTCAATAATCCCAAACTCATTTTTCAAGGCCAATGTTATCCTGATACCAAAGACAAGGGCATCACAAGAAAAGAAAATTACAGGCCAATATCCCTGATTAATACAAACACAAAAATCCTCAACAAAATATTAAACAAACAGATTCAACAGTACATTAAAAAGACCATACGCCATGATCAAAGTAGGATTTATTTCTTAGATGCATTGATAGTTCAACATATGGAAATCAATAAATAACAGGTTGACAAAATGAAGGATAAAAATCATATCTCAAAAGACGCAAAAAAAAACCATTTGACAAAATTCAACATCCTTTTATGATAAAACCTCTCAACAAACTGGACATAGAGAATACAGACTTCAACATAATAAAGACCACGTATGACAAGTCCACAGTTAACATCACACTCAGTCAAAAGCTGACTACTTTTCCTCTAAGACAAGACAAAGACTCCTATTCTTACCCAGTTTATTCAACATAGGAGTGGAAGTCCTAGTCAGAGCAATTAGGCAAATAAAGAAATAAGAGACACTCAAATTGGAAAGGAAGAAGTAAAACTGTCTGTTTGCAGATAACATGACATTACCCAGAAAACCCTAAAGATGCCATAAACAAAAACAAAAATAAACCTCTTCAGAACTCAGTAAAATAAATTCAGTAAATATGCAGGACACAAAATCAATATACAAAAATCAGTTGTGTTTCTATACATTAGCAATGAATTATCAGAAAAAGAAATTAAGATAACAATGCAAAATAATGGCAGAGCAATTAATTAAAGGGGAAACAATTATGCCAATCACCTGCTTCAGAGAAGCAGCACTCCACTTCCCCTACATAAAGTACTGTGTATATTTTTCCAAAGCAGGAGAACTTCTTTAGAATTCACAGTGAGTGCTGGGGCTGAGGAAGTTTCTAAATTTCAAGGTTGAAGAAAAAGTCCTATACACTTTTTTTTTTTTTTTTAAGATTTTATTTATTTATTTGACAGACAGAGAGACAGCCAGCGAGAGAGGGAACACAAGCAGGGGGAGTGGGAGAGGAAGAAGCAAGCTCATAGCGGAGGAGACTGATGTGGGGCTCGATCCCAGCACTCTGGGATCACGCCCTGAGCCGAAGGCAGACGCTTAACCGCTGTGCCACCCAGGCGCCCCAAAGTCCTATACACTTTCAAACAAAAAGAAAATTTTCCGTCCAAGGAAAAAATCAGTTCAGTATTGGAACCTCATCTATAATATGGAGTGACAGAAGAAAATAAAATTATTTTGGTCAAGTTTAAGAGAAAATTTTTAACCTAGAACGTTCTATACACAGATAAACTATCAACCCAGTATGACAGCAATATAAAAGTACATAAAACTTTTGAAACAATTAATTGAAGTTGTTAAATAAGCAAAAAGTGTACAAACACAAGAAGAAATGAGAAAGCTGAAAGACATAGCAGGAAATTTTAATATATTTTTCTCAGAATCTAAATGCTCAAATAAACCAAAAACAAAACAAAACAGTATTAAGAATTTTAACAATACAATTAACAACCTTGGTTAAACAGATTTATTTAGAACTATGTGGCCATAATAACGAAGAATGCACAAAATATTTGCAAACATTTTTAAATAACTGAGACTATGTAACACCACAGCATTAAAAACACCTGACCATGGATTTAACCACAAAGAAAAAAAAAAAATCAAGCCAATATTATCTGACCAACAAAAGTAGAAATCAACAACAAAGACTAAATACTCCCATCATTCTCCATCACCCAATAATATCTATTCACCTGGAAATTTTAAACTTCACTTTAAATAGTACTTGAGTAAAAGAGAAAAACTATAGAGTCACAGAAAATTTAGAAAAGAATAATGAAAAGACAACCTTGTGAAAACTATGAACTGCAGCCAAATTGTACTCAAAAAAATATATACAACTTAGATGAAATTTATTAGAATATAAGAGAGATTAGAAATCAATACTTAAGAATTGAACTGAAGGAGATAGAAAAATAGCAGTGTATACCATAGCAAGGAATTACACACATATATATATATACATATGTGCCTATAAAAATACATAAATGCAAATATATTATAAATATATATTATATATTAATATCTTTACATAAAGTATTACTTTTCCCTGCTTTTTTCCTCTGCCCTGTTAATTATCAGAATTGACAAGATATTAATAAATTCTGCACTGACATTTAGAATCAAGTAACAACTGAAAACAGGACTACAAACAGTACTTGAACTCTAGAAGATTTAAAGACACAGTAAGAATATGCTTTAAAGGGGAGGGGAGGGAAAGATAAAACAAGACAAAATCAGAGAGGAGACAAACCATAAGAGACTCTTAATCATAGGAAACAAACTGAGGGTTGCTGGGAAGGAGTGGGGTGGGGTACAGGGTAACTGGGTAACGGACATTAAGGAGGGCACGTGATGTAATGAGCCCTAGGTATTACATAAGACTGATGAATCACTGAACTCTACCTCTGAAACTAATAATATACTATATGTTAGTTGAATTTCAAAAAAAATAATAAATTAAAAATAAAATAAAATGGCTCAGGTTAAAAAAAAAAGAGTATGCTTTAAAAAAAAGAAAATTATAATACTTCCTTAGGATCAAATCAAATTTGACACAGGATGTATTTATAATATTAAAAATAAGAAAAATTTTAAAGTAATAATAATACCATAAGCCAATACTTCTCAAAATTTTGTACTAAAATTCCCCAATGATAGACAATAGTAAATTGGCCTCAGCAAACTTGTGTATAAGACTCTATTATAGATGAGACTGTTTAAAACTTGACTTGTAGAAAGTGATTGCTTACATAATAAAATAAAGATGTCATAAAATCACTTCATCTTTATTTCTATCCAGTTTACTGAGAATATAAAAATCAGACACAAAAGTGTACTTTTTCTTGCATTTCATTATTTTATTAGAAATCTCTTATTTTTTATGAATCATATATGAGATATTTATAAACATGTATTTACAAAGGAGAAAGCTGAAATATAGATAAGAATAGCATTTATTGTCACAAGGGCAGAGACAAAGACACGCCTGGACCTCAGTCTTTCTAATTCCAACTTCAACGGTCCTTGTGTAGGAAGAATTTGTTTCAGATTTTCAGGATGTAATTAGTCTGCTAAACAACTTTATCAATGACATACCTTTGTTATCAATATCTATAACTGTCTCCCTTTCATTATCACATAAATAAAACACAATATAATGGACTTTAACTTTACATACACATTTATGGACATTTAACAAATTAACGAAAGTAAATCATATAAATCCAGCCAAGAAAAAGACTGAAAACCTCCAAAAAATTTAAGCTAAAATTGTATTTTGCCATTTTGAGAGTCAGTCATACTTAATTTGAGGATGAAACTGATAATCTTTCAAGAATTAGGTATATAAAACAAATATTTTAATAACGTCTTTAACTTAAAATGTTTTGAATTTATACTATAATGTGTGCTGTTTACAAGTTTCTATATACTTTTCCAATACCAGCTTCATGAGCTGTATGTTTTTAAACATCTTACTTTTTTTGCTATAGAACAAGGGGGCTCCTTTTTCATACTTCTTAGTAAAAACTCCGGCATGTTGTTTTCAATATCTTCACGAGTTCCCTTTTTATGCAAAACTGCAGCCAAAAATGAAATAACCTGGGAGGAAAAAAAAAAAAAAACCTTTTTAATTACTGTGTAAATGCTTCAAGATGGACAAAATGTTATGGCTTACATGATTAACTACTCAATTAGTGAAAATCTGAGTATGTACAAATAGATTTGTTACAGGGAAAAAAACATGAAATAGTAGTATTGGTTTTCTTTATATATATTAACAAACAAATGTACAGTACACATTACCCTTGAATACAGTAAAAAAGAATTTTCACATGGCTATCTCTTCCACGATAAGTTCTACCTACTCAATGAATTCCTTCTTGATCTCATTAGTTGGGACATTACCTTCTTGTTTGTCTCTCTCCATGGAAACTATCTCAGAATAAACTATATACGTTCTTTATTTCTTATATAAAATAAACCCCTTGGGTTTATTTGGCTCATAAAGTTGTGCACTTCTGTTTATCTAAAAATTATAGATGGAATGATACAATGCTATTTTAAGATAGACTAATTCATCAATATACACACCACTTGAAATAACAGCTATTCTCTAAATATCAAGTAAGAAATAAAGAGACATAATAAAGGAAATATAACCTCACATAATGAAGAGCAAGAAATATTTAATCAATTGGACTTTGGTTCAAATTTCAGTCTTAGTTGCTTGGCAGTTATGTAAACTTGGGCAAGTTAATCTCTTTGAATAACTGTAAAAATACATGAAAATAGCAAAAATAAATATTTGCAGTTATTTTAAAAATTGGGGGGAAAGTATTTGAGGTATCCATATGGGGGAAAAGAATCATTACTTTAGAAAAATGAATCATATAAATATTAAAACCTAAAGAAAAAATATGAGATTAGAAAAACTCAAAAAAATAATGTTTTTTAAAATGAGAATGGTTACCTACCATCTCAATCCCAAATGACAAAGAAAAAAGAATAGTGTAAGAGAAGTATTTGATGAGATAAAAGCTGAAAACTTCTAAAACCTGATTAAAAAAAAACAATAACAAGCCATATATTCCAGATCTGCTAAGAACATCAAACCAATAAATAAGTAAATAAATAAGTTATCAATTCACAAGTAGGTGTTTTGTAGAAAAACTGCTCAAAACTTGAGACCAAAAATATATATTTTATGTATACATACATACATATATATGTGTATACATACATTATACACCTTAAAAGCACAAAGAAAACACAATAGACTACCTATCAAAAAGCAATAAGTAGACAAATAGCTGATCTTGCAGCAAAAACAATGCAAGACACTATATGATAGACTGATATTTTCAAAACGGTAAAGGAAATAAAAGCAACCTAGTTTTATAGCCAGTAAAGATATTATTCAAGAATAAAGATGAAGGTATTTTTCAGACAAACAAAAACTGAACAAATTCCTCATCAAAAGAGCCACAGTAAAGGAAATAATCAATGGATGTTTTCAGGCACAAGGAAAATTATCTGATGTAGATGCTCAGTGAAGCAGGAAAAACTTAAGAGCAACAAAAATGGTAAACATATAGAAAATATAAATATTAACATTATTCAACAAAACTAAAATGTCTTCTTGAAATTAAATAAAAGCATTAAAAGATATGACAACACATGTATTTGAGTCTGAAAGTGTAGTTACAACATTCTGATGTCCTTACGCTGTTCAGGGGGAAATAAAAGTTCTAATTTATATTAGATTTTTTGTTAAGTCAAGAATGTCTCTTATAATCTCTGGGGTAACCACTAGAAGGAAAATACATCAATGTGTAAGTAGTAACCTACTTATAAGAGAAAATAATATGAAATAATCTATCCAAAAGGAGGCAAAAAAGAAGATTAAAATAAACGTAGGTGACATACAAAAAATAAAAAGCAATAATAAAATAGTAGGTTTAAATCCAAATATATTAGAAACCACATTTCATGGAGGGGACTAAACGTTACAATTAAAAGACAAAGATCGTCAGTCCATAGAATATATATGCCATTTACACATGCAAAAAAAAAAAATTTAAAACAAGGAATAGAAAAAGTTGTTAAGTGGGGCGCCTGGGTGGCACAGCGGTTAAGCGTCTGCCTTCGGCTCAGGGCGTGATCCCGGCGTTCTGGGATCGAGCCCCACATCAGGCTCCTCCGCTATGAGCCTGCTTCTTCCTCCCCCACTCCCCCTGCTTGTGTTCCCTCTCTCACTGGCTGTCTCTATCTCTGTCGAATAAATAAATAAAATCTTTAAAAAAAAAAAAAAAAGAAAAAGAAAAAGTTGTTAAGTAAAAAAATGAAAAGAACTTGTGAACAAAAACCAAAAGAAAATTGATATAGCTCTATTAATAGACTCTACGGCAAAAACATTGCTAAATTAAAAAGATACACTTCATGCTTGATACTGATTAAAAAATTAATTCACGTGGAAGTTATAACTAGTGTAAATTAAACAAAGAAAAAAAGTTTACTGAAACAAAAGTAGACAAATCTATAGCATAATGGTAAGATTTTGAAATAACTCAGCAAGAAAAAATAAAATAATCCATAAAGAAAGAGAATATTTGAATAACGTGGTTAGCAAACATGACCTAATGAACATCTGATCAAACACTGTACACTACTGCAAAACATAGTTTCATTTAAAGTACACATGAGGGGTACCTGGGTGGCTCAGTCAATTAAGTGTCTGCCTTCAGCTTGGGTCATGATCTCAGGATCCTGGTATTGAGCTCTGTGTAGGGCTCCCTGCTCAGTGGGGAGTCTGCTTCTCCCTCTCCCTCTGCCCCTATGCCCCCTCCCTGGTCGTGCTCTCTCTCTCTCTCTCTCTCACTCTCTCTCAAATAAAAAAAATCTTTTAAAAATTAATAAAGTATACATGAAATATTTACCAAAGGTCATGGAGCAAATCTCAATATGTTTCAATAGAAATATTATAGAATATGTTCTTTGATGTGAGAAACTAGAAATAACAAAAGTTTAAGAAGAAAATCCACAAATATTTATAAAGTAAGAAATATACTTCAAAAAAGAAATATATTTGAAAGTATATTAGAATAAGGGGCACCTGGGTGGCTCAGTCAGTTAAGTATCTGCCTTTGGCTCAGGTCATGATCTCAAGGTCCTAACTGGTGTAAGGTGGTATCCCAATGTGGTTTTGTTTTGAATTTCCCTGATGGCTAATGATTTTGAACATTTTTTCATGTGTCTGTTAGCCATTTGTATGTCTTCATTGGAAAAGTGTCTGTTCATATCTTCTGCCCATTTTATGATTTATTTGTTTCTTGTGTATTGAGTTTGAGTTCTTTGTAGATCTTGGATACCAGTCTTTTATCTGTAGTGTTATTTGCAAATATCTTCTCCTATTCCGTGGACTGCCTCTTAGTTTTTTTGACCATTTCCTTGGCTGTGCAGAAGCTTTTTATCTTGATGAAGTCCCACAAGTTCATTTTTTCCTTTGCTTCTTTTGCTTTTGGAGATGTGTCATGAAAAAGGTTGCTGTGGCCAATGTCAAAGAGGTTGCTGCCTATGTTCTCCTCCAGGATTTTGATGGATTCCTGTCTCACATCGAGGTCTTTCATCCATTTGGAGTTTATCTTTGCGTATGGTGTGAGAGAGTGGTCAAGTTTCATTCTTTTGCATGTAGCTGTCCAATTTTCCCAGCACCATTTATTGAAGAGACTGTCTTTTTTCCTGTTTGTCAGGATGTTTTTTCCTGCTTTATCAAAGATTAGTTGCCCAAAGAGCCGAGGGTCCATTTCTGGGTTCTCTATTCTGTTCCATTGGTCTATGTGTCTGTTTTTGTGCCAGTACCATGCTGTCTTTGTGATCACAGCTTTGTAGTATAGCTTGAAATCTGGCAACGTGATGCCCCCAGCTTTGTTTTTCCTTTTCAACAATTCCTTGGCGATTCGGGGCCTTTTCTGGTTCCACAGAAATTTAAGGGCTGTTTGTTCCAGTTCTTTGAAAAATGTCATTAGTATTTTGATCGGGATCACACTGAAAGTGAAGATTGCTCTGGGTAGCATAGACATTATAACTATGTTAATTCTTCCAATCCAGAGCATGGAATATTTTTCCATCTTTTTCTGTCTTCTTCAATGTCTTTCAAGAGTGATTTGCAGTTTCTAGAATATAGATCCTTTATGTCTCTCGTTAAGTTAATTCCGAGATAATGTAAGATTTTTGGTGGTATTGTAAATGGAAAGAATTCCCTAATTTCTCTTTCTTCAGTCTCATTGTTCGTGTATAGAAATGCAACTGATTTCTGAGCATTGATTTTGTATCCCGTCACATTACTGAATTGCTCTATAACTTCTAGTAGTTTGGGGGTGGATTCTTTTGGGTTTTCCATATACAGTATTATGTCATCTGCGAAGAGAGACAGTTTGACTTCTTTGCCGATTTGGATACCTTTTATCCCTTTTTGTTGTCTGATTGCTGTTGCAAGGACTTCTAGTACTCTGTTGAATAAAAATGGCGAGAGTGGGCATCCTTGTCGTGTTCCTGATCTTAAGGAAAAGGCTTCCAGCTTTTCCTCATTGAGAATGATATTCGCTGCAGGCTTTTCATAGATGCTTTTTATGAAATTGAGGAATGTACCCTCTAACCCTACACTCTGAAGGGTTTTAATCAGGAAAGGATGCTGTATTTTGTCAAATGCTTTTTCTGCATCAATTGAGAGGATAATATGGTTCTCGACTCTTTTCTTGTTGCTATGATCTATCACACTGATCAATTTGCGAATGTTGAACCACACTTGCATCCCAGGGAGGAATCCCACTTGGTCGTGATGGATTATCCTTTTAATGTACTGTTGGATCCTATTAGCTAGGATCTTGTTGAGAATTGTGGTGTCCATATTCATGAGGGATATCGGTCTGTAATTCTCCTTTTTGATGGGGTCTTTGCCTGGTTTGGGGATCAAGGCAATACCAGCCTCATAGAATGAGTTTGGTAGTTTTCCTTCTGTTTCTGTTTTTTGAAACAGCTTCAGGAGAATAGGTATTATTTCTTCTTTGAATATTTGGTAGAATTCCCCAGGGTATCCATCAGGCCCTGGAGTCTGGTATTTCAGGAGGTTTTTGATCACTGCTTCAATCTCTTCATAATTATTTGGTCTGTTTAAAAAAATCAATTTCTTCCTGTTTCAGTCTTGGTAGTTTATAGGTTTCCAGGAAGGCATCTGTTACTTCCAGGTTGTTTAATTTATTGGCATAAAGTTGTTGATAAAAGTTTCTAATGATCCTTCCTATTTCATTGGTGTTGGTTGTGACCTCTCCCTTTTCATTCATAATTTTATTAATTTGGGTCCTTTCTCTACTCTTTTGAATAAGCCTTGCCAATGGCTTATCGATCTTATTTATTCTTCCAAAGAACCAGCTTCTAGTTCTGTTGATCTGCTCTAGTGTGCTCCTGGTATCTAATTTATTGTTGTCTGCTCTAATCATGATCACCTGCTTTCTTGTGCATGGGTTAGGCCTGTTCTTCTGTTCCAGCTCCAGCTTGTTGAGGTGAGAATATAAAAACTGCATTTTAGATTTTTCTATTCTTTTGAGTGAGGCTTGGATCTCTATGTATTTTCCCCTTAGGACTGCGTTTGCAGTGTCCCATAAGTTTTGGACCGTTGTGTTTTCATTCTCGTTGGTCTCCATAAATTGTTTAAATTGATTTTTAATTTCCTGGTTTATCCAATCATTCTTGAGCAGGATGGTTCTTAGTTTCCAAGTGTCTGAGTTTCTTCCAAATTTTTCCTTGTGATTGAGCTCCAATTTCAAAGCATTGTGGTCTGAGGATATGCAGGGAATAATTTCAGTCTTTTGGTATTGGTTCAGACCTGTTTTGTGACCCAGTATATAGTCTATTCTGGAGAATGTTCCATGTGTATTCAAAAAGAATGAATATTCTGTTGTTCTGGCGTGTAGTGTTCTATATATATCTACGAGGTCCAACTTGTCTAGTATGGCATTCAAAGCTCTCATTTCTTTGTTGATTTTCTGCTTAGGTGATCTGTCTATTGCCGATAGTGGAGTGTTGAGGTCCCCTACTATTAACATATTTTTATGTATATGTCTCTTTATTCTGGTTAAGAGTTGGCTTGTGTATCTTGCTGCTCCCTTGTTGGGGGCATAGATATTTATAATTGTCATATCCACGTGTTGGATACATCCTTTAAGAATAATATAGTGTCCTTCTGTATCTCTAACTACAGTCTACAGTTTAAAATCTAATCTGTCTGATATGAGGATTGCTAACCCAGCTGTCTTTTGAGGTTCATTGGCATGAAAAATGGTTTTCCATCCCTTCACTTTCAGTCTGGATGTATCTTTAGGTTCAAGATGAGTCTCTTGTAGACAGCAAATGGATGGGTCATGTCTTTTTATCCAATCTGCAACTCTGTGGCAGATCATATGGTTTTTATGGGAGCATTTAGGCCATTTGCATTGAGAGTGATTATTGAGAGATATGTTTTTAATGATGTCATGTTACCTGTAAAGTCTTTGTTTCTATAGATTGTAAATTTCTGTTCTGTATCACTCTTGGGGCCTTTTTACTTTTATAGAACCCCCCTTAATATCTCCTGTAGGGCTGGTTTCGTGGCTCTGAAATTGGTCAGTGTCTGGCGATCCTGGAAGGTCCTTATCTCCCCACCAATTCTGAATGACAACCTTGCTGGATAAAGGATCCTTGGCTGCATGTTTTTCTCGGATAGAGCTTTAAAAATATCCTGCCAACCTTTCCTCTCATTCCAGGTCTGTGTAGACAGATCTGACGTAATTCAGATATTTTTGCCTCTGTACGTGAGAAATTTCTTTGCCCTGGCCACTTTCAATACCGTATCCTTGGATCTAACATTTGCGAATTGCACTATGACGTGATGTGTATAGGTTTGTCGTGGTTGACCTTGGGCGGGGTCCTCTCTGCCTTTTGGACACAAATGCTTGTTTCCTTTGCTAGATTAGGGAAGTTCTCAGCTACAATTGTTTCAAATATCTCTTCTAGACCTCTCTCTTTCTCCACCCCCTCGGGGATGCCGATGATTCTGACATTGGAACGTTTCATTGAGTCAGTAATCTCCCGTAACCTACATTCTTGAGATTGGATTTTTTTGAGCCAAGTTTATATTTTAGCTTTCTCTTCTACCTTTCCATCCTCCAATTCACTAATTTGTTCTTCTGTCTCATTTACCCTGGCCATCAGAGAATCTAGTTTTGACTGCATTTCATTCATAGCATTTTTAATTTCTGCCAGATTTGCTCTCATTTCTGCCCTTAGAGATTCTATATTCTCTTTAATATTTTCATTAATATTTGTTTCAAGTCTACACATTATCTTGACCATTGTTACTCTGAACTCCATTTCTAATAATTTGGTTATATCCATATCCATCAGTTCTGTGGCAGAGGCCACAGACTCATTATCTTTTCTTTGCTGGGGGGGATTTCTCCTTCCTGTCATTCTGATGAGGAGAGGTTGCGGGGTTGCCCAGAGCCCAAATTATTGACCAGGACCCAGGCAGTGTGCACTTGTTTTATAGGGACCTTAGGGATGTGGGCTTCTTGATTTTTCAGCCTGCCTTCTGGCAGAGGGGCCTGCTGCGCTGATATTCAGGCAACCCTGTTTGGGTAGAGTCTCCCTGTCCCCTGCGAGGAGGGATGGGGATTGGCACAATGTGAGCTGGTAATCCGGGCTTTTGTTCGATGGTGGCTTTCCCTGGCGGTTTTCTGTGGCTCTTCTGAGAGTCAGAGCAGCATTGGCTGAATCGTAGCCTCTGTCTCAGAACAGAGATCGCAGTCCGCTCTTCACCTAGCTCTCCTGGCCTCTTTAACTGTTTCTGTTGGTGCTGCTAAACCCTGCAGCATCCCAGGTTATGCACCCTACAGCCAGTGTCCCAGCCCTCACTACCAGGGCCCGCACGTCTCTGTCCTTTGTGATTCTAACACTGCCAGCCGACCCTGGTTCCTGTGCGCGCTCCCGAGCTCTCTGTTTCAGTGTGGTTCGCATGCACTCTGAGTGCCGGTTTTCAGTCTGGTTGTGCATGCTCCTGAACTCCCGGTATCAGTCCAGTTCCAGTGAGTGCTCTGGGGCTCCAGTTTTCAGTCAGGTCGCATGCGCGTGGTCCCAAGCTCCAGGTATCAGTTCGGTTCCCGTGAACGCTCGGAGTTCCGGTTGGCAGTCTGGTCGCACATGCATTCCCAGGCTCACGGTCTCAGTCTGCTCTCTCGCGGGTGCCGGTCTGCGAGTCTGGCCCGCTCCCCAGTGCAGGTGGCTACTGCTTCCCGGCGCCCGAGCATGGATGCTCCCCCCTGCCTTCCCTTTATCTTCCGATATCTGTGCACGGATTCACGCTCCCCGCTTTGTACCTCAATACTCAGCGCTGGAGATGTTCATTTGTAGAGATCCAGATGTATCTTCTTGCGTCTCAGGCTGATCCCATGGGTTTTCAGGATGGTCTGGTACATATCCAGCTTGACTCAGGGACCCAGCTGAAAAAGGGGACCCCTACTCCTCTGCCATCTTTTCCCTCCTCTCTATTTCTACTCTTTCATTTCTGATTTTGAGTCCTCTTTTTTTTTCTTTTTTTTCCCCTTTTTTTTATGAATCTGGCTAAAGGTTTATCAATTTTGTTGGTCTTTTCAAAGAACCAACTTCTAGCATCATTGATCTGTTCTATTGGTTTTTGTTTGTTTACTTACTATTTTGTTTATTTCTGCTACACAAGACACAGTTTAAATATTAAGACACAGATAGCTTGAAATAAAGGAACGCAAAAAAGCATACCTTGCAAACAGCAAGCTGTTTGAATATCAGAATGACTACCTTAATATCAGATAAAGTAGATTTCAAGTAGTATTACCAGAAATAGAGAGACATTTCATAAAAATAGCAGGGTCAATTCTTCATTGAAGACATAGTAATTATAAATAAAGATGTATGACCCAAATAACAGAATTTCAAAATACATGAAAGGAAATTGACAAAATTAAAGGGAGAAATAGACAAACCCCAATGACAGATTTTAACTTCCCTCTCTCAGTAATACTAAAAACAAAGAAAATCTGAGTATTATCAATTGACTTGATTTACTGATATTTACATTATATATTTATATATATTATAGATATATATTAGATATATAGGTAGATACAGATATATATAATATATATATTATATATTTATAGAACACTACAACCAACTGCAGAATGCATATTCTTTTCAAATGTACATATAGTATGTTCAAGAAAATGGGCCATAAAAAAAAAAACCTCAATACATTTTTTAAAATATTGAAATCTTCTAGAATGTATTCTCTAACCACTATGGAATTAGAAATCATTATTGATGAAATATCTAGGAAAAAATATTATTGGCAAATCAAGCACACTTGTAAATAACTCAAGAACCAAAGAAAAAAATCTCAAGAAAAATTATAAAATAATTTGAATTACATGAAAATGAAAATATAACATATCAAAATTTATGGAATACAGATAAAGCGAAGTTCAAACATAAAAACAGGGCATCAGAAGATAGGTATGAAATTAACGACCCAAGGTTCTACTTTAACAAGCTAGAAATTGAAGAGCGAAATACATCCAAAGTAAGCAGTAGGAAAATAACAGAAATAATTGCAGAAATCAATGAAACACCAACGAAACAACAAATTAACAAAGCTAAAAATTGGCTCTTTGCAAAGACCAACAAAATCAGTAAACCTCATTGGGCTATCAACAATAAAACAGAGGGGCACCTGAGTGGCTCAGCCGGTTATGAGTCTGCCTTGGGCTCAGGTCATAATCCCAGGTTCTGGGAATCAAAGCCACGCATAGGGCTCCCTGCTCAGCAGGGAGTCTGTTTCTCCCTCTCCCTCCGCCTCTGCGCCTCCCCTGACTCAGGCCCACATGCACTCTGTCTCTCTCAAATAACAAAATAAAATCTTTTAAAAAAACAGAATATAAAATATTCACTTTAAAAATGCAGAGGTATCACTCAAATCCTACAAACACTAAATGAGTGAAAGGAAAACCATGGAAATCTCTGTCAATCAATTTGACAATGTAGATGAAATGGATAAATTCCTTGAAACATACAATGTACCAAACGAATACAGCAAGAAGCAAAAAATCTTAATAGCTTCATATCTATTAAAGTAATTGAATCTATTATCAAAAACCTTCCCTAAAAGAAAATTCCAGGTCCAAAAGATGTCACTAGTAAATTCTATCAAATATTTAAGTATAAAATAACAGAAACTGTACCCAATTCTTTTAGAAAAAAGAGGAGGAGGAAACACTTCTCTATTTTATGAGGTCTGCATAACTTCAATACCAAAACCAGACAAACATAATATGAGAAAAATATAGACCAATATCCATAATAAAGGCAAAAATTCTTGAAATATTAACCAATTAAATCTAGCAAATATAAAAACAATACCTCATGATTAAATTGAGTTTATGTCAAAAATATAAAACTAGTTTAAGATTAAAGACCAATCAATATAAATCATATTGATTCATATAGAATGTCAACAGAGAAAAGGAGAAAAAATTATGATCTCAATGGATACAGAAAACATATTTGATAAAATTCAATACACAGTAACTACCAAAAAACCCTCAGAAATTAGGACTAGAAGGAAACATCCTACATCTGATAAAAGATAGTATGAAAATCCTACAGCTAACATACTTAATGTTAAAATATTGAATGCTTTCTCTCTAAGACAGGAATGAGATAAAGATGTCACTGTTTCTATTCAAAGTGTCCTGGAATCCTATCTAGCCAGTGAAATAAGGCAAGAAATAGAAATAAAAGACATAAAAAGTAAAGAAGTAAACTGTCTCTATTTGTGGATGACATACACTGTTTGCATAGAAAAGCCTAAGGCATCTACCAAACAACTACTAGAACTAGTAAGTGATGAATTTAGCACGGCGGCAGGATATGAGCTCAATATACAAAAATAAATTTGACTTTTATATACTAGCAGCAAAAAATTAGGATATTAAATTTAAAATTCCACTAACAATAGATAAAAAATATACAATTATATATAACAAAATATGTGTGAGGCCCACAGACACAACTATAAAGCCCTGCTGAGAGAAATTAAAGACTTAAATTAATGGAGCTATCATTCCATGTTAATTCTCCCCAAACTGTTTTATAAATTCAATATAATTGAACTCCATAATCCTAATAAAATCCTAAAAGATCTGTTCATGGAACTTGACAAACTGATTAAAACTTTACATCAAAATAAAAAGTGTTACGTAAAGATATACAAGGTACAGCAAGAAAGTAATAACACAAAATTGAGTATAAGGATAGTCAAATGGAACAAGACCATTCTCATCTTTTTGTTCTATACCATTGTTCAGTTTGACTATCCTTATACTCAGTTTTGTTAATTACTTACTTACATATAGACAAACAACTCAGTTTAAAGATGGGCAAAGGACTTGTATCTTAATCACTTTGGGGCACTATAACAAATTACCATAGACTGCATGGTTTAAACAACACTTACTTCTCACAGTTCTACAATCTAGTTCAAGATCAAAGCTTGGCAGATCTGTTATCTGGTGAAAGCTTACTTCCTGGTTTACAGATGGCTTGCAGTCTTCTTCTTGTAGCCTCAGATTACAGAGAGCAGAGAGAGAAAGCAAACTTTCTCCTATCTCTTGTTAACAATGTCACTAATCTCGTCACTAATCTCATCCCTAATCACTCCCAAAGACCCCATCTCCAAATAACACTATTCACATTGGGGATTAGAGTCTCAACACATGCAATTGGAGGGGGACACAAACACTCAGTCTACATACCAACTTGAATACATACTTCTCCAAAGAAGATAGATAGATAGATAGAGAGAGAGAGAGAGAGAGAGATGGCCAAAAAGCACATGGAAAGTTTTAACATCATAGGTCACTATAGAAATGCAAATCAAAACCCCAATGCACTAGAATGGCTACAATGAAGAAAGTAAAATAATACGTATTAACAAGGATGTGCAGAAACAGGAAACTTACACATTGCTGGTGGGAATATAAAATGGTATAGCCACTGCAGAAAATGTTATAGCAGCTCCTCAGAAGAATAAACATGGAAATACCATATGATCTAGTGATTCTACTACTAGGTATATAAACAACAGAAATGAGAGCTATGTCCACATAGCTTGCACATGATAGCAGCGTTTTTCATAACAGCCAAAAGGTAGAAACAATCCAAATGTCTACCAAAGGATAAACTGAAAACCAAATTGTGGTATTTACATACAGTAGAGTATTTCTAAGCCATAAAAGGAATGAAGTACTGATATATGGTACAACTTGGATAAGCCTTGAAAACATGATACTAAATGAATGAAAGAAGCCAGGCACAAATGGTCACAATTGTAATGATTCCTTTTACATGAAATATTCAGGAAAGGCAAATCCGTATAGATAAAAGGCCAATGGTTGTCAGGGAAATGAAGGTAATTATTTGTAGGGCGTTCTGTGCTAATGAAAAATTTTAAAACAGAGAGAGATGGGGTTGTGCAATATTGTGAATGCACTAAATGACTTGTATACTTCAAAATGGTTAATTTATGTTATGTGAACTTTGCCTCAATAAAAAAATCTAAAATATACCTTACATTTTTATGAGAGACATTTGTGCATTTAAGGTATAATCAGCATTATTTTAGTTCTTGAAAAAAGTTTTAAAAACCCCATGTAAAATGTCAAGTTAATACATATTAATAATTCAATAAACAGGAGTTGTTTTGTTAGGATCATTCCACTGAGGTAAGGAGACTTGCAGACAATCTTGTATATCACAATAAATAAAGTAGATTATTCAGTACATTATGTTATCTAAAAGATTATAAAATAATGATATATAAGAATGGTCAAAACTTGTGCTGAGTTTTAAAATATTCTAACAAAATCTGCATTCCTGACCCAAATTGTGTAATGCAGGAGTTTGGAGTTGGACCAACCAGTTTTATACTATGTGACCTCGGGCAATTTAAATAATGTATCAATAAACTTCAATTTTTTCAACAATAAATTGGGGGTAATAATGCCTAATTAACATGTATGCTTAACAGAAAATGTCTATCATAGAGCCTAACATGTAGGGATCATTAAACATAAACTATAACACATGATTACCTAATCCAACTTAAAACTCATTAATCCATTCAATAAAAATATATTCATTAACTAATACACGCCAGGTACTGTGCTAGGTGCTAGAAAAGTTTAGATGAAAGGCTTATTTGTATCCGCCAGCAGTTCGAAAGCCAGTTGATTTGGGGGTGGGGCACACTGGGAAAGGAGATGAGTTGAGGAAGCATGGCTGAAAAAAAAACTGATGAACAGAAAATAGTTATTAAATTCAGCAAGAGATTGATGTAAGCAAAATAGCTGATGGAGAACTCAGACTAAAGGAGGCAGAAAGAATGTTTCACAAATGACGGAGTGAAAGCATCGGACAGCAATGAAAAGTTGAGGCAACTGGGTATTGACTAGAACGGGACATGAGGAAACTCTACAGTGAGGGAAATGTTCTATATCTTATTAGAGTGGTGGATATATATATATAACTCATATATATATGAGCTAAATACGGATTTATAGATATAACTCATATATATATATATATATATGAGTTAAATATGCATAACTATACTTTCGATCCATGCATTTTACTGTTTATAATTAAAGACAGAATCACACACACAAACACACAGATACATATATTCTTTTGAATTACAGGCAAACTGGTCCTCAAAGGTTACTGAAAAGGCAGAAAAGATACCAATTAGATACTATATGACAATGTAAATGAGGCAATATAAATCTAATCCATTACTTTCCTCGTAATTCATCTATGGATTGTTTCATTATAAGAAAACTATATTCCTAATTATGATAATTCATAATTCAATCTGTTCATCTATCCAAGATGATGAAAATCTTAATTTTAACTGAATTAGTCAAATTCCATGAATTTGAGAATTCTATAAAATATTGGGGAATTTTAATAAAAATTTAGGATTTTGCATTCATTCCCAATTTTAATTCCTTAGTCCAATTAAAAAACTAAAAGTGAAAATAGATGAATTACTGGTATTTAACACACCATGGGAACAAATGTACACAAGGAAACTTCTGGAGTGATAGATATGTTCATTATCTTGATTGTGGTATGGTAGTGATCATTTCTTGGGTATATCTATCTATCTATGTATAAAACTTACCAAACCATACACTGTAAATTTATGCACTTTACTGTATATCAATTATATCTTTAAAAAGTACATACACAGGGGCGCCTGGGTGGCACAGCGGTTAAGCGTCTGCCTTGGGCTCAGGGCGTGATCCCGGCATTATGGGATCGAGCCCCACATCAGGCTCCTCCGCTGGGAGCCTGCTTCTTCCTCTCCCACTCCCCCTGCTTGTGTTCCCTCTCTCGCTGCCTGTCTCTATCTCTGTCAAATAAATAAATAAAATCTTAAAAAAAAAAAAAAGTACATACACAACATACAAACGTATAAATACACATACAACCAACAAGTCTGCTAAAACTAGTTACAAGTGACAAAGCCAAATTTTGTAAGAATATGGAGTAACCATAATTTCATACGTTGTCAGGAATGCAGAATGGTACAAATATTTTGGAAAAGGTTTGGCAATTTCTTATAAAACTAACCATACATTAGGTTATGACCAAGTAGTTCCATTCCTAATTATTTACTCAAGAAAACTGAATACACAAAAGATTGTTCAAGAGAGTTCTTACCAGTTTTATTCATAACAACTAAAAACTGGAAACAGCTCAGGTGTCCATCAGCTGGAGGATAAACAAAATGCAGCATGTAGACAACGGAATAACTACTCAGCAATAAAAAGGAGCAAACTACTTATGCAATCAATAACATAGATGAGACTCAAAATATTATGCTAAGTGAAAGAAGCTTTACACAGAATGCACATGTATGATCCTATTTATATGAAAAGGCAAAACTAATCTATGATATAAAAAAGCAGAACCGTGATTGTCTCTTGGGGGTGGTGGGAGGACCAGGAAGAAACAGAATGACCTCTTGTGGAGTGATGATAATGTTCTGTATCTTGAAAGGGTTTATTTGGCTTACAGAGATGTCAAAGCCCAGGGAATGGTGGGTATACTTAAGATTTGTGCATTTCGTTGTAAATTTTACTTCAAAATGAAAAAAAAAAGAATTGTAAATAAATACTGACTAGCTAATGACACATATGCTCAAGTGTTTGGGGTTAAGATATACTAATGTCTGCTACCTTAAAACCAACAAAACATAACTCGATGGATGGACAGATAAGTGATAAAGCCACATATAATGACATGTTAAAACAACCTAGGTGGTGGGTATATGGGTATTCATTGTACAATTCTTCCAACTCTTCTGTATGTTTGAAAAGTTTCATAATAAGATCTTGGGGAAAAATCAGTTTGTAAGACAGTAGTGACTCCATTTTTTGCACATTCATGTCTGTGTATTCATGGACCAGCATATATGAAATATAGGCATACATATGTTTATATATGTTTTATATTCAACTGCTCCCTCTCAGATAGATCCTTCCAATTCACTTAAAAAATACTCAAGTTCCTCCTGTCCCTAAATGATACAAACAAACAAAAAACTTCCTCAAAATTCCATCCTCCTTCAGCTACTCCTAGGTCACTTCTGTTCCTTTCGAAGCCACATTTCTTAAAGAGGTAAACATCCTTCCCATGTCTATGCATTCGCCTACTTCTTCTGGCTTGTGCCCCCCCAGATTCTAGCAAAATAGCTCTTTTTTTTTTTTTTTAAAGATTTTATGTATTTATTTAACAGAGATGGAGACAGCCAGCGAGAGAGGGAACACAAGCAGGGGGAGTGGGAGAGGAAGAAGCAGGCTCATAGTGGAGGAGCCTGATGTGGGGC
Source organism: Ursus maritimus (assembly GCF_017311325.1). NCBI lineage: Eukaryota > Metazoa > Chordata > Mammalia > Carnivora > Ursidae > Ursus > Ursus maritimus. The sequence continues at coordinate 1,277,227 of NW_024426008.1, forward strand.
TCGATCCCATAACGCCGGGATCACGCCCTGAGCCGAAGGCAGACGCTTAACCGCTGTGCCACCCAGGCGCCCCCCAGCAAAATAGCTCTTGTGCAAGATACCAATAATTTCCAATGTCACTAGATCAAATGCACATTTTAAAATCCTCATCCCTTGAAGAATGTAAAATATTAAACTGACATTTTTAAATTTGAAATGAGGGAAACAAACTTTATTTGGTATATAAACCAAGCTTTTTTAAAAAGAAAAGCTCAATTTCATATTATGGTCAAGTTAGAATGTGAGAAGGGGAAAACTTAAGGGATGTTATCACAAAAAAGGAAAAAAAAGAATGAGATTATACTACAGTCCAAATGATAAATGCCAGTGGTAATAAATGCCAACAGTAAATATTCATAGACCATTTCCACCTAATTCTACTGTATTTTGAAATTCTACTAAACTCATTAACCATTGTCCACATTTCTTCAACTGGTTTAGTCATTGTATTTATAGAAGCTCCACCTTAAATGGATCTCCCAACCTCCTATTTATGTAGAAATTATTCCCTGAGCTACAAGAATAATAACCAGAGATGTAGGTCTCCAAGGATCAGAAAAATCCAGCTAAGTATCAAAACTAGTATAGAAACTATGTCCTAATCTTCAGAAGATACGCCCTCAAGACTTTCAAAGCACATTCATAACACAATTGAAAGCCTTCCAGGGATTTCAGTGTGTCAGGCAATATAAAAATGTGCAGTAAAATCAGTTTAAAAATATACATCATAAAATAAAGGGAATTTCTTTATAACATGGAATTCAGAGATGAAAGCTAAATTTGAGCCTTAAACATGCATACGAATTTGAATTGTATTTAGTAGTTTTAATGGGAGGAGATGCCAAACTAGTTCCCAAAAAGGTCACTTTTTATAGCACCCTCATGTTTCTGATTTTGCAGATTAGCAGGCATTGGCTAGTCAAAGAAGTGTGGGAAAGGACATTCTAGCATGGGCAAACACAATAAAATTGTATGTAAGATAGTCATATTAGTTTCTTATAGTTATAGATATTTATTTTCCTCTAGTATTCATCTGTATATCTTGGTCACAGATGATAGTTTCCTAAAGGCTCCTTTCTTTATTCTTGCTACCTATTCTCCTGAGAAAGTAAATTTGTTTATTCCATAAGCAATTATTTAGCACCTTCAATGTGCAAGCCTAGAACTATGTGCATTGCCTGGGCTTAAAGAACAAAACAGTATGGCTACTGGTGATACACTATGCTTATTGAAGGACTTAGTTTCACTCTAGCTTTTTACATCAGAGCTTTATACACAATTGCATTATTAGACTATTTTTTTAAGATTTTATTTATTTATTTGAGAGAGAGAAAGTGAGAGAAATCACACACACACATGAGCAGGGGGAGGGGCAGAGAGAGAAGAAGAGGGAGAGAGAGAATCCGAAGCAGACTCAGCTGGGCGTGGAGCCTGATATGGGGCTCGATCTCACAACCTTGTGATCATGACCTGAGCTGATACAAGAGTATGGCCCTTAACCCACTGCACCACCCAGGCACCCCTAGACTATTTTTAAATGTTAAATTAGTTTTTCACTTACCTTTGAGTTCCACTAACAATGGCAGTGTCATGAAGAATAAAATAGCTTAAATTCAATTATAATGAAGGAAACACGGAAGGATTTAATCAGAAACTAGACAAACACTCCTGAAAATCCAGAGTGATTGTATAGTATAAAGTCTAGCTTCAGAACTCTAATCTTTTTAGATCACAAACCTTTGTGATAAGCAGCTTCTGACAGGGCTCCCAATAATCCCCACCTGTTGGTATCCACAGGCCTGTTTAATCTTCCCCCTTGACTAAGAGCTGAACCTAGCAACTTGCTTCTAAAGAAGCAAATATGGCAAAAGTGAAGGGCTGTCTCTTCTGTGATGAGGTTACAAAAGACCATGGGTTCTCTCTTACTTATGCTCTCTTGCCCTCTCACTTGCTCTCCCTGATGAAGCATGCTGCCATGTTAAAAGAAACTCTATTTAGAGGCCCATGTAGCAAGGAACCAAGGGAGCCCTTCACCAATAAATAGCTCATGAGAAACTGAGGCCTCAGTCTAACATCCCACAAGGAACTGAATCCCACCAACAACCATATGGCCTGGAAGGGAATCTGCCCTAGTCCAACCTTGATAGGACTGCTGCCTTGCAAGAGGTGGAGCCAGAGGACCCAGCTAATCTGTACCTGGATTCCTGACCCACAGAAACTGTAGTATGATAAATGCATACTGTTGTAAGCTGCTAAATTTTGAGGTAATTTGTTATGCAGCAATAAATAACCAACATACACTCCTTCTGAAGAAAACCATATAAGTATACAAATTCTTGCACACATTTTAGGGAAATAGGAAGCCTCTCTGAAGTCCACCAGTGGTATTCCTAGTGGTCCAGGGATCCCAGATTTAAAAACTTCTGATATGATAAACTCTACACAATATACACAAAAGGCCTGCAAGAAATCAATTTAACCATGTTACATACCTTAACAAATGTCAGAATACTTTCCTTCCATACAGTATTGCTAAGAAAGTCAAACTACTTTAAATATAAATTGATATTTTAGTGCTAGTATCACCAAAGGTAAAATCAAGCCAAGCTATACCAAAACATTATTTTGAATAACGTATTTCACAGATACTAAATTAGTACTGAGGATAAAATAATTACTACACACCATCCTAATTTTGAGGACCTTCCTGTCCACTGGGTGAGAAACACACACACACACACACACACACACACACACAATAGCTACTATAACAGTTGAGAGTACAAATAGAGATTTGTATGTGGTATCCATTCAGGTACATCATAAAATGACTTTAATGAATTTCAATTATAAAGTAATTAAAAGAAATACCTGTACTGTTTTTCCAAGTCCCATGTCATCACCAAGAATACACCCTTTTCCTTGGATGAAGTGTGCATAGAGAAACTGGGCTCCTTCCCTCTGGTAGTCTCTCAAATACCTGTTAATAGTATAAGGAATAGCGTCTCCATCTTCAGATAATGGAAAAGCAACAGCAGATGATGGAAATTTTTGGTCCGGGAAATAAGGCTTTTCCAAATCTTCATCATCAAATATAAAATTCCTGGAGCAATCTTTAACAGATTTTACTTCTTGAAGCCTTTTAAGAGGTACTTTTCTTTCTTGAAAATCTGAATATAAGATGATTGCAAATGACTTCCCATTTTCATCCACTGTGATAGATTTTATGCTTGCTTCACAAAGTGTTCCATTATCTGGAGAAGGGGCAAGACATCTTTCTCCTGGATGCCATATGTCTGTAATAATAAAGAAGAAAATAAAATTTCCAAATCTAACTTATAAAGTAACTCCCCATTTATCCACTGCTATGAGAAAAAAAAAATGTACCTCACATGAATACCCTTTCCAAATTACTGAAACAAGATAAATTATAACATGTATAGATATTCTCCTAAAACATATTAATAGATGTTCTCCTATAATAAGCAGAAAAAAGGATATATAATTTATTTCCAGTGGTTCTCACCCTGGCTGTGTGTCACAATCTCCTCATACATGCTTGGACATTAACTCTGTTGATTATGGTTCAGTGGCTATGGGCCACAGTTTTATTACTTTGTTATTTTTATTTATTTCATTTTATTTTATTTTTTTTTATTTATTTATTACTTTGTTTGGTGGATATTGTTGAATTCAAAGGCCATTCTTATTCACAGCCAGGGTTGAGAACTGCTAATTTAGGTACTCATGATGATTCATGAACATTACATATATTATTCATGATATGGTAGACTAATAGTAAATGGGACTTGATAATGAGTAAGCTAAAATCCTCTAAACAGCAATGCTTTTGTGATTCTCCTGTCTGTTTTTTCCCATCTCCTTTCTCTGGAGACAGCTGTTCCTTCTTGTCAATATTGCTGCTTCTAAACTGTTCCTTGAATTTGTATACAACTAACCAAGGGAATCTCCAATTCAACTACAGAAACTACAGAGTGATGTGTGCCAGCCCTGCCACAACTTTTTTCCCTTCTAGGTTTTCAAGGATTGCAGTTCTTTAAAAAGTGATGAATTCTAAGATCTCTTTCTGCTAAGATTCTATTATTCTTTGAAAAATCTGACCCCTTTGTCTATATGTATTTATTCCGTGCTTCATTGCACAGCTTTCTATTTTCTTTTCTTTTTTTTTTTTTTGAAGACTTTATTTATTCATTTGACAGAGAGAGAGAGAGCGAGAGAGCACAAGCAGGGGAGTGGCAGAGGGAGAGGAAGAAGCAGGTCCCCCCACTGAAGGAAGCCTGATGCAGGGCTCCATCCCAAGCACCCTGGGATCATGACCCCAGCTGAAGGCAGAAGCTTAACCCACTGAGCCACCCAGACGCTCCGACTATTTTATTTTCTATTCAGAAAATATAGCACTATGAATAGGGAAGGGAACATCTTTAGAGCATACAACCAGTATAATTAAAAGATACCAAATAGAAGAAATTAAGTAAAAATAATTTTCTAAATGGAATTTCTTATAGCCAGAATTACAGAGGAGCTGTATGACTACAGATGTAAGAATACTAGGAATTATTTTTCTCATATATTTCTTATTGAGGTCAGATAACCATTGGTAGTTTCTTAGGGTCTTTCCAATGATTTCTCGTTAGATTTTTATAATATTTGTGATTATAATATGACTAATATATCTATACTCTCTTAAGCACGAATAGCTCATTATGCTATTCCTCATCAGTTGTTCCTCAAAAGTAAAACCGTTATTCCCTCTAACTTTGGTAAGGTTATTTTGCATAACAATTAGAAGTAGCCCGAGAAAAATCTGTTCTCTTATTCTAATCTTTGAACCCAAACTGAGAACTGTCACACAATTCTAAAAGACACAGTTTTAACATGAAACTAAAACCTTGATCTACTGTACAGGGATAACAGATTACTGGGCCCTATTTTCATAACAGTACCATTTGAGCCTTAAGACCTGAATTAATTCTTATAGCAATTCTTAACACATTATTTCTGTTTCACATGATTTGTTTGCCCATCCAGAAAACGCCTTCCAATTTTTAAAGACTTAAGTCATTAATGAGTTTATTATTCAACATATATGTTTTAACACCAATTACCTACCAAATACTGTACCACACAATAGGTATAAAATGAAAAAAAAATGTCAAAAATGATAATGATTGAACTTTGCTCAGAACTAGTCTTTCCAAATCTCATTAAATGGCATCATCATCTAGCCAACTTTTCATGGTAGAAAACTTTTAGCCAGCCCTTATTCCTCTTTTTATATTACTCCCTACATCCAATCCATCAGAAAGTCCTGCTGGTTCTCCCTCAAAATGTATCATTTCCCTCCATCATGCTACCACCTCTCTAAAACAACTGTCGGCAAACTTTTTCTGTAAAGAATCAGATTTTAGCTATTTATTATTTTAGTTTTGCAGGCTCTACTGTCTCTTACCCTTGTAACACAAAAGCAGGGACAGAGAACACATAAACAAATGGGCATGGCTTTGTTCCAACAAAACTTTACCTACAACAAGTGTCAGGCTGGATTTGGCTCTAGCCCACAGTTCGCTGCCCTCTGCCCTAAAGCCACCTTTGGCTTTCTCCTAAATTACCACTATAAACTCCTAACCATTCTCTCTGCTGCCACCATTTCCCCCCCTACAATCCATTTTACACATAGCAGCAATACTAGTTAAAAATATAAATTACTGGGGTTCCTCGATGGCTCAGTCAGTTAAGCATCTGACTCTTGATTTTGGCTCAGGTCATGATCTCTGGGTCCTGGGATCCAGCCCTACATCAGGCTCCATGCTCAGTGGGGTATCTGCTTGAGGATTCTCTTCCCCTCTTTCTACCCCTCCCCCTGCTTGCATGCTCTCTCTCTAAAATAAATAAATAAATTTAAAAAAATAAAATTATTAGTAAATCTTTAAAATCTTTCAATAGTTATCATTGCATAAAGAATAAACTACAAACTCCTTACTATGGCCTATAAGCCCCAGTATGATCTGCCAATACTCACCTCTCCAACTCAATTTCTCCCTGTACTCAAACTTGCTAAGCAATCTTCTCTCAGCTGTTTTTATGTCATCTCCTCCACTTATTTAAAGTAGAGTACCCTTTTATTCTGTACCTCAGTATTTTATTGCCTCCATAACTCATATTACAATGTTTAATGACTATGTTTACTTGTTTTTATCTGCCTTTCCCTCTAGAGAGTAATTTCCTTTCCAGGAAAATGTCTGTATTTTTCAAGTTTTATCCCCAGCATCAGCACGCAGTAGGCACTCAATAAATGTGCTGAATTTATTAACAAAAACACATCCTTGACCTCACAGATCCTAGATACCTAGTGAGGGAGACACATACTAAAACGCTCACAGACATGAAATTGTAATAAGTGCTTCAGAAGATAACAACAGAGTGCTATGAAAAAGAAGTACTGAAGAAACATTATTTAAAAGGGAAGAAGATCTAACAAGAGTATCTCTGAGCACACAGCATGTGCAAAAGCCCTGTGGGCTTCACACAATTTCTGGACATCTATTTAGTTCCTTAGTTTGAATAATTTCTAGAACTATATAGATTCTGTTAAGTTTGGGCAAAGGCTAGAATCTCTCTGTATCAAATTCTAGAACAAATAGCTTAACTTGGGAGGACTTCCTGTGGGGTTGAATGGAGGGTCCTCTTTAACGCCATTTCCTTTCCTCCTTCATTCCAGACTGGCCTCCTTGCTATTCCTCAACCACGGCAAGCATGCTCCCATCTCACGGCCCCTGAGCTTTCTGTTCCTTCCATCAACACTCTCCCTAAACACACAAATGACTGAGTTTTTCACTACATTCAGGTCTCTGCTACAATGGCATCTCCTCAGAGGTGTTTGACCACTGAATCTAAAATAGCACTCCCTGCCACTCTTCCTTTGTCCTGTTTAATTCCATTTTCAGAGAAAAATATGAAATATTTGTTATTGTTTATCTCAACTTAGTTCCCTAGAGCAGGGACTTACTTAGTTCACTACTATATCCTGGGCACCTAGAACACTGTTTGAAATTGAAATACTTGTAGGACTAACACATATTTATATAGAGCTAACATTTGAAGACTTACGTGTGCCAGGCACGTGCTTTATTTCATTTACGCCTCGCCACCATCATTCCATGACTTCATATAATATTGTTAGTTCCATTTTACAAATGGTGAAACAGATAAAGGTTAACCAACTTGCCCATGGTTACACAGCTTAAAAATGGCAGATCCTGAATTTGAACCAAGCTATTTGACCTTGTGGCAAACATACCGTACCATGCACACATGAATGAACAAGTCCCTGGAACTGAGTAGTCCCTGCTCCTTTTAACTGAGGTCTGAGCATCACAGTCACTACAATCTCCACTCAGCAGCTTCACTACTTATTTCACCTGCCAGGCTTCTATGGGTAGTTATATTTGTGATCCCTGAGTTGTAGTGTCAATTCCTAGCCTTCAGAGTTGAGGCTTATTACATAAACCTCTCTAAACTTTAGCTCTGAATTCCTCATCTATTTAATGAGATCAATACCTTTCTCAAAGAAGCATGGGGATAAACAATCAGCATATTGCTGGGCACATAACAAATACTCAATATCTGATAGTTTTCTTGTATCACTTTTAATAATGAAATAATGGGGGCAAAAGGCATCCTATTTGACTTGTGTTAGATAACCACAACCTCCTTAAACCCTCTCTTGAGGACCCGATAAATGTTGACTCTAAGGCCCTGATTCAGTACATCACATATTAAGCTCTTTGTGTAATCAAATAATGTGAACTGAATATCTCAACCTTTATTCACCTATGTAACAACAAACTTCTACCATTCGCTAAGAACTGGGGCATACAAGCCTAAAGAATCAACATACCACACATTTATTGAGTGCTTATTGTGGACCAGAAGCTGGGTCACGTAAGTGCTTTGCATATACCATCTTATTTAGTAATCACAAGAACTCCGCAATAATCTCAATTTTACAGATGGGGAAACTGCCCAAAATTTCTCAGCAAGAAACTGTCAGAGCTAGCACTAGATCCAGTCTGACTCCAGAGTCCAGGTTCTCAACACTGAATACCAAGGAATTGGTGCCAGACTCCAGCTGTCATTCAGAAGAGCCACCGGGTAAAACCCCAACCCCAAGGGAACTGTCAGGAACGGGTCCAACCCAGCGCAGTAAAGACAGCTGCCTGGGCTGAGAGGCGGGCTCGGAGCTTGTACCTTTGCCGGCGGTTTCCGCGCGAGGCTTGGGGGCAGAGGGATCCATCTGGCCAGGGGGAGGGGCCGGGCAGCCTGGTTGCGTACAACACTCGACAGGCAGCCGAGGACCTGGACGAGGAGACCGGCGGGAAGACTGAGGCCAACGCCACTTCCTGCAGCCCTTCGTACATCGCCCCCCTGAAGCGCGACGCCAGCGGACGAGAGGGAACACAGGTGAGAGGGTCCAGGGAGAAGGGAGGCAGCGTCCCAGGCAGCGGCAGAGCTGAAGAGCGCTGTGGCGGCTGGCAAGGCGGCGCTCACCTAGTCATCTCGCGTTCCGCCGGGGGAGGAGGCAAGCCGGCAAGTGGACCCCTTACCCTCGCTTTCAGAGTTGGCCCTACCTCTACCTTCCCCTGCAACTTTCAGCCCCTGTTCGGAAAATCCCGCGAGATCAGGCTCCTGAACTGTCATTGAGATCTCGCGATAACAAAATCTTGGTTCACATGGGCGGAGCAATCTTCCTGCCATCTTTTCCCCGGGAAGCCGGTAACACAAAGGTTCGCGACAGTTGCAAGTATCGCGAAGTTTGATATCGCTTTCTTGCCTGGTACGGATCTTGGCGGACAACAGAGGGGTCTGAAGATACCCGTGCGCTCGCACCTGCGGCAGTCTTTTAAGGGCTGACCGTGTCCGCGATCGCGGCTTGCTGGCTTGTATTTGGTACTTGGTAGTGTTCCTCGTGTAGCGCATGCCCAAGAGCTTGAGGCGAGTGACTCCCTCCTGCAGCGCTGTCCCAGCTGGGTGGGATACCCACCCGGAAGCCAACCCTTCACGACACGCACGGGAGGCCGAGTAAACTTAGTGGTCACACACTATAGTCAAAAATAACTTCTGTGAGTCCAAACCAGCAATGCATGCCATAAATAGAAGATAAAGGTAAAAAATACAATGAAAATTTAGTGTTTTTCCGTGTACCATCTACAGTTACAGTGGTTTGTGTGACATTATGGGAAAACACTAAGCAGACGGTCGGACTGTTTTTGTTAAAGCATCATCAGAATAACACACTACTCACAAGTTAATGGACACTACTTATATAATGCTTTGCCAGACCTTAGACGCCGATTCATCCAAAAATGGTTTCTGCACATGTTACAATGTTTTCATATACTGTAGGGATACTTAATTGAATTAGATTTTCTTGAATGGGCCTGTATTGGTTTCCTATTGCTGCTGTAACAAATTACCACAAATTTTAGGGGCTTAGAGCAGCCCAAAAGTATTAGGGATATCACAAATTTATTATCGTACAGTTCTGTAAGTCCGAATTCTAACTTGGGTCTCCTTAGGCTAAAATCAAGGAATCAGCTGGGCTGCATTCTTTTCTGGAGGCTCTCGAGCTGAATCCGTTTCCTTGCCTTTCTACACATTCCTTGGCTTATGGCCACCTTCCTTCTGCTACCTCTCTCTCAGCCTTCCATAGCTACATCTTCCTTGGATTGCAGCTGGGTAACATTCTTTGATCTTATGATCAGACTGGGTCTACCTGAATAATCCAGGATAATCATCCCCTTTGAAGGTCTGTACCCTCAATTACATCAGCGAAGTCCCTTTGCCAGGTAAAGTAATATATTCATTTCCAAGGATTTCCAAGGATTAGGATGTGAGCATCTTTAGGGGCTCATTATTCTACCAACCAAAGGGTCTAAATGAGGAAAACCATGTCTATTTGCTGCCAATAGGTATCTATTCTTTGAGAGATACTAACAATTAGCAATATGTTTTCATAAAATCCTTCATCTAGAATAGCACTTGTTTCTGTTTACCAACGGGTAGAAACTTTGGATCTAAGAGAAACATCTAATGCACTATGTGTGAGATGTTGGCGCTCACACATGGTTGAGAGGTTATGTCATTTAACCTCATAACTTCAGTGTCCTAACTCATGACAACAAAGAGGCAAGTAACAGTAACCTACATAGAAAAATGTTGTTGTAAGAATTAAACAGGATAAGTAAAACATCTAAAAACAGTACCGGGTTGTAGGAAGGAATATGTGGATTGCTATTACATAGCAATGGAATGCATCCACTTGAAAGTTGTATTTTAGATAACCATTTCTTCATTTTAATATTTTAGCTAATAGTTGATAGTACATTATTACTTAGATTAAAATTTTAGACTACATTCTAACTTAAAACACCATGGATTATAAGGCATATTATTTAGGTACAGCTGAAAAAAAGAAAAAAAAAACGGCTCATTATATAAATTGTAACTCTTGATTTTTAACATGCATCCTGATACTGGAAATTTTTAAAAGTAAGGAAAAAATCTGCTTCTTGGAATTGATGAAATGTATCTGTTTTACTTAAACTGTTTTCACAGTGTCTCTAAAATCAGCGGCAATTGGAAATTTCAACCAAGGTTACTTTTTTCTTTTTACAACTACCAGAAAAATTTGATTGTTTTCCCCCACTAAAATAACTAGTTGTGTAATATTGTCTTATTTTTCCAGTGGTCTACTAATTTAAGACCTTGATTTTTATTTTTTTTAAGGTTTTTGTTTTTGTTTTGAGAGAGAGCCAACACAGGTGGGGGGAAGAGGGAGAGGGAGAAGCAGGCTCCCCAGTGAGCAGGGAGCCTGGCACAGGCTTGATCCCAGGACGCTGGGATCATGACCTGAGCTAAAGGCAGACGCTTAACCAACTGAGCCACCCAGGAACCCCAAGACCTTGATTCTTAAGGGATGACATCTAAATAGAAGTGATGAAATAAAATCAGAAGTAAATTTTTAATTAAATGAAAGAGATCATCTGGTTGAAGGAATACTCTTGTGACTAACAGAAGAGGAGGGAAGCCTCAATTTCTGAGTATTTATTATTTAACCTCACCACCACATTTATGATGCAAGTGAAGCAGAAAAAAATCATGACATAAAAATGTGTTTTAGTGAATTCGATGCCTCAGAAAATTAGATATCCTTAAACATTCCTTCCCCCACTTAACAGTAGCTTTTGTCTGAGGCCGTTGTAGGGACATCCTTGTCTAAGTTCTGATGTTGTACACATCTAACACTGTAATGTTAATCACTGCAAAGTGAAATTGAAAGTCTTGAAAAACATTTAGGAATTCCTGAAGTCAATATAATTGATCTTGGATAACTAGATCATATACAAAATCATTGGCAAAGGAGGACTAGCAAAATTAAGCTTATTAAAACTACAAGAAGAGAAGAAACAGAGTGTGATAACATAGACATTTCAAAAGAATATTACTTGAATATCAAAGAAACCCTTGAGAAAGAAGATTCTAATATTCTACCAGAGAATTTTTTTATGTTCACATTGTAAAAATCAAATATATATCTATATGTGGTTCATAGACCTCCAAAGTTGTATGTTAATTCAGCAGAAAAGCTCAGGAAAAAATAGGTAGGTATTTCAGTTAATTTGTCCTGCTATAATAATACCACAGACTGGGTAGCTTATAAACAACAGAAATTTATTTCTCACAGTTCTGGAGGCTGGGAAATCCAAGATCAAGGCATCAGCATGGTTGGTTCTGATGAGACCCCTCTTTCTGGTTCATAGCTGGCTCCTCCTCGATATGTCCTTATTTGGGGGAAGGGGCTAGAAGACTCTGTAGTATGTCTTTAAGAGCGCTAATTCTATTCATAAGGGTTCCACATGTGTGTATGTCATCATTTTGGGCATTAGGACTTCAGCATATGAATTTTGAGGGGACACAAACAGATCATAGCAGTATGAAAACTTTGAACTTTGAAAATTTCTTAGATGACTTTAAGTTGTAGCATTTCTCCCTTGATACAATGTTCCAGCCACTGTTTCAAGGGAAAGAAAGGAAGAAGAGAGGAGTAGGAGCAAGGTAGTCATGGTAGAAATGGATGTCACCTTTACCAATTAGTAATCTAGACTTTAGCATTTAAAAGGCAGCATTATTCAACCGTATGACTATACTTAACATTTCTGAACTGAATACTTAAAAATGATTAGGAAGGTAAATTGTGTGTGTGTTTACTACAATTAAAAAACAAAACCAAAAACCTGGGTCAACAAAAGGACAATTTAAAGCTTGAGCCAATTGTAGTGAAAGATATGTAGTGAATGGCAGGTTAGTGCTAGGAATGTGACGATTATTACATCTTGAACCAGTGGCATTTTACATCTTGAACCAATGCCATTTTACTTCACAGACTCACTGAACATTAAAACTTGAAGAAATCTCAGAGGTCCTTGATCCATTGCTCTAACTTAAAGGTAATAAGATAGTTTGAGAAATATTAGCTTATTTTCCCAAGGTCACAGATAGCAAATAACAAAATCAGGTTTGGAACATGATTCATCATTCTCGTTCCAATATGATAGGTATATAAAAATATTATTTCATAGAAGATATTTTTTAATTTGAAAAATGAAAGCCTGTGATTCTGTTTCTTGTAATATTCCATATCTCATGTCATGTAATAAGCCTAAAAATCCTGCAACAAAACATCAAGACCTGCAGGTTGAAATAGTATAATAAAAATATCCAAAATGCATTGCCAAGCAAAAATAAAAGTAAAATGCTCATAGGCCATTTTTAAAATAAGGAGGAAACCGAAAACCAGCTTACTAAGCTGGCACTTATGCCACTGCTGCCCTGGAGTCATTTGCCCATCTCAGTTACAGAAGGTCTGAGTTTTTTCTGTCTTATGGGGACAGAAGACATGGTGTTAAGCTCTTACAAGATCACAAATTGGAACTGAAACCCTACTTGAAATCAGAAACCCTGAAAGGCAACTCCCTCAGTGAAATTACTGGGTAGAAGAAAATCTAGAAAGCAGAAAAGGAGGAGGATGAAGAAGAGAGACTCGTCTGTCTTGGCATGGGCTCTTTGAACAGGGTTTTACGTGTGTGTGTGTGTGTATGTAAGTGTGTCAGTTTCCTTTGACATTTTGAAACCACTACCGTATCCTCAAATGGATTTAGGATTTTAATTCACATAACCTGTATGATCGAGGAAGCCCCAAGCCAAGATAATAACATAATGTAGTGTCAGGTTAATAGCATCTAGGTTGGAAGAAGGAAGCAAGCTCATCTTCTCTAAAGGAAAACATTAAAACAAAGATTCCTCAAAGTTTTCAGAGATAAATCCCAAACAATTCATAATCCCTAAACTGAAAAAAAAAGTGCATAAAACAAGCTACCATGAACAAAAGCCAGCAGGGAAAACATGCAACAGAAATAGTGATTTCAGTTAACAGAAGTATTAGATACAAGTGTTTGTGTATAGTTAAAATATTTACCAATATTTTTGAAAATGGAACTGAAAACATGAGAAGGAACAAATGACACTGTCAGAAAACTGCAAATAGATTTGTTAAAAGAACCAGAACTTCTGGAAATGAAAATTTTAATTATTTAAATTAAAAACTCTATGGTAAGTTAAACAGCAGACTAAACACACCCTAATAGAGAATTCATGAACAGAAAGATCTAAAGAAATGACTCCAAATACAGAGCAGAAAGTCAAGTGGATAGAAAATACAAAAGAAAGGTTAAGAGAAATGGAGGTAAAACTGAATTTCCAGAAGTAATGAATGGAGAGGCTGAGGGGAAAAAAATGTTGAAAGAAACGATAGCTGAAACCTCAGATTCAGGAACCATAGTGAATTGAGTGCAATACAAAAAATAATAAAATAATAAAATAAAATAATTAAAAATAATAAAATAATAGGAATATAAGATATATATATCAGTAGTTAGACACGTTGAAGTAAAATTACAGAAGCAACAGGAATCTTGAAAGCAGCCATTAAAAAAAGATTACTTAGGTAGAATAGAATGACAGTTTAACTGTTAAAAGTTAACAGACAACAGTTAATGGTAACAAGAAGTCAGAAGACAATGGGAGTAACTTCCAAGGGCAAAGAAAATAACTATCAACCTAAAATTTTATAATCAGCTAAACTATAATAAGAGCAAAATAAGAATATTTTCAAATAAAACTAAAAACACCACCAATGGACTCTCACAGCGAGACCTTTTTAAGGATTTTGAACTAAAAAAACCAAATGATCTGAAATGTAAGAATTATTAAGCCTAACAAAATGAACAAATAATCATTGCCTGTATAAAACTATAACAATGATGATGTAATTTGGATATATAAAAAATAAAGGAAAATTAAAACACTGGGCAGAAGTAAAAATGTGATAATAGTGGACTGGAAGACTTTAAGGCATTTGAGATATTTCTGTTGGAAAAGAGAAGAGATAACTGCTCCTAAGCAAAGTATTTACATTAGATGTCAGAGTATATGTAATGGAATATTTAAAAAATGTGTAAATTCTTAATAAAAATGCTAAGAATATCAGAAAAAACAATCTTTAATGTAAAATGCATTAAGTATAAAGAAATTAACCATATAAATGATAAAAGTCTTAGTTTGCCAGGTAGGTAAAAAGTCTTCAACTTATCACCACTATTAACAGTCCCAAATATATACAAGTCAGAATTTCAAGGGGTAAATGATAAGTCCACAAACATGGTAGGAATTTTTAATATTCTTCACAGTACTTGTAAGACTAAGAAGAAAATTAGAATTGAGCCACACAATTAACAATCTTGATCTCGTAGACATATATAGAATACTCCATTCTATTATTAGAAAATAAACATCTTCACAAGCACATAGGGAACATTCACAAAAGTTAACAATGAACTGTGTCATACAGCAACTCTCAACAGCTTTCCAGCAATCTGATTTATACAGATCATGTTCTCTGGTCCCATGAATTAAGTTAGAAGTCAACATTTTAAAAAAAATATTTTTAAAAGATTATATATTTGGAAATTTAGAAACACTTCTAAATAACTTACAGGTCAGAGTTTTAAAAAAATCATGCTGGAAATTAGAAAATAATTGTGAAGCAGAGTTAAAAATAAGTTTTTAAGCTCTTTCAGCTCCAAGTCCTAGCACAAACCTCACATTTTAATTTAAGATAGTTCTTCCATATAGTATTTCCAAAGGAAGTCACCAACATAGATATTAATGATTCTAACTCCTCATCTACATTGAGGATATAAAAGGATTAGATGAGAGGAATTAGAGGATGGGAATGGGAGATTAGAGGAAGAGACTGATAAGGCTGTTGCATTGCTAAGTCCCACACTTTAAGACAAGCAAGAGGCTTCAGAGGAATCACTTGGAAAGTTTAATATGCATAATATGGAATTTTATGGACATGGTGGGCCATTCGCCTCAAACCTTAGAAATCTGAAGGACAAGTACTGCGACTGGCTAACTGCTCTGAAGTTGAGTAAAAAAAGCTGATACATTGGGGGCCACCTTATAAAGGATGACAAAAGGATGCACTTTTGGAGTAGATGTGGGTCTTAGGTGAGAGGAAGACAGCAGCGACTTCTAGATGACCCTAATCAGGGACCTGGATAAGCTGGATGCCTAGGGGTAAAATACTGACTGAAGACCACAGGAAAGCACCCTGTGGGAGAAAGATGTTTAAGGAGAGCCTAGTAACTTCATAACAGTTAAGTAAGACCTTTCTTGTTCCTTACTTTATCTCCTTTTCCCAAGATTAATCCTGGAAAATTCAGAAGCAACCTAGTATGTAGGGGAGGAAGGCAGAGGCATAATTCTTATAAAAGAAGCAGTCATCCCTACTTCTTTCACTGCACACATCTCACCTGTAGCAGATATGAGCTCTGGTAGAGGAAGAACTTTAAGTCTGAATGAGTGTAGAAATCTTAATTTTAATATCACAGTTGACTTAACTGCTAAACTGAGACTTTCTGCTTATTTGTCTAGTTGCTAAAAGTGACCACAAGATTTTTTATTGAGAAAGACTAGGAAGACTCATATGATTTTTCCTAATTTCCTTTCAAGGAGAAAAACTAGCTCTCAAAGTGGGTTTGAATGAACAGTGCAACAAATAAATGAATTTCTATTCTAATTTCATCTCACGGGTTCTGCTGTTTCAACATCCATTAGTACTGAATAATAATAGAAATAGTGCACATCAAATTTAGTAATAAATTAGTACTTAGGGAGTAAGAAAATGCTTATATTGAGAAAGAAGAAAAGCTGAATGATCTATACTTTCAATGTAAGTTACAAAAGAACGACTAGTCCTAAGGAAAATAGAAGAAAAATAATGAACAGAAATTAATGAAAGAGTAATAAAAAAATACTATAGCAGTAATAAACAAAGTGAAAAGTTAACTCTGAAAAGAAAAATAAGGTAGGCAAATGACCTGGTAAAATGCATCAGGAAAAAGAAGAAAAAATACAAATAAACATTAAGAATGAAAAATAGGGCAAAACTAAAGCCAATTCAAAGATTAGAAAAATATGGGCGCATACGCTAAGCAATTTCATGCCAAAATTTAAAATGTACATATCCTTAAAAATATGTCCAAAAGGAAAAGATGCCCTGAATGAAACTATAACTGTTAAGAAATAACTTGAGTCAGGAGTCGAAAATGCCCTTCCAAGGAAAGACCAGATCCACATGGCTAGATAGGCAAATTCTATCTAATATTCAAGGGAATAGACACATTCATTATTATATAAACTCTTCCAGAGAATAGAAGAAAAACTCCCCGTCTTATTTTATCAACTTAGTGAAATCTTGACAGCAAAATCTAATAAGGACAGTACGACAATTGAAAATTATAAGCCCACTGTAGTTATGATGACTGACGCAAAAATTCTAAATAAAATAGTAGTGAATCAAATCTAACTTTGAATAACAATAACAATAATAATAATGCATCATGACCAAGTTAAGTTTACCTCAGGCATGCAAGTATAGTTTCAAATTGGAAAATCTAGTAGTATAATTAATTAATAGATTAAAGGAGAAAAATTCTAAGGTCATCTTAAGAGATGAAAAAATCATTTTATAATATTCAACCAAATGTTAGCAAGATAGCAACAGAAGTAAACTACTTTAGGTTAATAAAGGTGTCCATCCAAACCTGTAGGAAACACTAAATGGCAAAATGGTACCCATGCTCCTTTTAAAACCATGAACACAAAGATATCTCTTATCACCACATCTGTTGAACATAGATCTGTCATTTCAATAATAAAAGAAAACTAGATATAAATTATAGATATTAGAAAGGAAGAATCAAAACTGCTATTATTTAGGAGAAGATTCTGAGTAGATGGTGGAGTAGGAAGCACCAGGAACCCGTCTCCCCACCTAGGCAATAACTGAACAGGCAGAATCTGTCTAATGTAGCTATTTTGGAACTCCAGAGTTTGTTGAAGGCTTGCAGCTTCCAGGGAAGACTTGGGACGGTGAATCGTGGTTAATTTTGGTCAATTTCAGATCCTAGCACAGTAGCAGCAAACCATCCACCACCCCTTAGCCACTAATTGGTAGTTGTGTATGTGTTCCTCAAACAGCTTGCACAAAGCTGTGGGAACTAGAGTAGACAAAGAGAATCTGTGTTCTGATTGCTGATTACTGCTTCCAATCACAAAAGCACAAAGGCAAAGCAGCCATTGTTGCACCTACACCCATTGTTGCAAGCCCCTCCCTCTCTGAAGTGAGAGCCTGGGTATTTAAAGGGCCACCCCCCCTTTCCCCCCCGCCGCTTCATTTTTTGCCTTTTTTTCTTTTGGGAACCAGATATTAAAGAGTAGGACATTTGAAAAAACTGCATACATGGGGAAAATTAGAAAGTGAGCACACATGCCCAGGGAAAGGCTCAGAAGAGACCTAAGAAAACATTACATTTACACCTCAAGTTGATCCTAGGCAGCCTACAACAAATAAAAACAAAAACAATAACAAAAACAGCAAATCGTGGTGAAGGTAAGAATATGAAATCCTTAGAGTTACTACATTATTAAATTCAAATGTCCAATGTCCAACCATGTGTCCATGTCACAAAACATACAAAGACACAGAAAAGTATGACCCATTCCAAAGAAAAAAATAAGTCGGCAGTAACTGTACCTGAAAAAGAACTAATGGCAAATATTCTAGATAATGACTTTTTTAAAACTGTCTTTAAAAATGCTCAAAGAACAATAGGAAGATATGGAGAAAGTCAAGAAAATGATGTGGGAACAAAATGGAAATTAAAGAGATAGAAAACCTAAAAAGAATATGCAAAATGAAATGCTGGAGCTGAAAAGCACAATAACTAAAATCAAAAACTTACCAGAAGAATTCAAAAGCAGATTTGATCAGGCAGAAGAATACGTGAACTTTAGATAGGAGAATGGAAATTATTGAGACGGAGGAACAGAAAGAAAAATGATTGAAGAAAATTGAGCAGAGCCTAAGGGGCCTGGAGACACAATAAAATGGACCAGCATACACATGGTGGGAGTCCCAGAAGGAGGAAACAGAGAGAAAAAGGACACAGAGAATATTTGAAGAAATAATGGTTGAAAATTGATGAAAAACATGAATATAAACATCCAAGAAACTCAATGAACTCTAAGAAGATGAACTCAAGGAAACCCATACCAGGACACATTATAATCAAACTTCCAAAAGCCAAAGATAAAGAGAGAATCTTGAAAGCAACAAGAGAGAAGTAAACTATCATATACAAAGGATCCTCAAGATCATTAGCAGATTTCTCATCAGAAAGTTTGGAGGCCAGAAGACAGCCCATATATCCAAAGTGCAAAAAGAAAGAAAGAAAAAATCTGTCAACAAAAACTGAAAAATTGTCCATCAAAAGTGGGGGAGAAATTATGACAATCCCAGATAAACAAAAGCTGGTTTGTAACCACTAGACCTGACCAGTTATAAATGCTTAATGGAATCTTGCAAGATGAAGTGAAAGGACATAGGACAGTAACTCAAAGGTTTATGGCTAAATAAAGATATCAATAAAGGTATATACAGGGGAAATTATAAAAGCTAGTATTATTGGAACATATTAATATATGTTTTGTTTGTTTTCTACATGATTGAGGAAACATACATTTAAAGAAAAAAATCATTAGTTATAAAAACTAGTATTACTGTAACCTTTGTAAATCCAAGTTGTGTTTTCTACATAATTTAGGAGACTAATTCATTTAAAAGATTTATTTATGTGTGTGGGCACACAATGTATAAATGTATAATTTTGTGACATCAAAAAGTAAAAGGAGTGTGGACAGAGCTATAAAGGAGCAGAGTTTTTTATATTATTGAAATTAAGCTAGTATAAATTCACATTAAAGTGTTGTAACTTAAGGATGTTAAATGTAATACCCATAGTAACCACCAAAGACAATAGCTGTAGAATATACACAAAAGGATATGAGAAAGGAATTTAAACATTTCACTACAAAAAAAAAAAAAATCATTTAAACACAAAGGAAGACAGTAATGGAGGAAATGAGGGACAAAAAAAGCTATAGGCATATAGAAAATAAATAGCACAAGGGTGAAATAAGTCCCTCCTTGTCAGTAATTAGCTTAAATATAAATGGATTAAACTCCAATTAAAAGACAGAGATTGGCAGAATGGAGAAAAACACATGAACCAACCATATGCTGTCTACAAGAGACTCATGTGATATTCAAAGACACAGACAGGTTAAAAGTGAAAAGGTAGAAAAAGATATTTCATGCAAACAGTAAACGAAAGGGTGGGGAAGGAGGGGTTATGCTAATAACAGACAAAGTAGAATTAAAATCAAATAAGTTACAAGAGACAAAGAAGGACATTATATGTTAATAAGAGATCGCATTAATATTTGGACTGTTTCCCTTCACTCATTTACCCAAAAATGTGGCAGCATAGAAAATTAGCTGATTGAAGTACCACAGAAAAACTTTTTGCCCGACTAGAAAAATACTAATGAAGATGTATTTTTCCAAGGAATTAAGTAAACTCTAAAAACCTATCATATATTCATAATAGAATCTTTTTTCTCAAAAGATTCCAGTTAAAGTAATGGGAATTACATTTGAATAACATCTAGGTAATGCAAAAAATGTAGATTTACTTTCACCAAGCAGGATAGAAATATTAAGTATCTGGCTTACATTAAAAATTGTAGGTTGAAAATGTTTCCAGTCTTTACCCTGGGGTGAAAAATGTTTTCAGATTACATGATTTATAGGGTCCATTTCAAGTCTAAAATTCGATGTGATTTCTGTAAAAGATAATTTTTCCCTAAGTTATTTTAGACCATATCACTTCATCATTTGTGACTACCTGGATTTTCATTGCTTAAATTCTTTAAACAAGGCAACTGTTTCAAAAGAGACACAGGTTTAGCATCTTAAAAATCACATTTTTTAAAAGTATGCTTATGGACTTAATAAAAATGGTTGCCAAAGTTTTACTTTTCAAATATGTTCCTGAAGGGAGTGACATCTTAGGAGCTGTGAAACAATATAAAAGGGAACTCTGTGGTCATTACAGGATGTGCAGACTTGAATGGGAGTTTATTCTGAAAGCAAATATAATATTGTGCTTCCTTCATAAGTATCATTTTATCACATTGCCCTATATTAATCAATATATTTGAATGAGATGGCATGATCAGGGAATTGACAGTGTTCGGTTAGTAAGTAACTCGAGGAACTAATTAAAACAGGGAAATATGAAAATCATGTAAAAGTAAAACGAGTTTATTTTTAAACTGGATACTATTTTTGTTAATATAAAGCAACTCTTTCAGGGGAACTGCTCTCTCCAATTTATGCATAGATTATTTGACAGACTGGTTGAAATATACCATACCACTTTTGCACAGTAGAAATGCAAAACCCAAAGAATTTGTATTTTCAAGACTGTTAGCACCTTCTTAAATTTCAAGAATTTATTCAATTTCTGTAGAAAAACATGGGCTTTATTTTTCTTGCTGTTAGTTATTTATGTAGTTCATTTTTACAAACAGAATCTCAATATCTAACAGCCTGCAATAATTGCATTTTCTTAAGGACTTCTTGTCACAATAATGCCTCTTGTGGCTGTGCATTGTCCTGAGTCTTTCCATATTCACAATCATGACAGGTTCTATCTTTTTTTTTTCATCTATCAACCTTTTTATTGCTTTTTTTCAAGAAAGATTGTATCAGTTCCCAAGTCTGTGACAATTTACATATCTGTTAAAGTGGGACATTATTGCTATTATTTCAGATGGCAATTGGAAGAAGCAGAGAATATGATGGTGAGCTCATACATGGTTGTTTATTATTAGAAAAAAATTATATGACTAAGCAAAACAAGCCTAGAACCAAAACAAAAGTGATTTAAGCAAAGAAAGTCCCCATTCTCTCTTCTGCTTCTTAAAAAACTTAGCATTCATTCATATGCATGGATATTCTTTTTTTGTTTATTGAGATATAATTGACATATAACATTCTACTACTTTTAGGTGTACAACATAATGACTCAATATTTGTATATATTGTGAAATGATCACCACAGTATAGTTAACATCTGTCATCATACATAGTTATAAAATTTTTTTCCTTGTGATGAAAATTTTTGAGATCTACCTTTTTAACAACTTTCAAATATACAATATGGTATTAGTAACTATGATCACCATGGTGTACATTACATCCTAAGTGGATATTCTTGAAGGAAAAAAAGAAAACCACCACTTCTTTCCACTTTTAAGAATTTTAATTATTGGGGCGCCTGGGTGTCTCAGTCAGTTAAGCGTCTGCCTTCTACTCAGGTTGTGATCCCAGAGTCCTGGGATCGAGCCCCGCATCGGGCTCCCTGCTCAGAGGGGAGTCTGCTTCTCTCTCTTCTCCCCACTCGTGGTCTCTCTCTCTAGCTCTCACTCTCTCAAATAAATAAATAAAATCTTAAAAAAAAGAATTTTAATTATTATATAGTGATATATATTACTAGTCTAAAGGAGTATAGTACCAATCTTGTCAACTACAGTATTCAAAACAGGTCATTCCTCCAAGCTGGTCACAGTTTAGTAGGGGAGAAAGGGCTGTAGACCAACTATAATGTGACAAACGACATGTACAAAAGGTTGCTGCATTTTCTACTGAAACTAATATTTTCCAGGTTCCAGATATAAATATATAAACCAATGATAATTTGCATGACTCTTTTCCTATGTATTTTTTTTTAAAGATTTTATTTATTTATGTGACAGAGAGACAGCCAGCGAGAGAGGGAACACAGCAGGCGAGTGAGAGAGGAAGAAGCAGGCTCCTAGCGGAGGAGCCCGATGTGGGACTCGATCCCAGAACCCCGGGATCACGCCCTGAGCCGAAAGCAGACGCTTTAACGACTGCGCTACCCAGGCGCCCCCTATGTATTTTTTATATCATATATAATCCATAGACCATTTTAATGGACTAACTCAGTTTAATCTTAAATTCTATTAAATGCCAAATTCTTTTCTGCCACAAAAATTCTCTAGCTGTTGGGGCATGTGGGTGGCTCAGTCGGTTGAGTGCCCGACTCTTGATTTCAGCTCAGGTCATGATCTCAGGGTTGTGAGATTGAGTCTCCCATCAGGCTCCATGCTTAGGGTGGAGTCTGCTTGTCCCTCCCACTCTGCTTCTCCCCCCATTCATTCTCTCTCTCTCAAACAAGTTTAAAAAGCAATAAAAATCTTTAAAAAAATTCTCTAGCTATTCAGAGGAATTCTCTAGCTCTACTAATAAATTTTATAGAATCTTAGAAAAGTTGGCAGTCCCCTATGTGTCTATTTATTTAGTCATTCGTTCAACAAATATTTATTTAGAACACCTAGCATATGTCAGAAACCTTGCTAGGCACTGAAGATACACCCATGAACCAGAAACACATGGTCCCTGCCCTCATAAAATTCAAAGTCAACAACCTCTCCAAAATTTTTATCTAAAATGAAAATTGCATAGACTCCCACACGGCTAATTAACACAGATTGCTATTATTGGAATACTTTTTATACTCAGACCCATTATAGTAAAATTTAAGAATATCAAAATAAAAAAAAACTTCCAGAGAGAGATAGCAGATCACTTGCATATGAATAGATAATATTCATTTTAGACAAGTCAAAAACTTCTGCAAGAGGACAACTGAGTTATATATATATATATATATATTTTAGTACTGAAGGGGAGAAAAATCTCCAAAGCTAGTATTTCACACACTTATCCAGACTGTCATTTAAAGAAGAGCGTGCAATTAAAAAAAACAAACAAACAAACCTCTACCATTTAAGGCCTCAGAAACTTTGCTACATAAACACCCTCTTTAAATAAGAAAAAAACAACTCTTGAGCACAATAATAGTAAGAGACTTTAGGACACCACTTTTAATAATGGGTAGAATAACTAGATGGAAGAGCAATAAGAAAAGAGTACACTTGAACAACACTGTGGACAAATCCGACCTAACAGACATATACAGAACTCTCCTTCCAGCAACAGCATAATACACATTTTTCTCAGTGCACAAGGAATATTCTCCAAGACAAACCATATGTTAGGCCACAAAACAAGTCTTAAAAATTTTAAACGACTGAAATCATATAAAGAGTCTTTTCTAATCATAATGAAATGAAACAAGAAATCAACAGCAGGAGGGAAACTAAAAAATTCATAAGTATATAGACATTAAACAAGAAACTCTTAAATAACCTATAGGTTAAAGAAGAAATCATAAGGGAAATTGAAACTATCTTGAGGTAAATGAAAATAAAAACACAACATAGTTAAACTTACGGGATGCAGCAAAAGTAGTGCCAAGTAGGGAGTTTATAGCTGTAAACATATTCAAGAAGAGAGATCTCAAATCAACAGCCTAATTTTACAACCTAAGGAACTAAAATGAGAAGAACAAATTAAACCCAGAGCCAGCAAAAGGAAGGAAATAACAAAGATTAGAGCAGATATAAATAGAGAATAGAAAAACAGTAGAGAAAATGAAACCAAGAGTTAGTTCTTTAAAAAAATCAGCAAAATTGATATTTGGGTTATGTTGACTAAAAAAAAAAGAAATAACTAAAATCAGAAATGAAAAGGAAGATACTACTACTGATGTTAGAGAAATAAAAAGAATTTTAAGAGAGTACAATGAACAACTGTACACTAAGAAATTCAATAACCTAGATGAAATGGACAAATTCCAAGACACATACACCCCACCAAGACCAAATCATGAAGAAGTAGAAAATCTGAATAGACCTTTTACTAGTAAGGAGATTGAATCAGAAATCACAGGTGTCAACAAACAAAAACCCAGGACTAGATGGTTTCACTGGTGAATTCTACCAAATATTTAAAGAAGAATTAGTACCAATCTTTCTCAAACACTTCCAAAATTTTGAAGAGGAAGAACATTTCCCAACTCATTTTATGAAGCCAGCATTATCTAGAACTACATTAAATTAAGAAAACTATCAATCAATATTTCTTATGAATAAAGTCTTCAACAAAGTACTAGCAAACCAAATTCAACAGCATATTTTTTAAGATTTATTTATTTATTTTAGAGAGCGAGAACAAGCAGGGAAGAGGCAGGGGGAGAGAGAGAATCCTGAAGCAGACTCCCCAGTGAGTGCAGAGGCCAACATGCGACTCCACCCCAGGACCCTAGATCATGACTGGAGCCAAAATCAAGAGTCAGCCACCCAACTGACTGAGCCACCCAGGCACCCCTCAAATTCAACAACATATTCAAAGGATTATACGCTATGACTAGATGGGATATATTCCAGGGTAAAGGATGGTTCAACATATAAAAAGCAATGTAGTACACCATATAAACAGAATGAAGGAAAAAACGAAACAAAACATGATCAGTTGATGCAGAAAAGCATTTGACAAAATTTGATACCCTTTTATGATAAAAACACTCAACAAACTAGGAACAGAAAGAAACTAACATAACTCCCATTTATGGAGAACCTACACCAAAAATCATGCGAAAGACTGAGTGCTTTCCTCTAAGATCAGGAACAAGGCAAGTATGTCTACTACGTTAAATCCTATCTGACATAGTACTGAAAGTCCTAGCCAGGGGAATTTGGCATGAAAAAGAAATAAAGTGAATTCAAACTGGAAAGGAAGAGGTAAGATTATCTCTGTTTGTAGATGATATAATCTTATATGTAGAAAACCCTAAAGGCTACGCACATAATCAAAAAAGCTGTTAGAACAAATAAAGGAGGGGGCGCCTGGGCACCTCATTCGGTTGAGCATCTGACTCTTGATCTCAGCTCAGGTCTTGATCTCAGGGTTGTGAGTTCAAGTCCCACACTGGGCTCCACTCTGGGCATAGAGCCTACTTAAAAACAACAACAATAGCAACAACAACAACTAATAAATGAACTCAGCAAAGTAGCAGGATGCAAAGTCAAAATGCAAAAATCAGTTGCATATATATACACAATCAATGAACAATCTGAAAACAACCCAATTCAAAAATGGGCAAAGGACTTTGATAGATATTTCCCCAAAGACAGTATGCAAATGGCCAGTAAATACATGAAAAGATGCTCAACATTACTAATCATTAGGGAAGGGCAAGTCAAAACCACAATGAGCTACCTCACTTTACGCCCATTAGAATGGCTATTAAAAAAACAAACAAACATAGAAAACATCAAGTGTTAAGATGTGGAGAAATTGGAAGCCTGTGCATTAGTGGTGAGAATATAGATGTAAAATGGTCCAGATGCTATGTAAAACACCTTATCAGTTCCTCAAAAACTGAAACATAGAATTATGGTAAGATTCTAGGCTTCTAGTTTCTAGAATTATCATAGATCCAGTAATTCCAGTTCTGTGTATATACCCAAAAGAATTAAAAGTACAGACTTAGATACTTGTATACTCATGTTCATGGCAACATCATTCACAATAGCCAGAAGGTGAAGCAATCCAAGTGTCCATCATTGCATGAATGGATAAACAAAATGTGGCATATACACCATAGGATATTATTCAGCCTTAAAAAGGAAGGAAATTCGGACATATGCTGTAACATGGATGAAATTTGAAGACATTATGCTAAATAAAATAAGCCAGACATGCAAGAACAAATAGTATATGATTCCACTTAGGTGAGATACCTTAAGTAGCCAAATCTATAGAAACAGAAAGTAGAATAGTGTTTGATAGGGGCTGGAGGGAGGAGGGAATGGGAACTTACTGTTTAATGGGTGCACAATAATGAGAATGTACTTAACACTACTGAATTGTACACTTAAAAATGGTTACCGTGGTAAATATTGTGTTATGTGTACTTTATCACGACCAAAAAATAAAATGGTTAAAATGGTAGATTTTATGTCATGTATATTTTGCCACAATTAAAAAATATTTAAAAACTTCTAGAAGAGCTCCAAGAAGAGAAATAAATTCAGTACGATGTTATATAGATGTGGGAAGAAAAAGCGAGCAAGTAACTTTTTAAAATTCATTATTGTCTTAAAATGTTAGGACAAAAAATAGAGAATGAAAAGGAAAAAAAGAAGGATAAAATTGGGGGAAAAAAACTCCTAACAATCCAAAACTGAAATTCTAGGTGATGTAAACTAAAACGTTTCAGATAGGAGCTGGAAAGAGATGAGAGAATACTAAATGATCCTTATTTTTGAGGAAAGGTATAGATACTGATAAACTTAGGAAAAAGAAAAATAAGAAAAAGTGTAACAGTAGGTCTTAATAAGTTAGGGATAACCCACTAGAAAGGTAAAGTTAGAATGTAAATCTGAAACCAGCAGAGGAAATTTTTATTTGTTTGGAAGAAGAAAAGAATACAAAGAGGAAGTATGATACGCAGAAACAAATCCTGTTATAATAGTAATTACAGTAAATGTAAAAGGTACTCCTATTGGATTACAAAACAAAGCACTAAATGTAGAAATAAGAAACATCTAAGACAAAAAGATACAGAAAGGTGGAATTTAAAAGCATTGAAAAAATATACTAGGGAAATATAAACAACGATCGTAAAAAGGACTAACATACCAATCTTACTAACTATCAGAAGAGAAGCCAAGGCAAAATATTATAAAGGGCAAAGAGCAACATTCTATAGAGATTTTATATAGGTCAAGAAGGTAAAGCAAATCAGGACGTTTAGCAAAGATGCTGGGCACAAGGTCAATTTTTAAAAGTCAGTAACTTTTCTCTGTTCCAGCAATGAGCATCTAGAAAACATAATAGAAACTAAGCTAGTGTCTGGCAATAAACTTTTAAAATAATATGCCAGATCTCTATAGTGAAAGTTTTCAAGCCCAATGATAGGATATGGAGAAATAGTGGTAAGATCACTTGACATTCAATAATACATTGATTATATTGCATACATGTATTCATGAATATGTGTATTCATGGGATCCTTTTAAGGGCTATTCAACTTGTAGCAGCAAGTGAGGTTGTAGGCAGTCTAGTGTACTTCTGATCATTTACTTGTAGTCCAGACATTTTGATAAGTATTGGTCAAGGAATTTGTCTTTGGATTCTTTGTCTTTGCTTTTCCTTCAGCTTGACTATTCTTCCCGTAGATATTCTCATGGCTCACGTTCCGAGTTTATTCTGATTTCTGTTGAAATACTGCTTTGTCAGATGCTTCACTGAATCCATCTATTTAAAAAGCTCACCCCCTTCACTCATCCAGAGTAAGAACCATGGATCCTTATGTACCTTTAGCAGTGTCACTTTCTTGGCTCTCTTGGCTGTTTGCCAGGGGATGGATAGCAGATTCAGACCACTCTCATCTAATCAGGAAAGAAAGGAAGAGGAGGTACAGGTGGGACTTCATAGCACTATCACCACCTGATATTATATTTTATATGTTTTATGTATTCATTGTCCACCTCTCTTAAGCACCATGAGGGCAGTGACTACTTGTTATGGATGCTCCCTGTTATGGGCACAACACACACAACACTCCGGGACATAGTAGGCACTCAATAAATATTTGCTGAATGGATCATTTGAATACATACAAGAATAATTTATTTCTGGGGCGCCTGGGTGGCGCAGCGGTTAAGCGTCTGCCTTCGGCTCAGGGCGTGATCCCGGCGTTATGGGATCGAGCCCCACATCGGGCTCCTCTGCTATGAGCCTGCTTCTTCCTCTCCCACTCCCCCTGCTTGTGTTCCCTCTCTCGCTGGCTGTCTCTCTCTCTGTCAAATAAATAAATAAAATCTTTAAAAAAAAAAAGAATAATTTATTTCTAGTGGGCAAATATATTCAAGAACATCAATTTAAAATTAATTTTTGGCAAACTGATAAATTAACTTTTAATAAACTGATTTGCAAAATATTGCCCTCCTCTACCGTCGGATAATATACCTCAAGGTCATATCAGCTGTCCATTTATTTCTCAACTTAAGTGATTAATTGAATGGATAAAAATATCTCCTTTTCAGGTTTTAGTTCTTTTCTACACTATATATAATGATTCTCAGATGCAAGATGCTGTATAGTAATCCATATTGTACACTTTACTGTGTCTTTTTATAATTGAATTTATGCCCTCTGGACCAGCAATATACATATTTATCTATAAAAGGCCAATTTCCCCTCAGTATTTAATTAAGAGGTAAATTTCGAAAAGACTGAAATGTTGTCCTAAAACAGGTATTATACATAAGTAGTCACATCAGCCATAAATAAAGACTGAGCTTTCATCTTATCTTGAGAAGAGCTTAAAGAACTAACTTATCAATTGTAATAGGTCTGTAATTAGTTTAATGTGCAGTCACTCTGAAACCTTTCAGACATAAGTTTTCCAGATACTCACAGCTTGGATTGCTTAAAAACGTCACAATTCTTTAGAGACTTCACGTTACTCATTACATGTTATAGATGTAGCATACAGCTTTCCCTCACACTTAGGTGGTGCACTAGTTATTTTTATGAATTGCATTATTTTTATACATTCACATTATATATTATTACTCCAGAAGCAGATAACCTGCAGTCTAGGTAATTCTAAGACCTACTGCCTATCAGTACAGAAAAGTATATTTAATTAAAAGTCAGAGGTTACTGAGAAAAAGAAGACGGCACACTGATAGAAAAAGACTAATTTTTAGTATAGTACACCGCATTCTCAATGACAATGTTTGGGTGACTTACAAGAATGCAAAGAGGCTGAATATGAATGACATGATTCAACTGGCAAATGTGTGGTATATATTTTGCTAAGAAACTATAAAGCATGGGAAAGAGGTCTTTCTTAATGCCACTTACAGTGACATTTTATGAAATCAGAAAGACTTTAGTCTATTGAATAAAGCCAAGTCCTATGCACAAGCAATGATTAAAAAAAAAAAAAAGCCAACCTAAGGGGCTGTAACTCAGATAAAATGTTTAAGAGGGATCTAAAGACTCACAATTCACAAGAAATACACGGGAGAGGTAAACAAGTTAAGTAACACTAGGAAGAAGTAATCAAACAGATCTGGAATGTATAACAGTGCACAAAACAACTGGCCAGGATACTTTAAAAGTTCAATACCAAAGAAAAGAAAATGTGTGTTGAAGGGTGGGGAGTACTGGGGAGAACTCTGTTCTAAATTAAAAGAGATTATGGGGCACTGGGGTGGCTCAGTCGGTTAAGGGGCTGCCTTTGTCTCAGGTCATGATCCCAGGGTCCTGGGATGGAGCCCTGCGGTGGGCTCCCAGGGAGCCTGCTTCTCCGTCTCCTCTGCCCCTCCTCCCTGCTGATTCTCTCTCTCTCTCTTTCAAATAAATAAATAAAATCTTAAAAAATTAATTAATTAAAAGATATTAAAGAGACACCAAGAAACCCCAAAATGCAATATATTACATTAAGTATATTTGGGTAACAAATGAAGAAGTTTTTATACGGTCTGGGTATTGAATTATTATTATTCAATAATTATACAATTACTGTTAATTTTCTTGAGTTACGTTAATGTGATTATGTAGTAGAATGCCATTTTTTAGGAGATGCAGCTGAAATATTTCGGGAAGAGTATCGTGAAGTCTGCAACTTATTTTGAAATGGATCCAGCAAACACACACACAACTTGCCCACAGACTATACGGCAGACTGTTAACAACTGTTGAATCTAGATGGTAGGTATATGAGTGATATGAGTGTTTGTTGTATTTTTCTTTCGAACTTTCAATATGCTTAAAAATATTCATAATGAAAAGTGGGAAAAAACAAAAATTATTTAGGCATTTATAATAGAAGTTCTTTTTGGAATTTTTTTAAAAAGGATCTAAAGGAATTCTCTATGAAAGATAGAGTGCTAAGCTCAAGAATGAACGAGCACTCTTTACAAAGAATGCCATTGGCCTGTTACTAAATAAAATGCCAAGAAAATAATGGTAATCATCCTTAAGACATAGGCAGTTGGCCTTACAATATCAATTATCTGTTGCTAAGTAGTTATGTATGTTCTCAGGATAAAGAAGGATGCCAAGGCTTAGAGGGCTACATAACTTTAAGCTCAGAGAGGTCAGCATATTAAGTATCTTTGCTATCATAGATATCCAGTCTTCACAGAAATTTTATGCAGGAGTCAGATGAAATTCTTAGCATAAAATCTAACCATCTTTGTAAGCAGAACGAGTAAGTGAATATTTTACTATTTGCTAACACAGCACATGAATTTGTGAGTTTACCTGAGTAAGCGTGGATTTCACTAAAATTGTGTCTTGGCATCTCTGTAATACTGGATTAAGTGCACAGTGCTTCCCTGGAGGATGCTGGTCTTTTACAGCCCAGGCTGGAGAAACAAGCTGAGTAGCAAACTGGTCTACCTGTTAAATATAAAAGTGAAACATTTAGCTAAAGAAATATCTGTTAGTGTTATACGATGGTGATAAAAATTACTCCCTTAGTATCTGGCATTGACTTGTGATCAGGGGTAAGTTATTTATTAATTCAGGGGCTTTTGACAAAATATAATAATAACGGTATAATTTAAAATAAGGTTCATGCACAAACTACATCATCTGCTGTGATCTAAATTAGCATGAAAGATCTATAATTAAATAATTGATGCTACATAATTTTAATTGTCCTTGCTATTCACTCTGCAATTAATACTCTTTTTTTTCTATTTATCTTGCTTTTATTCTACCACATTGTATACCTTTCTGTTTTCTTTGATTTTTCCGTTCACTTTAAATATGTTTGGAAAATCTTTCACGATATCCTGTTGTTTCCAACAAGCCCTGAGAACACTGACAAGTACTGAGTCATGGTCCCTCCATCATTTTCTCAAGCCCAGTCTACCACTGCAGCTTCATCAGACACTAGTGTCCCTGTCAACCCCTTCTCAAGTGCCTTGATGAATGGGGTCTGCTTTTTAAGCCCACCATGAATAATACATAAAGTTTTCAAGGCAGTTAGGAAGAGAGGACCTGCCTCTCATGGCAACCTAATATTAAACATTAGCTTTCTAGTTACCTTAAACTGAACGTAGATTTCCACCTTGCATGCAAAAGTCCATTTTTCATTCAGCTGCATTCAGAGACTGCTGGTGCCTGTTTCTTAGGAGGAACGTTCTTATTTTTCTGAAAACCCGAAGCACAAGAAAAAAGCATTATTCTTGGGTACCAGATAAAGAACTCTTTGAAAAGATTTCTACAGCAGCAGAAAGTCAGTGTCTTCTGCCATTTGGAGAGGTAGAATTTGGCAGCAATAAGCACTTTGCATTAATATAACATTCTCATCTCTTGAAAAGAAAGTTTCCTGTTATAGAAGTGGTTACTTGTTAAAGTTGAGGTAAAGGCCACCTGAAGGGAAATGTCTACACAGTGACTCATTTCTTCTACTGAAAGATGTCAAAAGTAGAAGCTGGTTTAGTCATCATGAGACTGCTTATCACCAAGGAACATGTCAACTGAGTCATTTAAGGAACACGTAAAATGGACTTTTAAGAAGTTGAAAAGTTTTCTTCTCCTGATCAGTAGAGCAGGGAGGGGTATAAACAGGTATTCAATGAGTTACTGGTAAGTGTCTTTTCCCACAGACTTAGGACAGCTGAAGAAGCCCACAAAGGAATACATCAGGGAGAAAAAATAGTGCCAATATAAAAGAGAATCATTTATTTCCTTGTTTCTACGAAGAATGTCTTTTCGTCTGCAGATTCTAATAATCCAGAGAATAGAGGAAATTATGCCAAAGATTAAAGTAAAACTTGAAGAATTGCCTTAAATATCTAATTACTGTTTTACAAATCTTCCATCTCGATTTGCTAGAACCTTAGACCCAAGTCTTTTGCAAAATTGTGAAATAGGAGCAGTTTGTAACAACTTTGCCTCCTTCCTTCCTCATGGTTGCTCTTGTAATTCCTTTCCCTCCCTTGCTGGTGTCCCTTTTGGTTATGTCCCTCTGTGCATCTCCAGAATCTCCTCTGATTCCTTCACAATTTCTCTGCTCTCTCAAGGATGCACTAAATGACTGGCTCGAAAATCCACCCAGCAGAGGATTTGAAACCCTCTATTTTTCTCTCATGGAACAGTTGCTTATGGACTACTAGAATTTTGGTTTAAAAAAAATTAAAGCCTATCTTTCCAGTGAATTCTATTTTGTGATGTGGTTGTGGACTTTCATTATGAAATTAGACGTATATTATCCTGGAAGTAATTTTAGTGTCTGGATAACGCTTAATGCAGCAGCTGTTAAAATCACATATTTAAATGAACTCTTATGGGTAAAAATATGAATAGTTCTCAAAAATATTAATAATTTCCGAAATGTTGAGAAAATACTAGATAGTAATTACTGAACCTAAAATGTCCCAAGCCCAGTTTTTGTAAAGTACCTGAACTTTGGTACTTTCTACACATTGTTCACATAATTGTGCCAATTCTGTATCTTTACCTTTAGAACGATAGCAGTTCACCTCCCTCAGCTTGAAATGATTTTAAACTTAAATTTGTTTTCTGTATAAAAATGTGCAACTTTCTGAGCACACTGAGATTGTCCCCTCCTTTTAAATGGAGACCTACCCCAGAAGTCTGAACAGCCTCTTGCTCCTATTTTAGAAGACAGAGAGGTTGGGTTTGACCTCTTCATGGGGCATCTGGCTGTCCAGATGAAAGACCCCGGGAGATGTATCTCCTATTCCTCCACAGGCCCACCTGTGAATAATACTTCTTTTCCAGTCACCTTGTAAGAAGCATCGGGAATTATGACGATTGGATTCTGACTCAAATCTGAGGCTGCTTTTTTTCTTCTCATAAGCAGACAAAAAATAACATCTTTCTCCTATTGCCTCCTGGTGCTCTCCTAGGACCCTGATATATGATGATGGCCTCCAGATGTCATCACGAAATATCCTAAATTCAGGGTGTGCCATTGCTTTGCGACATAATTCCAAGGCCACACCGTCATCGGACTAAAAAGAGATCATAGTGGTAATCACAGCTCCTTGTCTGGGAACTCAAGATTCTCATATTCCTGCCAGATATTTGGGGCAGTTGTTGGAAGGCACTCATTCCCCATTCCTGAGGTTTCCAGGGAGAGAGCATCTGTTCATGCAGCACTCTGGTACTTCACTTTATTCTTTGAAAGGTAGTCCTTCTCTGAGTAGGGAGCTTGGGAAAATGAGCTGAGCACTTACAGCTTGGTCCTCCCTCCTTTATTATTGGGGTCTGCTTGCTTGCAGAAGGCATGTGCTTCAGGCTGCTCTTGACCATGAGGTAACTAATGAAGGCTTTGTTATTGCAGGGGAGCAAGGGACTGTGGTTTTCCAGCACTGCCTTGAGTGGATGAGTAAACCTGTCTAATCCTGAGGTTAAGTATTGGGAATCTCATTCTTCTCATGTTTGCATACCTTCTCCCAATGCTCTATCATAAAAATGAGGCTGACATTTTGCTCGTCATCTGTCTGGTTCCACTTTCTATCTCAAATGGCTCAGAACTCTAGTGGAAGACAAGGGTATAAATGCATTGACATTTTTGGGTGTGTCAGCAGTCTCCAGAAGAAGTAGACTCCACAAACGGGTTCTCTTGGCCCCCACAAAGTTGCCTCCATTTTCCCCTTCCACCTCAGTGGTAAAATATCCAGTCCCTGCAAATATCAAAAACAGTTGAGATGCCCTGATGTCACAACAGCTATAATGGAAGGAACTGCTCCTGGTGTTGATGTGGGAACCAAAGCTATAGAGGACTTTACTTTCCATACAAAAGATCCTCGCCATCGCTGCTGGTGGTACTACTCCTTGTTATTATCAAAGCCGATGACACCTTCAGTGCTCAATGTCTCACACAATTTCAACTGATGAGCTCCATATATCCTTCATCCTGGGACTCAGGCATGAGGATAAGGGGACCAGCCTGAAGGACAATCTGAGGGAAGACTCATTGCTGTGTAGCAAAGTGCACAAATCTTAAGTGTACAGCTTAATGAATTTTATATTTGAATACAATGGTGTAACCACCACCCAGATCTAAAATATAGAATATTTTCAGTACTCAGAAGATTCTTTCTTGCTTCCTCCTAGCCCAAGAGATCCCCCACCCAAAGGCAATCATGATCCTAATTTCTATCACTATAGAAATTACTTGATGTAAATATAACAATAAAACGTGTACTCTCTCTGCCCTTTATGTGAGCCATAGAATGCGAACCATCCACAGTGTTGCACGCAGCTGTCGTTTGTTCTTTTTCCTTGCCCTATATAGTATTCTAGTGCATGAAAATGCTATCATTTATGTTTCCACTCTGCTGCTTTGATTGTTGCAAAATATGTCTTTTGATGAGCAAAGCACTTTGTTTTGTTTTATTAGACTTTATTTTATAGAGCAGTTTGAGGTTCACAGCAAAATTGTGCAGAAGATATAGAGATTTCCCATATATCTCCTGCCCCCACATATGTACAGCCATCCTGCTATCAACATCCCCCCCCAGAGTGGTAGTTTGTTATAATCAATGAACCTACATTGATACATAATCACCCAAAGTCCATAGTTTACATTAGGTTTTAGTCTTGGTGTTGTACATTCTATAGGTTTCAGCAAGTGTATAGTGACATGTATCCACCATCATAATACCATACAGAACAGATTCCCGGCTCTAAAAATCCTTTGTGCTCTGCTTATTCATCCCTTCCTCCCCACTAATCCCTGGCAACCACTGATTCTTTTACCATCTCCTTACTTTTGCTTTTTCTAGAATGTCATATGGTTGAAACCATGTAGTGTGTAGTCTTTTCAGATTAGCTTCTTTTACTTACTAATATGCAAGTAAGTTTCCTCCATGTTTTCTTATGAATTGATAACTAACTTAGTACTTTCTAGAACTGAATATTATCCCATTGTCTAGATGCACCATGTTATTTATCCAGTCACCTACTGAAGGACATCTTGGTTACTTCTAACTTTTGGCGTTTATGAATAAGGCTGCTATACCCATCTATGTGCAGGTTTTTGTGTGAACATAGTTTTCAACTTCTTTAGGTACATTCTATGAAGTATAATAGCTGGATTGTATGATACAAGTATGTTTAGTTGTGTAAGAAACTGCCAACCATCTTCCAAAATGGCTGTACCATGTTGCATTCCCACCAGCAATGAATGAGATTGTCTGCTGCTCCTCACCAGCATTTGGTGATGTTCGTGTTCTGGATTTTGGCCATTCTAATATGTGTGTAGTGGTAACTTGTTATTTTTAATTTGGATTTTCATAATGATATATGGTTTAGAGCATCTTTTATACGCTCATTTACCATCTGTGTGTCTTCTTTGGTAAAGTGTCTCTTAAAGTCTGTGGCCTATTTTTTAATCAGGTTGTTTGTTTTCTTATTGTTGATTTTTGAGAATTCTTTGTACGTTTTGCATAGCAGTCCTTTATCAGATGTGTCTTTTACAAATACCTTTTCACAGTCTGTTGCTTATCTCTTCATTCTCTGAAGAGTGTCTTTTGCAGAGCAGTTTTTAATTTAATTTAATTTTTTTTTTTTTGGAGATAGAGGAGCACACAAGGGGGGGATGGGGAGGGACACAGGGAGAAGGACAGAGAGAGAATCTTAAGCAGGCTCCATACATGGAGCCTGACACAGGGGCTCCATCTCAACCCTGAGATCATGACCTGAGCTGAAATCAAGAGTTGGATGCTTAACCAACTGAGCCACCTAGGCACCCCTGAAATTTTTAATTTTAATAAAGTCTAACAGATACTCTTAAAAATATTTTTAACGAAACTTAATCTTCAACTTTTTATGGTAAAGCAATGTTCATCTCAAGTTTTAGTTTAGGGAGTTATGTTCCTTTCATAGATTGTGCCTTTGGTGTTGTATCCAAAATGTCAGCAACATATCTAAGGTCACTTAGATTTCTCACACATTATTTTCTAGGAATTATATAGTTTTTCCTTTTAAATTTAGTTCTATGATCCACTTTTAGTTAATGTTTGTGAAGGGTAAGTCTGTGTCTAGATTTTTTTTTCCGTGTGGATGTCCAGTTGTTCTAGGATGTCTAGTTGTCCAGATGTTCCATTTGTTGAAAAGACTATCATTTCTCCATTGTATTGCTTTTGCTCCTTTGTCAAAGGTCAGTTTTTTATATTTGTGTGGGGCTATTCTGAGGTTTCTATTCTGTTCTATTGATCTGTTTGTCAATTCTGTCTATCCACCACTACCACACTTGATTACTATGGCTTTCTAGTAGGTCCTGAAGTCTAGTAGTATCAGTTCTTCTGGGTCAATATTATGTTGGCTGTTCTGGATGTTTTGACTTTCATAAAGACTTTAGAATCAGTTTGTTGTTATCCACAAAATAATTTGCTAGAATCTTGCTTGTGATTGTGTTGAATCTATTAGACTGACTTGGGAAGAACTGGCATCTTGATGACATTGAATTTTCCTATCCATGAACATGTGAACATGGAAAAAGCTGTTTAGTTCTTGAAACTCTTCTTTCATCAGAGTTTTATAGTTCTCATATAGATCTTGTACATATATATTAAATTTGTACTTGAGTATTTCATTTGGAGTGTTCTAACGTTAATGGTATTATTTTTAATTTCAAATTCTATTTGTTCATGCTGGTATATAAGAAAGTGATCGACTTTTGTGTATCAACACTGTATCCTCCCACCTTGCTGTAATTACTTATTAGTTTCAGGAGTGTTTTTGCCAATTCTTTCAGATTTTCTTCAGAGACAGTCATGTCTACAAAAAAAAACAGTTTTATTTCTTCCTTCCCAATCTGTATAACTTACATTTCCTTTTCTTTTCTTATCACATTAGTTGATACTTCCAGTACAGTGTTATAAAGGAGTATTGAGAGGCGACATCCTTGCCTTGGTCTTGCTCTTAGCAGGAGTTTCTAGTTTTTCACCATTCAATATGATGCTAGCAGGGTGTTTTTTGTAGGTATTCCTTATCAAGTTGAGGAAGTTTCACTCTATTCCTTGTTTGCTGAGAGTTTTTATCATAAATGGGTATTGGATTTTGTCAAATGCTTTTCTGAATCTACTGACATGATCATGTAATTTTTCTTTTTAGCCTGTTGATGTGACGAATTACATTAATTGGATTTTGAATGTTGAAACAGCCTTGCATATGTGGGTTAAATCCTACGTAGTTGTGGCATATAATTCTTTTTATATATTGTTGGATTCAGCTTGCTAATAATTTGTTGAGGATGTTTGCATCTATGTTTATGAGGGGTCTTGGTCTATAGTTTCATTATAATGTCTTTGTCTGCTTTGGGTGTTAGTGTAATGCTAACCTCACAGAGTAAGTTAGGAAGTACTCCCTCTGCTTTTACATTCCAGAAAAGATTATAGAGAGTTGGTATAATTCCTCTTCACATGTTTAATAGAATTCACCAGTGAACCCTTCCAGGCCTGATATTTTTTGTTTTGAAAGGTTGTTAATTATTGATTTAATTTATTTAATATATGTAGGCCTATTCAGGTAGTCTATTTCTTAGTGTGCACATTTTGACAAATTGTGTCTTTCAAGGAACTGGCTCATTAAATCTAGGTCATCAAATGTGTGTGCATACAGTTGTTCATAAACATTTCTTTATTATTCTTTTAATTCCCATGAGATCAGTAGTGGTGTCCCCTATTTGATTTCCGATATTAGTGATTTTATATCTTCTCTCTTGTTTTCTTAGCACAACTGGAGGCTTATCAATTTCATTGATCTTTTCAAAGAATAAGTTTTTGGTTTCATTGATTTTTTTAAAATATTTTTTATTATATTATGTTAGTCACCATATAGTACATCCCTGGTTTTTGATGTAAAGTTCGATGATTCATTAGTTGCGTATAACACCCAGTGCACCATGCAATACGTGCCCTCCTTACTACCCATCACCAGCCTATCCCATTCTCCCACCCCCTCCCCTCTGAAGCCCTCAGTTTATTTTCTCTATTGTTTTCCTGTTTAAATTTCATTGATTTCTGCTTTAATTTTTATTATTTCTTTTCTTCTGCTTACTTTAGATTTAATTTACTTTTTGTTTCTAGTTTCCTAAAATGTAAGCTTAGATTATTGATTTTAGATCTTTCTTCTTTTTCTAATGTATGCAATTCAATGCTATAAATTTCCCTCAAAGCACTTTTTTTGTTGAATCCCACTAATTTGGTAAGTTGTATTTTCACTTTCATTTAGGTGAAATTATTTCTTATATTTCTCTTGAGACTTCTTCTTTGACCTATGTTTTATTTAAAGGTGTATTGCTTAATCTCCAAGTATTTGGGAATTTTCTAGCTATCTTTCTATTACTGATTTCTAGTTTAAATCTATTGTGGTCTGAGAGCAGACATTAAATGATCTCTCTTCTTTTAAACTCATTAAGGTGATTTTTATGTCCCATAATGTGGTCTGTCTTAGTGGATGTTCCATGTGAGATTAAGAATATGTATTCTTTTGTTGTTGGACAAAGTAGCCCAAAGATGTTAATTATAAACATTTGATTGATGATTCTATTGAATTCAGCTCTGTCCTTACTGTTTTCTGCCTGCTAGATCTGTCCATTTCTGATAGAGGGTACTGAAGTCTCCAACCATAATAATGGATTCACCTAATTCTCCTTGTATGTCTACCAGTTTTTGCCCCATGTGTTTTTCAGCCCCGTTGTTAGGTGCATACACATTAAGGATCTTTGTCTTCTTGGAGAATTGACCCCTCTATTATTATGGAATGCCTTTCTTTATTCCTGATACATTTCCTTGCTCTGTGTGACATTAATATAGCTCTCCTACTTTCTTTTGATTAGTGTTAGCATAGTATATCTTTCTCCATCCATTTACTTTTTATCTATAAATGTCTTTGTATTTAAGGTAGTTTTCTTGTACACAATATATAGGTGAAATTTGTTTTTTGATCCATCTGAAGTCTCTTTTAATAGTATATGAATCACTATTTTGTACACCTGAAACTAATATAACACTCTAAAAAATAAAAATAAAGTCGCATTTACGA
Source organism: Ursus maritimus (assembly GCF_017311325.1). NCBI lineage: Eukaryota > Metazoa > Chordata > Mammalia > Carnivora > Ursidae > Ursus > Ursus maritimus. The sequence continues at coordinate 1,316,861 of NW_024426008.1, forward strand.
AAAAACAGTATGTTTAGGCCACTGGTTTTAAAGTTATTGACATAGCTGGATTAATATCTACCATATTTGTTACTGTTCTCAATTTGTTGCCTTTGTTTTTTGTTCCCATTTTTTATTGAGGTATAGTTGACATTTAACATTATATTAGTTTCAGGTGTACAATATGATGATTTGATATTTATATGTGTTGCAAAATGATCACCATAATAAGTCTAGTTAATACCCATCCCCATAAATAGTCATTTTCTTTTCTTGTGTTGAGGACTTCTAAGATCTACTCTCTTAGCAACTTTCACTTTGTTCCTATCTTTACATTCCATTATTTTTCCACATTCTGTGGTTGTAATTAAATATTTTACATGGTTCCATTTTCTCTCCTTTCTTAGTTATTGATTATGCTTCTTTTTTAACTTTTTTAATTGCTTGCCCTAGAGTTTGCAATATATATTTACAATTAATCCAAGTCTACTTTCAAATAATACTATATCACTCAAGGTGTAGTGCAAATAGCTTTTAATATTAAAATAGTCATAATTCCCTCTCCCATTCCTTGTATCATTGCTGTTATTCATTTCACTTATACATACATACATATATATATACATATATATGTACATATATAAGCATACATTATTGAATATATTGTTCCTATTATTATTTTGAACAAACTATTATCTGTTAGGTCAATTAAGAATCAGAAAATAAAAGATTTTATTTTACCTTCACTTATTTCTTCTCCAGTACTTTTCCTTACTTTATGTATATTCCAGTTTGTGACATACATCATTTTCCTTCTCTCTAAAGAACTTGTTTTAACATTTCTTGTAAGATAGGTCTACCAGCAACACATTTCCTGTATGATTTAGGTGTGAAAGTCTTTATTTCTCTCTCACTTCTGAAGGATAATTTCACAGGATACAGAATTGAGTTGATGAGGGGTGCCTGGATGGTGCAGTCGTTAAGCATCTGCCTTTGGCTCACGGCATGATCCCGGGGTTCTGGGATCGAGCCCCACATCAGGCTCCTCCGCTGGGAGCCTGCTTCTCTCCCCCACTCCCCCTGCCTGTGTTCCCTCTCTCGCTGGCTGTCTCTATCTCAAATAAATAAAAAATCTTAAAAAAAAAAGAATTGAGTTGGTGAGTTTTTTTCTCTTAACACGTAAAATATTTCACTCCGCTTTCTTCTTGCTAGCATGGCATCTGATAGGAGTAGTTGGTTCTTGCAGTTAGTTATCATTATAGTTTTTATCTTTGTTCCTTTATAGGTAAGGTGTATTTTCCCTCTAGCTTTTTTCAGAATGTTTTCTTTACCTTTGATTTTCTGAAGTTTGAATATGCTATGCATAGATGTTGGGTTTTTTGTTCGTTTTTGTGTGTTTGTTTTGGCATTTATCCTACTTGGTGTTCTCTGAGCTTCCTGTATTTGTATCTGTGGTTTGGTGTCTGACTGATTTGGGGAAATTCTCAGCCATTATTGTTTCCAGTATTATTTCTGTTCTTTTCTCTTTTTCTTCTCCTTGTATTCCCATTGTGCATGTTTTATATCTTTTTTAGTTGTCCCACAGTTCTTGGATATTCTGGCTCTTTCTTTCTTTCTTTCTTTCTTTCTTTCTTTCTTTCTTTCTTTCTTTCTTTCTTTCTTTCTTTCCAGTCTCTCTTCTGATTCTCAGCTTTGAAAGTTTCTACCAACATATCCTCAAGCTCAGACGTTCTTTCCTCAGTCATGTCCAGTCTACTTAAAAGTCTGTCAAAGGCACTCTTCATTTCTGTTACAGTGTTTGTTGTTCTTTTTTATCTTTAGCATTACTTGTTGGTTTTCAGAATTTTCATCTGTCTGCTTACATTGCCCATTGTTCCTCTATGTTGTTTACTTTTTCCAACACAACACTGTAATATTTTGATATAATAAAAATATATATTTCATCTTCATCTCTTGTTCCTGGTAAAGCTTCTAAAACTTACAAATTCTAGAGTGATAGGGGTGATAACAGTGTTTTTTGTTATTCATAAGAAGCCCCTTTCAACCATACAGGAATTTATGGAAATAAGGTGACCCTTGGAGGATGAGGGCTGGTTGTCAGAGGAACCTCCATATGATTAGAAGGCTGGAACTTTCAAACACCCTCTTCCCCCAAACTCCGGGGAAGGGAGAAGGGCTGGAGACTGAGTTAATCACCAATGACCAATGACTTAGTCAATCATGCCTACCTAATGGAAACTCCATAAAAATCCTAAATGATGGGATTTGAAGAACTTCCAGATCAGTAAAGGCATCCACGTGCTGGCAATGTAACACACCCCTAAACTCTATGGGGACAGAAGCTCCTGTGCTTGGGACCCTTTTGGACCTCACTCTATGTACCTCTTCATTGGCTATTAATTTGTATCCTTTAAAAGAAACTGGTAAACGTAAGTAAAGTGTTTCCTTGGGTTCTGTGAGCTGTTACAGCGAATAATCAAACTCAAGGAGAGGTTTGTGGGAACTCCTGATTTGTATCTGAGTCAGACAGCCTGGGATCCACTGCTTGCAATTAGCATGTCATATGGAGAACAATCTTGTGGGACTGGGCCCTTAACCTAGAAGGTCTGTGCTAACTCTGGGTAGTTAGTGTCAGAAGTGAATTAAATTGCAGGACTCCCAGTTGGTATCCACAGAGAACTGGAGAATTGCTTAGTGTGGAAAACCTACACATTTGGTGTTAGAAGTATTGCGAGTAGAGAAATAATTTTCCTTTAAGCCGTTAGCATATTAATCACAATTGTTTTAAATTCATGGTCTGATATTTCCAGCATCCCTGCCATAGCTGAATCTGGTTCTGATGCTTGCTCTATTTATTCAAATTGTATTTTTTTTCCCCTTTTCGTGTGCTTTGTAATTTTTTCTTGATAGCTAGACATGATGTATTAGATATAAGGAACCCCAGCAAAAAAGGCATTAGTGGTGTGGTGTCAAAGGAAGGGAAGCATTCTACCTACCGTCTTGTGATTAGATCTCAGTGTTTTAGTGAGCAGTGTCCCTGGGCTGTGAGCTTTACAAGTGCTTCTCAGTTCTCCCCCACACCCTCCTAAGGCAGGCTGAGATGGCTAGAGTAAGCCGGAGTTGCATATTTCTCTTCTCCCACATCAGTTAGGCTCTGACAAAACTCAACAGGTTAGGCTCCGGTAAAATAGTTTCTCTTGAGGTCAGGCCTTTCTAAGAAGAATGGAATGTTCTGGCTTATTTCAAAATGGTTTCTTTTCTCCTTTCCTTTGCTGAAAGCATGAGGGGATTTTTCTCTGATATTCACTGTGAGAATCTGTTAGAGCTCCTAGAGCCAAAACTCACAAAAATATGCCTCCTTCCAGACTTCCCTAAGGTTTTAAGTCTCACACACGTCCACACTGAGCTTCCAGCTATTTGCTGGTTACAGTTCAGGTTTTCCTAGCTTGGTACTGGTTCCCATAGAAGTTTTGCTCATGGGTTTCAGCTCCAGTAAAAATCGTGATTCTCTGTATTTGCCTGTTTGCCTCTCCAATTTGAGGGCGCAGCACTTAGGCGTATGATTTCACTTCTCTGACAGATCTAAGAAGAGTTGTTGATTTTTCTGTTTGTTTACCTTATTAGGACGGAGTGATGACTTCCATGCTCCTTATATTCCAGACTGGAAACTGGGATATGCACTTACTAAAAGTAAGTCCCCTAGGAATGGAATTGCTGGGTCATGAATCATGCATATATGTTTATACTGATGGGGAGTTTTCCAAAGTGCTTGCACCAGTGTACACTACCTTCAGCAGTGCTTAAGAGTTCTAGTTGCTCCACGTGCTCACTAGCACTTGGAATTGCTTATCTCTTCATTTTAACCAATCTGCTGTGTGTGTAGTGGTATCACATCGTGTGCGATGGCTAATGATGCTGAGCACATCTTCATTCCATGCTGTGTTTAACGTAAGTCCCTTCACTTTGGATTTATTTATTTATTATTTTTTTTAGATTTTATTTATTTATTTGACAGAGATAGAGGCAGCCAGCGAGAGAGGGAACACAAGCAGGGGGAGTGGGAGAGGAAGAAGCAGGCTCATAACGGAGGAGCCTGATGTGGGGCTCGATCCCAGAACGCCGGGACCACGCCCTGAGCTGAAGGCAGACGCTTAACCGCTGTGCCACCCAGGTGCCCCACTTTGGATTTATTAATCTAAAATTCTTTCTTTCTCTTCCTTTCTTTTTTTAATTTTTCAATTAAATTCAATTTAGTTAACATATAGTGTATTATTAGTAGAGGCAAACCATAGAAGATACTTAACTATATAATTCTTCTTCCTTCCTGAAGGTATTTGGCTCATATTTCCCCTTTACTTGATGCCTGCTGCTATTTGCCAGGTCTACCCAGGAAATCCCATTCCAACTTCCAGGATACTCAAGCCTGCCTCCTTCTGCTCCAGCTACCTGTGGTGGTAGGTAAGAAAGAACTAAATGCCAACACTCTCTTCCTATAGTAATCTTCACCCTACAACTTCCCACCAAAGTGCCTTGGATTCCTATGTGAGCAGACCCCTGAGAGCCCAGCAAGGTTTCTTGACATATTAAGTTATGCCCAAGTTGCATAGTGAGTATGGCCCCATCTCAAGCTGGGACTCTGCTACACTTAGGTAAGTCAGAGGCACAATTAAAGAGTTTTGAGATTTGAGTCTGTGGATTTTCATTGAACAGAAAACACCAGAGATAGAAATTAACCCCTCTTTGACATGGCTATGGGTTTCTTCTAAAAGCCAGTTAGATTTTGCAGTTCACAAAGACCCCCAAGCCCAAAATTTAACTATTGAGTGGCTATCCTCAACTTCTGCTATTGAAACTGGTTATTGTGAAGCCACAGACTTGATGAAGGCCTTTTGATAATAGAAGTTGTCTTGTACCTTTGTGCTTATAAAAATATACTTTTGCCTAGGGATGATTTTAGTTTTAGGAAGGTAATAAAAGTCAACTATAAAGAGAATTGGCTTAATTTGGAATGAAGTTGTTTCCAACTGTAGTACTCATGCATACTGCTGGTCAGTGTATTGAACTGAGATCCCCACTCTTTGGGCAAACTAACAGCTACACATTTTCCACAGTTAATTATGAAAAACTATAAACCTTATCAAGAATACACAGAGTATATAACAAACAGCCGTAGGGAATATCACGAGTTTTAAACTTTAGTAAGCAAAATCTTTTTTAAAGCTTTATTCATGATTTGAAGACTGTTTTCAATAGTCAATTGCTCAACTTTTTTCTGTGTAACGTTGAACTAATTCCTAAATAAAAATTAAAGAATTAGTCTCAGGGGCGCCTGGGTGGCACAGCGGTTAAGCGTCTGCCTTCGGCTCAGGGTGTGATCCCGGCGTTATGGGATCGAGCCCCACATCAGGCTCCTCCGCTATGAGCCTGCTTCTTCCTCTCCCACTCCCCCTGCTTGTGTTCCCTCTCTCGCTGGCTGTCTCTATCTCTGTTGAATAAATAAATAAAATCTTTAAAAAAAAAAAGAATTAGTCTCAAACCCATAATAGTTAGTGAATCTTCTTTTAATAAGTCTGGAACAAACTCCACAAAAATCAATCATTATGCATCTTTGAAATACAGAAAATTATTGTTATGAACGTTGAAATCAAATCTGAAGGGTTTCAGCAAGTCTTTTTTAAAATGTAAATTGTAGCATCGGCTTCCCAAAGTGAGTTCTAAAACAATAAAATGTACCTGGGAATCTTGTAAAAATGTAGATTCTGATTCATTAGGTCTGAGAGGGGCCTGAGATTCTGCATTTTCATGAACTCTCAAGAAATGCCATACTGTTGGTCTGTGGATCACACTTTGATTAGCAAGGGTAGGTGACCCCTGATGAGCCCTCAGTATTTATGAAAACACAGCTGGAAAGGTAGCATGTTGCAACAGGAAGAGCAATGCCCCGGTATCAAATGACATTAGTGTAAGTCTAAGTCCTGCTACTTGCTTGCTGTGCATTCTGGAACAAATTCATGCAATGATTGTGAGCTTCAGTTTTCTTGTCGATTATATGTGTATAATCCCCGCCATACCCACTTCAAAATATGGTGGGGTTCTTCTAACTTGAAGTTTATATTCCAAGTAAATGTGTAAGGCAGAAACGTATATATGTATGTATGGTATATACATATGATGTATATCTGTTTGAAAGTACCTTTAAATCTCCCATGATGTACATTATTTCAATAGATCCAACACCGGTAGGTAGAGGCTTGGTGTACTCATCTAGACAATGATCTCTTCCTGGACAGTTGGCATTATGGTTTGTTGCAACATCTTTCAGTCCCAGTGAGGTTCCCATTACCTTCTATCACCAAGAGAGGGTGGAGAATACAGTAATAGTACAAATCCCCTAAGGATTGCCCCATGATCCCCAAAGACAGAAGAGTAATTTCAAATTAACTTTCAAATACATTTGTATAAACGGTTGTATCCTTTTTCAGAAAGAATAATCCACAACATTCACTTATAAACAGAAACTTAAATTGCAACAGATGTTTCCCTTTTTGAAAAGGTTCTTGAATTCATTGACAGACCTTTGGCTAAACTGATGAATTAATTTGTTCAGGCCAGATTTCATAAATCCTCTAATAATTCTTCCCTTTACACATGTTGACTTGATTTTTGGGAACTGCAACATGTGGTTTCAACGTTTTAACCTTTTCTACTTTAATCAACTAACATTTATGGCAGGGTTGGATGATGACTGATCACTGAAAGATACAGTTAACTAAGATATGGAGTCTAACTTGTTAAATAAGCCTAGATATCTAAATAATAAGTAGAAATCAATCTGCGTCACTGAATTTTGAAATGTTGGGCAACTTCACATAAGTCTTTTTCTTCTAGGACTCTGTTGAAGATAATTTTCTATGTATTGCTACAAAGCTTGGACATGCATATCATGAGTACATTTATTTTATTTTTTTTAAGGTTTTTATTTATTTATTTGTCAGAGAGAGAGAGAGAGAGCACAAGCAGGGAGAGCAGCAGGCCAAGGGAAAAGCAGGCTCTCTTCTGAGCAAGGAGCCCAATGTGGGACTCAATCCCAGGCCCCTGGGATCATGACCTGAGCCAAAGGCAGACACTTAACCGACTGAGCCACCCAGGCATCCCTCATAGGTACATTTACATGTGGCTGGTTTATCTTGGCTGTATACAAGCCAACTATACAAAACAAAAATTTTTTAACTATATTGTAAATAGATTTATTTATAATGCATTAGTCTCTTTTTTCATTAACACATGAAAACTAAATACCAATTTAGCACAGTTCAAGCCAAGCTTTAACACAAAATTTAGCTAAGCTTTTAAAGTTTTAGTCTCGATAACTCCCTACACTAAAATTTGAGATGAACATTATTTATCATAAACAAGTTTAAGATCAAGTTTGGTAAAAAATCTTTGTAAGAGTATCTCTTAGAAAACCATTTCTACAGCCCAATTAATCAAATGTCATGGATCTTTTCTTATGGTTAATTCTAACAGGGCAATGAGAGAAATTCAGTGGATCACTTGCTGGTTATAACAAATATAGATGTTCCAATGCTCATAGCAGCATTGTCTACAATAGCTAAATCATGGAAGGAGCCGAGATGCCCTTCAACAGATGAATGGATAAAGAAGATGTGGTCCATATATACAATGGAATATTACTCAGCCATCAGAAAGAATGATTACCCAACATTGGCGGCAACATGGACGGGACTGGAGGAAATTATGCTAAGTGAAATAAGTCGAGCAGAGAAAGACAATTATCATATGGTTTCACTCATTTATGGAACACAGGAAATAGCAGGGAGATTGGTAGGAGAAGGAAGGGAAGAATGAAGTGGGGGTAAACAGAAAGAGGAATGAACCACGAGAGACTATGGACTCTGGGAAAGAAACTGAGGGCTTCAGAGGGGAGGGGGTGGAAATTGGGATAGGCCGGTGATGGGTATTAAGGAGGGCACGTATTGCAGGGAGCACTGGGTGTTATACGCAAACAATGAATCGTGGAACACTACATCAAAAACTAATGATGTACTGTATGGTGACTAACATAACATAATAAAAAATTTTAAAAATAAAAATAAAAAAACAAGCATGGATGTTGTTAAAATGTTAACAAATTTAACAAATGTTTAATTGGTAACACTTTCCTTTTTAATATGAGTACTCTCATTGTTTAGGATTCCCATTTGCTGTATAGTGTGACTACTCATAATATGCCTTCTTTGCATTGGGAAGGCCAGGTTATGACTGTCCCAGTCTTATGTTGGTTAAGTATAAGATAAAGGATAAAACCCACTTAGAATAGTGGTTCTCAAGTTTGAGTGTACATTAAAGTTACCTGGAGATTTAGTTGAAACAGATTGTTACCAGGGTGCCAAGGTCATTCAATGGGAAAAGGACAATCTTTTCAAGAAATGGTACTGGCAAAACTGAACATCCACATGCAAAAGAATGAAAATAGATCCTCGTACCATATACAAAACTTACCTCAAAACGGATCAAGGACCTAAGAGCTAAAACTAAAACATAAGAGATAAAACTATAAAACTCTTAGAAAAAAACATAGGGAAAATGTTTCATGACATTGGATTTGGCAATGATTTCTTTTTTTTTTTTTTTTTAAAGATTTTATTTATTTATTTGACAGAGAGAGACAGCCAGCGAGAGAGGGAACACAGCAGGGGGAGTGGGAGAGGAAGAAGCAGGCTCATAGCAGAGGAGCCTGATGTGGGACTCGATCCCGGTACGCCAGGATCACGCCCTGAGCCGAAGGCAGACGCTTTAACGACTGCGCTACCCAGGCGCCCCTGGCAATGATTTCTTAAACAGGAAACAAAAGAAAAAATAGATAAATTGAACTTCACAAAAATAAAAATCTTTTGTGCATCAAAGGACACTTTTAAAAGATTGAGAAGACAACCCACAGAATGGGAAAAAATATTTGCAAATCATATATCTGATAAGGGATTAATATCCACAATATTTGGAGAATTTCCAAAACTCAACAACAAAAAATTAACAACCAAATTCAAAAATGGGCAAAAGATTTGAATAGACATTTCTCCAAAGAAGATATACAAATGATTGATAAGCACATGAAAAGATGTTTACCATGACTTGTCACTAGGGAAATGATAATTAAAACTTCAGTGAGATATCAATTTGTATCCATTAGGATGCCTATTATTAAAAAATGTATATGTAATCAGCAAGTGTTAGCAGTGATTTGGAGAAATTAGAACCTTGCATGTTCCTGGTAAGAATACAAAATGGTGCAACCACTATGGGAAACAGCTCGGCAGTTCCTTAGAGAGTTAACATTGAATTACCGAATGATCCAGCAAGTCCACTTCTTAGCACATAATCACAGGAATTAAAAGCAGGGACTCAGGGGTGCCTGGGTGGCTCAGTCAGTTAAGAATCTGACTCTTGATTTCAGCTCCGGTCGTGATCTGAGGGCTATGGGATCAAGCCCCACATCAGATTCTGTGGAGCCTGCTTGAGATTCTTGCTCTTCCTCTGCCTCTCTCCTCATTGTCTCTCACATGTGCACTCTCTCTCTCTCAAAACAAAGAAAATGGAAAAAAAATTTAAATATAAAAGCAGGGACTCAAACGTATGCCATACACCAGCATTACCCATAGTAGCTAAAAGTTAGAAACAACCCACACATCCATCGATAGAGCAATGGCTGAACAAAATGTGGTCTACACGTACAATGGAATATTATCCAGCTGTAAAAAAACCACAACGAAATTCAGGTACGTGCTATAACACAGATGAACATTAAAAACATTACACTAAGGGAAATGAGGCAGATACAGAAAGAACAATGTTCTATGATTGCATTATATGAGGTACGTAGAATAGGCATATATACAGAGATAGAAAGTGGAAGTAACCAGGGACCGGGAGTGGGTGGGAGTAAAGGGGAGTTACTATTTACTGGGTACAGAGTTTCTGTTTAGGATAGTGAAAAAGTTCTGGAAATGGATGATGGTGATGGCTATGCTACAGTGGCACTGCATTTAATGCTACTGAGTTGTATACTATACAAAGGGTTAAAGAGTATATTTATATGATGCATATTATGCATATTTTGAGACAATAAAAACAAAAAACAAAAAACCTCATGGATTCCTAGGCTGTATCCACAGAGTATCTGACTAGGTCTGGGTCAGAGCCAGAGAACTTCCATTTCTAACAAATTCCCAGGTGATGGTCACGCTGCAGGGTTAGAAACTACACTTGAGGGGCGCCTGGGTGGCGCAGTCGTTAGGCGTCTGCCTTTGGCTCAGGGCGTGACCCCGACGTTATGGGATCGAGCCCCACATTGGGCTCCTCCGCTATGAGCCTGCTTCTTCCTCTCCCACTCCCCCTGCTTGTGTTCCCTCTCTCGCTGGCTGTCTCTATCTCTGTCAAATAAATAAATAAAATCTTAAAAAAAAAAAAAAAAAAAGAAACTACACTTGAAGAAACCATCCTTTAAAGACGAGTTCTTCTCACCCAACGAGAGAAGGCATTCGAAAGAGGATTTAAAAAAATATATTCCAAATTGTGGACCAATTCTGGTTGAAGGTGGTAGATACGGTGTTCAGAAGGATTCTTGAATCATGTCCAGGCTCTGTGGGAAAGAGCTTTAGGACAGAGTAGCGATGCACACCGTAGATACAGGAGGGGCAGCTGACAGCAGACATGTCGTATATTTATCCTCCACAAGGTTGATTGATTTTAATCTTTCTTGTTCTACCCATTTGGCAGTACAGTCTCGTTCTTGCACTTGAATTTAATTCATATCATGGGATTATAACTCTTTGGCGCTAGGCTTCAGCCAAAGTTAAGTCGATGTTACCCAACCAGGCCAGGGTGTAGGTTTTCCCTTTGTGGGGTTGGAGGAGGGTGGTGAGGTGGTGGAACGAGGGAGGAGAGAAGAGGATCAGAATAAAGATAAGGGAGAAAGCTGACGGGCAAGTTGGAGAAAACAGCGGCAAACAGGAAAGTATGTGCAAAGATTTCTTGTGAATTCCCAAGTACTCAATTAAAAGCAGGCCAAAACTTGAGAACTGAGTTGAAGGCTAAAGACTGTGTGTGGGGGGCAGAGGTGGGGAAGGGGGTGCAACGCATTTTTCAGGGACCAGACCCATCACTGGCTCAGAATCTCTGAGGCATGGCTTTATTTAGGCAAATTGTACCCGAAGCCTGGGTTACATCTGGAATTCAAGAATTCTCCATGTTTTGAGTATGGCCTAGAGAACACATGTGGTCCACGGGCTGCATTTTGCCACCCACAACTTTGGGCCACATTTATGGGAGCCAGTGAAAGAGTCAATCTGCTGAGTCAGAAAAAAATCTAACACTTTAAAAACTATTATCCAAGTAGGCATTCATACACGTTGCCGTATTAAGCACTCAAGTGGCCCCATTCATAATCAACTCTTTAGACACCAAGGCATTGACATCACGAATTATGTTATGAATTATAAATAGAGGGTAAAGCAGCTGAGAATGTGAAGTCAGAAGTCCTAAGTTGTGTTACTAGCTCAAGCACAGGCCTAAAAAACAAAAGCATCCACCTCTTAGTTCAGTTCAACAATTTTCCTTGAGTTTTTTTTTTTTTTTTTACAAGGCACTTAGGCAAACAGTATATAAATAAGACCAAGTGTCTGTCTTGAAAGTGCTTAAAATCAATGAAGGGGGTAAGATAAATACACAAATTAATAAATGCAAGACATGGAAATAAAATGTTATGTGAGAGATACAAGCAAAACGTTGACTATGTTTCAGCAAACATACAAACAAAAGCAGTAAGCTGTTAACGTCTCTGGGTCCATTAGAATACTCTCAGCACGTCCGGTTCCCAATACAAAGTCGGCAGTTGATAAATGGCTTTTTGAATGAACTAAAGGGTCACGTCTCTTCCCAGGCCTAAACAGTCTGCTGATGGCCTGGTCTGCAATTTTTTCGCTCTGAATTTGCATAATTAGACCCAGTATCTATTTCTGTGCCACAAAATCACACATAGATCAGTGCGTTAACAACCATGAAGCTTTATAGTCCTGTGCTGCTCAGGTAGGAAGATAAGCAACTTTGGTACAATCGACTGAACAGAATATAATTCAAGGAGGTATTTAAATAAAAGAGGATGTTGACAGAGCCATGGATACAAACACCGTGAAGGAGAAGTGAAGATCTGCACATAGGGTCGCTAGGGTGGAAAGAAATGGTTCTGTACCGTTGACCTCGAAACTCAGGTCTGTTTCTACCGGAGGAGCTCGGAACAGTTCTTAAGACTTAGAAATACTGAGAGCCATGTATGAATGAGTCATGCAGTTTCTCTTAGCATCCAGTTCACACCACATACCCTATTTGGCACGCTGACCCATGTTTGCAGGAGGCCAAGATAGAATGTGCCTGAGAGTTGAAATCCCTTCATTTTGCACACTGGGGATGCCTGCAGATTGGGCTTCATCTGCTTGGCAATGTGGAGCCCACGTTGCAAAGGAAAAGCAAAAGGAGTCGAGTTGCTTGGAATTTCTTGGCAGTGGAAAACATTTCTTAAAGAGAAGTGACTTCAAGGCAGTGTTCTCAAAAGTTATGAAGTTCTAAATGTGTTTTAGCAACTTTTTTTTTAAAGGAAAACTCAGAACTGATTAATTTATTTCTGTTCCACTGAGGAATACAATAAATATGTTATGGTTCTGGATCTTACTATGCAAAATTAATCTTTCTAATTACATAAGCAAACATGAGTCCGGAGCTAGGGAAACTGTAGCCACAATGGATAACAAATGAAGAGAATCCGACCTTTTGGCAGAATATTATGATACAATGTTGTAATATGGAATTTTATTATCAGCTTCACAGTTTTTATAATAACAAAATTACCATTTCTTTCACTTTTCTATCTAAAGTGTCTGTATTTAATGCATTGCTATTTGACAAACAAGTCAAAGTCTAAGTCACTAACATAATAACATCACATCCTACCATATAATCTGTTAAGTAATAATAAGGTATTCCTTCAGCCACTGACCAAGCATCTCCACCTAAGGAAATTACCTTGTTTCTCTGAACTTTATTTTCTGTTTTTGTATTCCCCCAGAAGCCGACCCTGAAGCAAGGATCTGAGTGCAAGCAGTTATTGGGAGGCAGGGTGGGTGGAATGCAGGAGGCGGCTCCTACCGGCTGGCGAGTTCGGACCGTGCGCACGTCTTCTCTGGTCCGTGTTCCCCGATGGCGCACCGAGAGCTTGACCTGGGCCGTGGCAGGAGTATTCACACCATGGAAATCAGCAAGTGCTTGACATCAGGGCTGTTCTCGGTTACTTTTTTTGTTTTCTTTATGCTTTGAGCACCAGTTTGCTAGCGCACCATTAGTCTAGGATACACAGTAGCAGAGTGGAGCGGTAAGACAGGAGAGAGAGAGAGGGAGAGCGAGCAGGAGAGAGAGAGCGTGCGAGCACCAGTGGGGAAGGGAGACAAAGACAGAGGGAGAAGAAGAGGCAGGCTCCCCGCTGATCAAGGAGCCCTCCTTGGGGCTCAGTCCCAGGCCCCTGGGATCATGACCTGAGTCAAAGGCGGGTGCTTCAGGGGCGGAGCCACCCAGGCGCCCCAAAGAGACACATTGTTAAGGGCACGTTAATAAGCCTGTCCTCCCTGGACTTAAGCTGGAACTTGATTCTGGGGAGAAGCTGCAGGCAAGGGTGCCGGACACACTGCAAAGATACCATACACTGCAGAAGTGTAACCCTGCTGAGAGTAGAGTGAGCTGAGGTATTTATATATCCATTCAGTCACTGGAAAGGTGTCTGGGCAAGGGTGGCTGGTTCCCGTGGTGCTTCTGCCTCTAGGAAGCAGGGAAGAGAGGCCCTGTCTGTCCTCAGCGAGGGGATGCATGTCCCTCCCCGCAGCTAGAAAGCAGCAGACTGGGGCTGAAGCCACAGGACCCAGGAATGTGGGTGGGGCACCAACAGCACCTGCTATAATATCTATATAAAATAAAAATAAAAACATCTACCATCTCATTTCACTTTAACTTAATGGAACTATTCTAATGTAAATATATAAATGTTTACATATGTCTATTTATTAATTATATATCTGTTTTCTAATTTTTTAGTTGACACACAATGTTACATTAGTTTCAGGTGAACGTGTAATTATATTTTTTTATAGAAATGCTTGGCGTTCCTAAGATATAGGCAAGATGTCCACTCATGGTATTACTGTTGTCGTCGTAAAAATGATAATAAACAATTGCAACCCGTGAATTTGGAGAGCAAGAGGAACGAAAGGAAAAAACACTTTCTTAGAGGAAAGACTAGTTTGTTTTCTTATACGTAGACTGACTGCTGGAGACAGCGGTTTGTGAAGCTGAAGTTGACAAGCAGGCACACAGTACGCACCTAGGGAGACAGGCAAAGACCTCTACTTAAAATCACCTTCCCCTCCAGACTATTCTGATCCCCAACATCTCTCCCCTTGGTTATCCCTCTGGGGTTGGAACCCGCAAGGCCACGATGATGATTACGTAGGTTAGTAAAAAATACTACATGAGCCTACAAATCACTGATATTGATGCAGTGATGAGTTTTCAGGACACTGGGTGCCAAGGAGTCAGGCAGTAAAAGGAGGTTTCACAGCAGAAGAAGGTCGGGGAAGTTCACAGCCTGGGACCCTGGGTGAGGACAAGGCAAGTGCAGAACGCAGAGGCCAGAAGGCAAATGGCGTTCCAGCGCCAGCTTGTCCCAGAGCTGTCCTGTCTTCCCCTGGCCCTCCCGGTAATTGCCTACCGCTGCCTGGAGCTGACCTTAACATACTAGATGAAACTAGCTGGGTGGCCGCAGACCTTAAAACACCTCCCTTACTCTCTTCCCGATGCCTGCAGTTCTGTTAGAATTTCATTTCTTGGGCTTAAAAGAGAATTCCCTGGAGACTGTAAGCAACTGAGTCTTAACAGTAAGTTCATCGTTTGCTCTCAGGTGTGTGGGTGAGGGGAGAAGGCAGAGGAAAGGAGAGGACCAAGAGAGGTATGTGAGCATGAGAGCACAGGATCCCTGCAAAGCTGTATGGTTTGAAGAAGATACGCAGAGGGGATAAAAGGAAGGGCAATAGGAAGAAAAGAAACAGATGTGTTCCAAAATGACCCAAGCCAATCTGGCCGTGTACCACCCTTAGGTTCCCTTCGGACTTCAGTGAGAGCTGCTGAGGAAGAAGTTTTCTGTGGGAAGGGTTAGCAACTTCCCCCCAAACCCACCATCAGGTTATAATGAAAACAAGTCTCACAAATTCTGCTACCTTACAAATACTTACCAAATACACATTTGCAGGCAAGAACGTCCCAAACATTTCTTATCACCTGTTCCCAGCCTCCTACCCTTTTAGGTGCTCTGACCACTGCATTTCATGCGGGGCTCATTTGAGGAAAATGCAACAGTACTCTAGAAGCAGGATTCTATTATCCTTTTAGTTAACCTCATCAGAACCTTAACGACTGGCCATAGGACTGTTTAGGGGTCAAGCATGAACACCATGGCAAAGTGCACAGGCTACACTCTCATTAGAGTCTTACATCTCTTACATTCAAGGAGGAATGTTGAAATTTAAAAAAACACACACAAATAAACTTTTAGTTAATCCATGCATCTTGAATACCTTTAAATTCAACATTTAGAACTCATGTATCACGTTTGTCACGACAGTCAACGGACCTCTATTTTCATCATTAAAATCTCATTTTTGACATTCACTATGCTAATTAGAAAAGCCCCTGCGTTGGTCAAGGAATGGCCTCTGAGCGTGTCCTCTCGGGAAGGATGCAAGCTCACCATCTTAGATGGGGATTTTTGGTTAGAGCAACTGGGAGCACTGGGCTCTGGGCAAGTGTTTTGTGATCAGTTACAGATATTCTAATCATGGGCCTTTGGAGGGCAGTGCGGAGCAAGGGGGCCTCAAAGACAAAATCCACACACTTAACAATTTTGAAAAAACTAACCCACCAACTGGAGTTTCCCATCCAAGTATTTTTCTGTTATTTATTTAAAACATCTTATCAATTTGATTTCTCAGGCTTTGGATTTTCTAGGAAAATAAAACTGTTGGCTCTTCTCCAACAAAAAAACATGTTTACTCTTTTCTAATCTCCCCTGGAGACACACACTTTCCTTACTTCACTCCTCCAGTTAAACCTAAAAGATAAAAAGCTGAAATGCTAACAGACTTCAAAGAATACACTCTACTCTTATCCATTGCCTGGAGAGCAACTGCAGGTTACCTGGTTGACTTTTACAAAATTATCTGAAACATATCTTTAGATAGCAATTTGAAGTTAGTGACTATTTTTCAGTGCTGTGTCTTCTTGACGTTAAGACACTGAAACTGTAGAAATATCATGCTCACATCAGGTTGGAGGCATTCTGGGCAAGCAATCTTCTAAACCTTACTAATTTGGGCAATGGTTCTGCTCATCTACCAACAAATAATCTAGTTTGAAAAACTAAGTTAAGAGTTAGAAAAGGACACATCAGGGAAGAAAACACTTGTCCACATTCATATGTAATCACAAGTAATACTGCTCATTGGCAGAGAAGTGCAAGAAGACTTCTGTCATCTCCCATCGAGAGAACAGATTTAGGGATTATTTATAATTAACCAATAAACTAAGCGGCAAAACCATCGATTCCTACTTAAAATATCCCTGAATATTCAGGTTCCTAAGTCTAATTAATCATGTATGTTGAATAAATTCAAGTGTTAATGAAACCAAAACAAAGTGAGGGTGTCATGAAGTTCATAAAACTTATTTGGTGGAACAAAGAATTCATGAGCTTTGACTCAGCTATTTTGTTGGAGCGATCTCCTTGCCGGCCATGGTAACGGACAGATGGTTTAATAGATGGTTTGAATATAGATGGTTTAATAGATGGTTTGAAACAGCTGTGACTACGCCACGCCTGGCAGCCCTGTCCTTGGTTTAATAGACACCGCTGGAACAAATAGTCTGGCTAAGTAAGAAAGACAGCATTTTAACTAAAATTCTCAAGAACAAACAAATTTCCACTTAATTTGGAAAATAAACTGATGTTTTAAAAAATAGAAGTAAATTAAGTCTCAGCAGGAGACAGCCACATAGACGACCAGGGAATGAGGACGTGGCGCCATGGTGCTGCGTGATAGGGGATCCAGTGTGAGACAGCGTGTCACAGTTAGAATCTGGTAACTTTCTCCTCCACGTGGTTACACAGGGTTATTAGTAATAATTTGGGAAATGCCATTCAGGGAAGACCTTTATGCCTTCAGATGTTTGAATCTTGCCATGAATCTGACTCTTCCATAACTGTTTATTGTAATGAAACAACAGGCATCACTCCTTCAAGGTGGCCTTGCAGGTACCCCATCTATTTTCAGACGAGCCACTCCCCGCCTTCCTCAGGCACACGGCTCAGCACCTCCACATTCCCAGGCTGGAATTGTCTCCATTTGATGTTTTGTAGGACGGTCAGCAGACTTTATTTAGTGCCAGTGAGTTCCCCACAGATCTTTTCTATACTCAGCTTTTTCTTACTGAGAAGATACTTGAAATGTCTCTCAGTATTTATTAATCTGATGCCATAGGCTAAGCCATATGCTTTTAGAAGATTCCAGATCACAAATATTCTGTCAAAGCCTGTGTAATTAAATCCTAGTAGAAACATGCAGATCAGAAAAATAAAAATTAGATTCTAATCTTAAGTGGTATAAAATTAGGATACTGTCCTAACTCTCCTTTCTGTTAAGCCTAAATCTGTATACTAATACAACAGGCCAATGCCATGGTTTTTAGTAATATGATCCAGTACATATGATGAGAAACAATGAATCTCTTGAATGAGTGTTATTGGCAAAAATGCCAAAGAGGTTACTGTCTGTGTTCTCTTCTAACATTTTTATGGTTGCAGGTCTCACACTTAGGTCTTTAGCCCATCTTGAATTTATTTTTGAGGATGGTGTAAGAAAGTGGTTTGGTTTCATTTTTCAGTATGTAGCTGTCCAGTTTTCCCAATACCATTTACTGAGGAAACCACCCTTTCCCCATTGAAGATTCTTGGTTCCTTTGTTGTAAATCGACTGAGCATATATGCATGGGCTTATTTCTGGGCTCTCTATTCTATTCCATTGATTCGTGTACCTGTTTTTATGCAATACCATACTGTTTTGATTACTATAGCTTTGTAATATAGTTTGAAAATAGGGTGAGTGACGCCTCCAGCTTTGCTGTTCTTTCTCAAGACTGCTTGCATTATTTGGGATCTTTTGTGGTTCTATACACATCTTAGAATTGTTTTATTTCTGTGAAAAATGCCATTGGAATTTTGATAGGGATTGCATCGAATCTGTAGATTGCTTTGGGTAGCATAGATATTTTAACAATACTAATTTTTCCAGTACATGAGCCCAGAATATCTTTTCATTTATTTATGACTCTTTCGATTTCTTTCATCGATGTCTGTATCTTTTCAGTATACAGGTCTTTAACCTCTTTGGTTACATTTATTCCATCTTTCTACCTCTTGTCTCTCACTGCTCGAAGTTTGCCAGGCAGCCACTTGTTGGTGCTAGAGATGAGGTGAGGATGCATGGGGCTTTCTATCCAGCAAGTCTAGGGAGCAGATGGGGTCAAGGGGAGCTGGGGAAGCTGGGGTCAGTGACAGCGATGATCCCAAGTACAGCATAGTGTCTCACAGATTTTCTTCTCATCAGTTCCCCTGGGCTCAGGCCTGAGTAATAATAAACAGATGCTGTACAAGATGAGTATGAAAGCAAGAAGCTGTGCCACGAAGGCTGCTGTGGGCATCATGCGCTTTGGCCCCAGTGGCCCAGCAGCATTTAGAAGTTCGGGGCGCCTGGGTAGCGCAGTCGTTAGGCAGCTGCCTTCGGCTCAGGGCGTGATCCCGGCGTTCTGGGATCGAGCCCCACATCAGGCTCCTCCACTGGGAGCCTGCCTCTTCCTCTCCCACTCCCCCTGCTTGTGTTCCCTCTCTCACTGGCTGTCTCTCTGTCAAATAAATAAACAAAATCTTTAAAAAAAAAAAAAAAAGAAGTGGTCCTGGTGCCAAGGCAGCGATGCCTGGTTGCTGGCTTCTGCAGCCTCTGAAGATAGTAAGAGCGGTGTTAGCAGCAGTAGCCGACGGGTGCCTGGATATGGACCATGGTAACTTTGACAGGAGACATGAGTTAGTCACCCTGCTGGAGAAGGTCTGTGTGTCAGCAGAGTGGCTGTGGCTGAAGCAGTTTGGGTGGCAGGGCTGCTGCTCTGGACCCTGACACCAGGAGGAGACAGAAGTGCAAGGAGTCTGAGCAGGAGAGGGGGCCCGAGTGGATGGAGCACTCTGCAAGGGTGACGGACTGCTGTCCTCACCACACTTCACCCTCAAACAGGGTAGTTCGACCTGGTAGAAGAAGGATTTTGCATCTTGTTATCAAGGAATGGATCTATTAGGGTGAATCAGAAAGAGATCTCTTGAGTCCAGTAACCCAGATCCATTCTTCCTGCCAGAAATTAGATTTTTAACAGACAAGTAGCTTGTGCAAAAGCCACATCTTCAGCATCAACAAGGAGAAGTATGGATTTAAACTTCAACCTGTGAAGTCCCTTTTCCTCTTCTTTGATCTTCCCATAGTGCAGTTTCCGTGGGGTTTGGCCTTGTCTTAGTGTTGGCCTTGTCTTAGTGTTGGCCTTGTCTTAGTGTTGGCCTTATTAGTCAAAGACACTGAAGAAATAGTGCAGTTTCATTACATTTGCAGATAATTCTCAGCTCTTTGAAAAGAGGTACAGAGGACACTGACATGGAGAAGCATTTTTTTTTTTTTAAGGAATTTCATAGTCAAAAGCTGCTGGGCACTTGGAGTAACTGATTGAATTTACTCGAAGTCACGTCCGAGAAGAGCAAGAGCTGTTTAGGGGTGGAAGCAGACTCCTCTGCAGCATTCCATCCTCTCTTTCCAGGTCTGGATCAAGACGTAGGACGCCTGCACAGACCGCACAGTGCAAGCCTCCAAGTGATAAAGGCCCTGAAATACTTTGGAAATGTCACAGGATGTGGACCAGTGCACTTATCCTCAAGG
This sequence comes from Ursus maritimus, assembly GCF_017311325.1. Lineage (NCBI taxonomy): Eukaryota > Metazoa > Chordata > Mammalia > Carnivora > Ursidae > Ursus > Ursus maritimus. The sequence continues at coordinate 1,336,978 of NW_024426008.1, forward strand.
AGAGGGTGCCGTGTGGCCGGGACAGGGGTGGGCCGGGGACACCCATCCGCAGCTAAGCTCAAGGAGAAGAGGATGGCCAGTCATTTGCCTTCTAAGAGGGCCTGGCATTTCCCTGAAGAGCTTCGGCTCTGCCACCACAGGGCCTTCTCTGGCCTGCCACCCTTCCACCACACAACACTTTGACTCTCCTTTAGGTAAATATCGAGGAGCAACTCTTGAGAAGCACATAGAGGGCTCACCCACGGTTATCTCCACCCAGTGCTGCCAGGCCAAGCTGGTCCAGCCCCTCTGGCCAGTCCTCCACGTGGCAGCTGTGGCTTTCTGCCAGCCTGCTCAGAGTCTTCTTACGGAGCGTTTCAAGACCACCTCTCCTGAAGTCTCAGCCATCACACCACCACGTTCCAAGCCCCAGTGACTTCTCATCCACAGCTCAAGGGGGCCCAGGGCCTCAGCAGGGAGTCCTACAGTGTCCCAAACGTGCCCCACCACCATTTTCACTTTCTTTTCTGTTACTCCCCTTCCATGTCCCTATTCTGTTCAAATCAAAATACATGCTGCCTTGCGGCACCCCACGTGCTTCAGCTTTTCGTGGCTCTGCTCGTGGAACACACTCGGGTTACATTGCTCTTGGTCCCTTTCCCCCCTCACCCCACCCCTGCTCTTCCACATCTGAATCCAGCCCAGCCTTCTCAGCCCAACTCTATGCCACCCCCTCCACAGAGTCTTCCATGATCTACCAAGTCTAACAGCTGGACTTGGGGGCATTTCAGCTATATCACTCCCAAGGGATGGAAGGTTGTGTAGGCTGTGTTATAGCTGACTGATGTTTATCTCATCCCCCCTGTAGTAAACCTGTCAGTTCTTGGAAGCTCCCCCAGGGGCCATGCCTGACTTCTCGGTACCCACCTAGTTCAGTGCTAGGAAGGCATCTCACTCCTCCTATTGGAGGAATGTTGACAATTAAAAAGTATTTAAGGGGCGCCTGGGTGGCTCAGTCAGTTAAGCGTCTACCTTCGGCTCAGGGCGTGATCCCGGGGTCCCGGGATGGAGTCCCCCATCGGGCTCCCTGCTCAGTGGGGAGCCTGCTCCCCTTGCTTGTGCTCACTCACTCTCTCTCTCTGTCAAATAAATAAATAAAATCATAAAAAAAATATATTTAAAGGAAATGGCTATGTGTAATTCTCTCTCTCCTACCACCAAAATAAGTTTATCATAGTGAATAATAATGTAACCTGCCTTAGTAATATGTGAAAATCATTTAAAAAACAGATGTAATCATAGGCATAATCAAGGGATGCAGGATATCTGAGAGATCAATGAGAAAATTATCTTCTTGCATTTAGTACTTTTCACTCTTGCTCAGGTTTAAAACTATACTCCCAAAAGGAGTAGGGAAACAGTTCAATATGGTCAAGAAAGAACTACCCAGTTGATTGGAATATTGACGTTTAAAAAAACCACTGAGTGTGTATGTCAAAAGGAATATTTCCATCCTGAATTGGGACAATCAGAAGTGTGATTCCGATCTGTAGGTATGTGAATGCCTATTAAGTAAAGCGAAGTGAGAAGCCCCCAGTGCCTAGAGAAAACCAGTAATGCAGTACTTTGCATTAGTGTAGGAATTTAGTAGACGTCTGTAGTCTTATTCTTGTCCATTCTTTCACTATACACATGGTTATGGGGCTCACAGTAAGTGTCATTTACTTCTCCAAGCCCTGGGGATATAACAGTGAGCAGGCCTTGTGCTTAGAGAGGTGTGCTTCCATTCACAGAAGAGAAACGAGCAATGACCAGCAAACACATGAGTGGAAAAGTTCATCTCGGGCCGTGAGAAGTGCTATGAAGACAATAAAATAAGGTGATATGTGGGCGAGTGCTAAGAGAGGCCCTACTCCAGGTGGGTAGTCAGAAAAAGCCTCCACAAGGAGGTGGCTCTTATCCTGGGAATGAGTACCATGGAACAAGCCCTGAGAAGCTCTGATGGAAAGGCATGCGAGGCAGAGAGAGCAGCAGGGTAACTCACCCACGGCCCTGTTGACGTTTTGGCCAGGATAGTTCCGTCTTCTGGGCAACTGTCCTCTGCATTGTAGGGGCTTATTTACCAACACCCTGGGCGCTGCCCACTAAGTACCAGTAGCAGCTCCCAACCCCCCCTGCACTGATGCCAATCAGCGGGTCTCCAGACTTTGCCAAATGTCCCTGGGGGCAGAATTGTGGTTGAGAGCCACTGAGCTCGAGTGAAGGCTCAGTTACGATCAATCTTGAAGGGTCCAGCGTACCAAAGCAAGGTCGAGATGTTTCTAACACTTGTTCCCCCTACATGAAAATTATTTTCTATAATAATTATGCAACAATCCATAAAAATCATTTTATTCATTCTTAAGTAATTGAATAACTAGCAATTAAAGAAGAAGAAATTTTGATTTTACATTTTGAATACAAACAAAAACTTCAAGTAGATGCATTAGAGAATAGAATTGAAGCAAGTCAACTCCTGTTTTTCACCTTTACAAGCATTTATGTCTCCTTGGGTTGGTTACATACTGTGTCTAAAGAGAGCTTGAATGATCTCAAACCGTTAAAAAAGCACTTTTGGAACCAGCATGTGTGTAGCTGAGTCTTCCCTACCTGCTGTATCTGGGAGAACTCCAAGTTAACTTCCAAGTAAAATACAAAGTTCATTAAAAAATAAGGGACCGCAATGTGCTCATTTACAGCTTACCCATATATCATTAAAACTCTACAGCCTTTCCGCAGTTGTTCAGAACTCAGACCAACAAACGCTTTTTTTCAAAAGAGTATTTTTATCACTTACATAGTTTGGAATTGCTGGTTCATGGTGATACGAGACGGCAGAGTTTTACCTTGATTTTTAAATTTTCTGTGGCAAATGCATCCCCTTACTGTCCACACCCAGAGCTGACCACTCCCTTCCCTCTGCCCTTGGGGCAGGCAGGATCAGACTATATACAGCTCTGGGTAAGGATTTGGGATTTTATTTTACTTGAATGTTAAGTGCAGAGGAAAGCCAGTTGTGGGGCGGGGGCTATGGAGCCGAAGAGTACCTTCAGTTTCACTGTGGTTTCTAATACAATCATGTTGGCAGCAGCGGAAGCAGGGAGATGAGTGAGAGGCTGATACAGGAGGCCAGGTGAGCCCCTGCCGTGGCTGAGATGAGGTCAAGGTGTCAGGCAGAGCCTAGTGAGCCAAGTCAGTTAAGGTAAAATCCATAAGAATGAAGTCCAGGGGAGAAATCAGTACTGGGGGTTTCCATCTGGGAACCGCGGGCAAGCATATTGTATTTAACGCCTCAGGCATCCAGGAAAAGTGTAGCTAAAGGATGGTGGCCTCCTTGCGGCCAAAGAAGAACCAGAAAGGGAGGCAGGAGGGAGCAGTGACTGACAGATAGGGTGCCCATGCTTATAGAGGAGGGAGTGGTTCTAGGTCACCTGGTGAGATGCTGAGACCTATAGGGACAGATTGTGACCGCCTTTGCATGCTGGAGGCCAGCAGAGGTCATTGGTGACCTTGGAGTGGCCCATCTGTGGAGCGATGGAACAGAAGCCCACCCAGATGATAAGAGGCCGAGGTTGTAACCACAGGCAATTCTTCTAACACATTTTGCTGAGGATGAGCAAAGAAATAGGACAGAAGCTAGGGAAAGACATGGGACATTTATTTTCCTTTCTTCTAGTAATGCTATTAACTTTTTTCAAGGAATCTCTCCTGTCCATGCTCAGCACATGTGGTTCAAGAGTAGCTCAATCCCTACTGCAGGGGGAAGCCTGTGACCCAGCTGGACCAACCGGAACATCGTATTCCATGGCCATGCTGATTGGTTCAGAAATGGGCACATGACCTGAGTTGGTACAACTCAGAACTTCTTTGGAAGCTATGGGAAGTCACCTTCCTTTTCATCTGAATTTGACCTGGGAAGATGTGTGTCTGGACCTGCAAGTAGCCAGTACAGGAATTCTTAGAAAAAGATTAAATATTCTAGGCTGACAGATAAGAGTCCTTTGCCTGATTTAGAACTGAGTCAGAAAATTTCCTTTTTTTACTTTTTAGTTTGACGTTTCTGTTTTCTTTTCTTTTTTTTTTTAAGATTTTATTTATTTATTCGACAGAGATAGAGACAGCCAGCGAGAGAGGGAACACAAGCAGGGGGAGTGGGAGAGGAAGAAGCAGGCTCATAGCAGAGGAGCCTGATGTGGGGCTCGATCCCATAACGCCGGGATCACGCCCTGAGCCGAAGGCAGACGCTTAACCGCTGTGCCACCCAGGCGCCCCTGACGTTTCTGTTTTCTTGAAAGGGAAAGTGTCCTGACCAGTAACTTACAAACGTTACAAAGGGCACCCATATACACTTTGCATGAAGAAAGGCAGGACAGATAGTATTTCTATTCATTCCCTGGGGCCACTGTAACAGAGTACCCCAAACAAGGTGGCTTAACACAAGAGAAATGTATTCTCTCACGGTTCTGGAAACGAAATGTCCAAAACAGAGGTGTCAGCAGAGCCGCGCTCACTCTGCTGCTTTGTGGAGAGAATGGGTGCCATCTCTTCACTTGGCTTCTGGGGTCACCAGAAATCCTTGGTGGTCCTTGCCTTGACTTGTACATGTTTCATTGTCATTTCTGCTCTGTTTTCACATGGTGGCCTCCTTGTGTGTCTGTTCCTGTGTTTCTTCTCTTTGAACAAGGGTACCAGTCATACTGAATTACACCCACCTTGATGACCTCATCCTAAATTGATTATATCTGCAAGGACCCTATTTCCAAAGAATGTCAAATGCATAGGTGCTGGGGTGAGGACTTCAACAGATCTTTCCGGGGGACACAATTCAACCCATATTATTCTTATTATTGCTGTTCTGCATATTCTTCACATTTTACAAAACAGAGACTAAGCGGCTTGTTCAGAATCATACTGTTAGACTCCAACCTTGGTATTTTGATTTTAAGTTACATATGGTGTAAATGTTTCAGTTGGAATGTTTTTAAGTGTGCAAGTTATTGATAGTTTCATTAAGTCGTTCCTTATTTCTCTTAGACGGTGGGAATAGCACCACATGGCCGAGTGTGACAAATGTGGGCTATTATTCATTCTTACGATTACCTTTTGCTGGAGGCCCACATGTGACCCTCCTTGCACCAACACCACCCAGGAGGTAGACTTCACTCTTTCACATGGGGCTCCTTAGGCAACAACGCACCTCAAACACACCTGAGCACACGTGAGCTGCTGCCTCATGGGGCCTCATTGGTGAAGCCCACACTGCAGTGTGAAGCCTGCAGCTCAGTGGGAGCACAACCTGGGCTCATGGGTGATGCAAAAATATGGCTGGGCTGTTCTACTGGCTTTTTCCATAGTACAGCCCCCAACCCACTAGGAGATCTGGTGGGTGTTAGTTTGAACCAGAAAATTTAAGGTCATCCAAAAAAAGGAATTAAGATTCACACCAGTTAGGCAAGTAGAATTCTAGAGAGACAGGCATACTGACAAAACTTCCGTTTCTACAGTGCCGAACCCAAGTAGGGACTCTGAATAAATGCAGGTATGTCATTCTCACAGCTTTTCTCTCTCCTTTTACAGATTGCACTCTCGTAATTACAAAATACTTCTTTGCATATCAATAATGAAATTCCAACATGTAGCTACTTAAGAAGTTTAGGACTGCCCACGCCAATACAGAGCTTTAATGATTAAAGTTAGAAGAGGAGGAAGATTCCTAAAATATTGCTGACCTAAAGAAAAAAATGTTTTCTGATTATTTTATGTGAGTGTCACATGCCCAGAAGCTAAAAGAATTCAGGAAAAGGGGCAGAAAAGCAGGCAATAAACATAAAGGAACACAATCACCAAACTCTGTAAAATCCATGCCCTTGAGGGGTAGTTTACACGGAAGTTTTGATTTGGAGCTGGAGGGGGAGGTGTCTGGATAAAGCTGAGTCATGTGGTCTCTGAGTCTCTTAGAATGGGGTGAAGGGAAAATTAGAAAGCTGATAATATTTTTCAAAGCAGATGAAAAGCCCCAGGAAATATGACCAATAAAAAGTCATTGCATTAGCATAGTTTTCAAGAAGCTCCCTGATGAAGTTCCTGCTTCCCTTTCCAGTTTCATGTCTCCCTCCATCCTTCCTAGCCTCTGTTCCAAGGATGTTGACCCATATACAGATGTATCTTTTGTTGCTTTGTATTTTCAAAACTTAGCACGAGTCCTGAACTGTACAGGGCACACAATAGATATTTGTTGAATTGGTGGCTGATCAAACGGAAACCTAGCCATTCGGTATAGATTGGATCTCATTCATTCTTTGTGATTCCCTCGTACTATGGAAGGCGGGATTGTTGCTGTGCAAAGCACTAATAATAACTGGAAATGTGAGAAGCATCGTTTTCTGGGGAAACGAGGACAGGTCGAAACTTCTCAGTCTGGCCTCAGATAATTCCTCAACTTCAGGTGAGGAGAGAAGGCCTTAGGCATTTGAGACCATTGATTCATAACAGCAACTGAGACGCTCACACTTGACCGTGTTGGAACATCTGTATCATATAGTAAGTGACAATAAATGTGCTCCCGGACCCTTTTCCAAATCTCACCGCATCATATTCACACTAGAAAGTTTTATTGGTCTTATTTCCCAGGGGCTGTCTGCCTAGGGAATAGGGATGCTCAGCTCCTTTGCTGGCAGTTGGGACAAACGACAACGGACCATGCCCAGCCCAGGATCAGGCTGGCCCACCCCGTCAGACCTCAGCCTGAAAGAGCTCCCCCATTTGGCTTCCTCCCTTTACTGTCCTGCTTCCCTCCCTCCCGACTGGTCTTCGGGCACGTACGTCCTTAATGAGCCCGTCCCGCGCAGATCCTCATCTCAGAGAGTGATTTCCGGACCACCTGGCCTTACAAGGGTGTTTACTGTGTCAGCGTATAAACGTGTATAAAATGCAGCGATGATTTTCAAGGCCTTTTCAACCAAGCGGACCTTGATTTGAAGTTCTAGACGTGTCTCTCGTTGGAAGGTACACCTCCCAAAAGTCTACAAACAGCACGATGACGTAGGTGTCCTTGGAATCCGGAGGACACTGCTTCCGTTTTTACAGAAAGCTGCCTGTCTCATGCATGACAGTAGGGCTGACTGTTCGGCCTTGCCTCACAAATAAACAAAACAAGCATTATCAAATGTTGAGATTTACGGGAGCCTCTGGCTTCAAGGAGCTTGACCAGCCGTTCCTGACAAGCTGTGTCAAGGCCGTAAGCTTTGCGGTGGTGAGCTGCGTTCCCCCTGTTTTATTTTTAATCTAACAACACAAGCAATGCTGGCCACCCCAACGACAACAAGGAAAGAGTTAACCTTGGGAATGACCACAGTCCAGGTGGCAGCACGCAAGTCATCAGAGCCATTTCATCTTCCAGAAGATTTATCGCTGCCCAAACCCAAGTCTTTCATGTGGGTTTCTGCCGCAATCCTTCCTGCACACCCCCAGAAGGAGTCTGGGGTTCACAGGTATGACACAGCACCGTGAACAGGGATCCGGGCAACAAGCAGGACCCGGGAGGCAGACGATCCACTGGGAAAACCAGGTAGTTTGTGCCATCAGGCAAAAGATAGGAGTCCTGGTGACAAGAATATTCGGAGCTCTTGGTGTCACTTTCAGTCACCCACTGCTTTCTTCTCCCGTCCCTATTCTCAGCTCTTGCCAAATGCCTTCTTTTTAGCTACGACACGTTCTCCTCTCTCTTGGTTCTGCCCCAGATGTTTGTCCACGCTCTGCTCCAAGAGCCTCAGTTTCCCCCCTCACATAATTCTTGTTCCTCAAGAATTATTTTCCTTCTGAAAGCCCAAGCATTGGCGTGCTTGGAGCCTGGAGAAAGGGACGTGAAAGTGCTGGGCTTCGCTCCCCAGCGTGAGGACAGCGTGCTCACGTCCGCATCCCACGTCTTGTGTCAGACGCCCTGAAATCAAGTTTAAGAGCTCATTCCCTATGGTTGTGAAATTTTACAAAATGCTACAGAGAATCGAATTTAGATGATGCAACCACTTTATTTTCAGTACAGTGTATTTTTAGCTGGAGGAGGTTTTCAGAGGAAAGCCATAGCTTTTATGGGATATCATGCCTGTCAAAAGCAATTAAATAGTACATAAGGCCTCGGAGTAGGCTCAGATGCAATCTGGATATGGTTTGGGTACATGAATAAATATAAATTTGACAAAGCCTATATGAGATGTAGCCTAAAACATACTACTTTTGAAAAAAAATGAAGTTATTCAAATACTTTGATTTAAAATTGCTTCCACCAGTCATTGATTTATAAATGTCATTTGTCATGTAATTCCAAATGACTCCATAGATTTCAGAGCAGGGAACTATTAGGATAAAGGAGACTTTAATGACCCTACATAAACCAGAAAGACTTTATATAAACTTTATATAGAGAGATGTATTGATTATTATTAGAGGTCCAAGAACCTCTAGTTTCAGACACTTGTCATTCAAATGGCAGAATTCAAGAGAAAGCATGGCGCCCGTCGAAAACCGGACCACAGCTGAAAAGGAACAAAGAATTAATGTGTTGTTTCTTTAGTCAGTATGTTTCAAAACCACGGCTCATATTGTTCATTCCTTTTATTTATTTTTTATTTTTTTAATAATAATATTTTTTTATTATACTATGTTAGTCACCATTCACTACATCCCCAGGTTTTTTTTTTTTTAAGATTTTATTTATTTATTCGACAGAGATAGACACAGCCAGAGAGAGAGGGAACACAAGCAGGGGGAGTGGGAGAGGAAGAAGGAAGCAGGCTCCCAGTGGAGGAGCCTGATGTGGGGCTCGATCCCATAACGCCGGGATCACGCCCTGAGCCGAAGGCAGACGCTTAACGACTGCGCCGCCCAGGCGCCCCCATCGCCAGTTTTTGATGTAAAGTTCCATGATTCATTACTTGCGTATCACACCCAGTGCACCATGCAATACGTGCCCTCCTTACTACCCATCACCGGTCTATCCCATTCCCCCCTCCCCTGAAGCCCTCAGTTTGTTCCTTTTAGACGCATGATCTGAGGTCCATTTACACCTCAAGTCAGCCCATAGCAAAATTATTAGGTATGTTGTCTTTTTCCGCATAACCAACTATCCCAAACTTCATGGCATAAAACAATCACCCTTAGATTATGCTTATGAATTCTGTGGGTCATAAACATGGTAAGGGCACAGAAAAGCACAGACACACAAGGGCTCCAGGACGTCTGTGGCCTCAGCAGGGAGGATTGGGAGAGCCCAGCCCGAAGGATTCACTTCTGAGATTGCGTCTTCGCTCACATGTCTGGCTTCGGGGCTGGGCTGCTCGGAGCTGGGCTCCCTGGGGTTGTTGACCCAGGTACTGTTATGTGGCTCCTCCATGTGCCATGACTTCTCACAGCATGGCTGATAGGATCCAAGAGGGAACATTCCAAAAGCAAGCGTTCCCAGAGCAAGGGTTCCAAGAGAACCAGACGAAGCCGCCTGGCCTTTTCTGATCTAGCCTTGGAAGCTACATAGCTTCATTTCTGCCATACCTATTGTTTAAAGCACTCATAAGCCCACAGAGGTGCAAGGGGAGGAATCAGTGAGTGGAGGGTCCAGGAATAGGTGGCTGTTTTTAAAAACTACCACCATTAGGGTTTTGGCAAGATGGGAAAAATATGAGCTCAGTTTTGATTCCTGATTTCTCCATTTCTCAATGGGTGAGCTTAGGCCGTTGACCTGACCTCTTCCTCACTGTACAAGCACAGATCCTGATCAGTCACAGGGCTGCTACGGGTGGGCACAAATCCATGTCAGAGTGCATCAGGGTTCATAAACAGTGGGCTAGTTTCAATCCTCGTTCTTGTTTTCTTAGCTACCTTTACCCCCTTTCTCAGGCAGGAGCACCCTCAATCTCCCTGCCATAATTCCATCAAAATCTGCCCCCGAAGCTGTTGTTCAGAAGCTGGAATCTCCAGGGGGTTCCTCAGGGGCTCGGGGAAGAAATGGCGGATGCCCACCGAAGTTGCACCTTGCGGAGCCCACCTACTCCCCCATGCCCAAGAGCCCGCGCCTCCCTTCTGGCTCTGTTAGCGTTCCAGCCCTCCCTTCTCATGACACCTGTAGAAGCCATTGACAGACATTCTTTAAGCCCTCAGGAATTTCCTTTTCCTTTAAAGAAAGTGAAATGGAATTCCAGATCAGGGACCTACGGGATGGAATTTTTCTGAAGTATGTGTTTCTGTTCTTTCTACTTCCCGTCCCCACCTGGTGTCAAATCAATTGAGGAAAGGCATCCGGAGAAGGTAAAGGGCATGTTCAGCCTGGCTTCCCCTTCTGTCTAAGTTCTCTGAGCACGTTACCCAAACCTGCTCCAGTGGTCAGAGCACCTTCATTCATTACGGGAGCCAAAGAACACATAGAATATTCCAAATGCGGGAATTAGTGGAGACAATATTGCATTCCGTTATGACAAAAGAGTGGCGTGTAGACTTCGTTCTTCATTTATTGTCATTGTGAGAGTTCTTTAGCCACCTCGCCGGTCTCCTTACTGTCACTCCTGGTCTCCTCAGGTTCACCTTCATAGAAGAGTCAGAGATCCTTCTGGAAGCAGCCAGGCCCCTCTGCTGCCCTGCTCAGACCTGTGATGGCTTCCTATTATATTTGGAGTAACATCTAAGGTCCCTGCAATGGCTTCCAAGGCCATCCACAGCCAGCTCAAATATTTCTTAGACTTCATTTCCCTCCTTAGGTGGGGCCAGCCGGGCAGGTGCCCAGGCCCTGAGCTTCGAAGGCCCCCCACTTGGGTCAGTGCTCTGCTGTTGCTGTTTTGAAGGTTTTAATAACTTTTGAACCAGGGGCCCCGTGTTTTCATCTGGCACTGGGTCTTGCAAATCATGTAACGGCTCTTACTACATGTAGAGGCTCTGACACGAGCCTCCTCCGGTCTGCAGATGGGCCAGGCACGTAGCCACTCGGGCTACAGGGATCAGCCAGGGGCTCCTCCATCCCCCTTCCGAGAAGGCGCCGGGTGACATGTTCACTCAGCTGCCTCTCTCCTTCACTCAGGTCTCCTGTCTCCCCACCACCGAAGCCTTCTGTGACCACCGCAAACACGCGGTCGCTGCCTCCCCACAGTGCTGAAGCCTTTCCTCCGAAGCACCGTCTCCACCTGCGTGATGAGGCTGATGCAGGTGGTTTCTTGTCCCCGTAGAAGTTCCCCCAGGGCAGTGACTCACCAGGTGTGATCATTTCTTTGACCTTGGGGCCTAACACCCTTGCTGGCACATAGCGATTTCTTTCAGGGAGGAAAGGATGGTTCGGGTTAGAAATAGAGGTGGGGGAGGGGCGGGGGAAGGGAGGAGAAGAGGAGAAGGGAATGAGAAAAAGTGTAGTTGGATCATTCTAGCCCCTGACATGGAAGGTAACTTCTTGAGGTGACAAACTGATGCGTTGTAGGCCAGGTGCAAAAATTCACATTTTCTGACTTTCTCTTTGATATTCCATACCCTTTAATTTGAAGAAATGCTTATTGGCATCTAAATTTCCAATATAGTTGGTATTATTACCGTCCTCCACGTTCATTTTCAATGAAGTTTTCTACCGTGGCTCATTTCACAGTCTCTGAGTCAAGGACTGTGGTCTCTGTGCGTGTGGAGATCAGGGGGGGGCGCATGTCAAGAAGGCCGTGGGGCACAGGCGTCAGGTCATCGGGCTGCACACCCGGGCCTTCAGCAAGGTATGAGCCTAGGTGTCTCATCACAGGGGCCTTGGCAGAGTCCTGGTGACGTCCCATCTTCTGTGCTCTTGCTCTCTTTGCACCTCGGGTGGACAGAAATCTTAGGTTCTTGACACACTGTCCTCGTGGTCCGTGCGTGCCCTTCCATGGTTTGTATGTAGATTTGGTCTTAATTATTGTATCGACTCGCATGATGTCAGCACCCCACTCAGAAACTAGCTTGCTGGCAACACTGCCGTCGTCCAAGTGATTCTGCACATTCCGACCCCTTGCCGCCCGGAGCCCCAGCCCTGCGGTGGCCCCTCTCCTGAGTCCTGGGCTGCTTATTCCCTTTGTCTGAAACAAACATCTCTTCTGGAATAGACGACATTCCTACATGGGTTCTCAAAAGGCATCGTTTGGGTTGTTCTTATCTGTGTATGAAAGTGTCAAATTGTAAGTAATTTTTCAGGACCAGCCCAGAAAGGGGAACTGACCATGTGCCAGGACCGAATTCTTCTGCTTCAGGGGGTTGGAGGAGTGGAGGGGCCCCAACCATTAGCTGCATCTGGCCCTGAACTGACCCACCAACGTGGAGAGTACTGCCGGACCACTCCTCCCTCTGCGGAGCGAAGCTGACAACACCAGAACACACAGGCCTCTTCCTGGGTTTGCTTTTCTTCAATAGCCCACCTGCGCTCCGGGCAGGGCTTCCAGCCACCCACTTTGTGCGGCTGCTCGCTCCCCCACCTGTGCAAACACAGGGCTTCCTGTCACCACGTGGCCTGAGCCATGCAGGGCTGGGCCTCGGAGCTTCACATTTTTAATTTCCTAATGAGAACAATCGTAGGCCTGGAAAACAGCTGTTATCCCAGGGGCTACGACACAACGTAATTCAATTGCACCTTTATGATTTCTGTCTTGTCCTTCGCAATTTCCCACAAACCTGAAACGTGTTTCGCTACTCGCTTTCTGTCTCAGGGCGATCCCGGCCCTTGGCCTTCAGGGAGACTCTTGCAACGTGGAACGGCTTTTACCCCGCAACTCCCAAGTGGAAACAAGAGGATATTGAATTACTCACGAAATCATGGTGCAACACAAAGACGCCGAGGCTGCGAGGACAGCCCAGTCAAGGTAGGGTCCCCTTCCTTGTCCTCTGTCACCGCCTATAATTAGCCACTATTAAAAACAAGAGGCTGGGGGTGCCTGGCTGGCTCAGGCAATAGAGCACGTGACTCTTGATCTCAGGGTTGTGAGTTTGAGCCTCACATTGGGTGTGGAGATTACTTAAAAATAAAATCTTTAACAAAAAAACAAGGGTCTGATGTGTCATGATTAGTAGAAAGAAAAAAGACTTCGACGTCAGAAAAAAAATGAGTTCAAACCCCATCTGTGTCATTTGCTCCTGTGACCTTGGACCTCTCGGAGTGACCTTCCTGATCTCAAAGATGGAGCCAGATACCTGCTCCATGGGGGGCTGGGAGACTTACTCCGGGAAGGTGCGGAACGGTGAGCTCGCTCGGCCTGTAGTGTGGTTACGGCCTAGCTGCTTCATCACCGGAGGCCTTTCTCACTTCCTCATGCGGGCCTGCCTGTCCCTGACCCCCAGGCCTCTCCGTCCTGATCCATCACATGTCAAGGTCAGATGAATCATCCCAAAGCAGAGTTTGTGTATATCACATTTCCCCTCCTCCCTGACCAAACCCACACCCCTAAACAACAACAGAAACCTGCGGTTTCCCAATGCCTTCAAGATGTCCAAATCCTTCAGTTGACCTTTCCGCTCCACCACAACTTAGAATCAGTGCACCTCTTCACAGTGCTCTTTTATTACTCCTACACCTGAATCCTGTGTTCTCAGAGAACTTCCTCTCTGAACATGCCAGAAACACGTCAGGCCCTTCTCTACCTCTGTACCCCACATTCATACTGTCCCCTTTGCACACACTGCTTGCCTCCGCCTTTTCACTGGTATACATTCTATCCTTCCTTGGAGGTGCAGGTAAAATCCTCTCTACTTTCCCCCCTCACTTCCTGTTGGCTAGTTAGTGTGTCCTACCTTGTTTTGTCATTAGTCATTTACGTACGTGCCAGCTGGCACTTAGCATGGGTTCAGAAATGTGTGATGATGATTGCAAATAAAAAAGCACAAACTTCAGGAGCGCCTGGGTGGCTCAGTCGTTAAGCGTCTGCCTTCGGCTCAGGGCGTGATCCCGGAGTTATGGGATCGAGCCCCACATCAGGCTCCTCCGCTAGGAGCCTGCTTCTTCCTCTCCCACTCCCTCTGCTTGTGTTCCCTCTCTCGCTGGCTGTGTCTATCTCTGTCAAGTAAATAAATAAAATCTTTAAAAAAAAAAACCACACGAACTTCAAAGACAATTCTGTTTAGAAATGTCTTCATAAATTCATCTAGAATTCAACTCTTAATTTCCTTCCATTAAATTTTTTTTGAAATTTTTATCAATAGCCAGATTGAAATGATCAAACATTGAGTTTGTGTTGCTGTTACGGGGTGTGTGTGTGTGTGTGTGTGTGTGTGTGTGTGTGTGTTTTAGGGAGTTGCACTGACTGGTTTAACTTCCAATCAGCCCCAGTGAGATCCTTACTCTGCTCCCCTTGCCTAGTCTCAGGTGATAAGCTTTCCTCAGACCACATTAGTTGTTCAACCATCCAAAACTATACTGGAATTTAGGAAAGATAACTGAAGGGAGAATGAGACTGACAATAGTTGACCAGCGTCCACCTGGTTTTGGGCAGATCACCTCCCTGCAATGGCTTAATCTTGTAATAAAATATGCCAAGTTGAGTTGACTTCCCAGAATTCTCTAGCAGGGGCTCGGGGGATGACTGGCTGTGTTGGCAGTGAAAGAACATGAGGAAGGGGGTTCGGATGAAGTTCTAAACTTGGTTGTTTAGATTCCAGGCATTCTTGGTAAGAGTCACACCTAAATCTGAACTTGGACAGAGGCCAAAAAATTATGCATTAGCACCATACCCAAAATTCCTGGAAACGTTGTCAAGTTGAAGGTTGGTCAATATCCCTGTGCAATGGTGTAGCCTGAACAATACTGAATTTGAAATAATTAAATAGTAATACCTTGAGTTAGAGGTTTTTTTAGGAGGCTGTTAATTTTTTTTTTTTTTTTTGCCTAATGCAGGAAGAGTTTTAAGTCTCAACTCCAAAAACGAAGACGCTGATCTAGCTCAGAGATTTGCAATGTCTTCCCTGTACAGAAGGTTGCAACTACTCTCAGAAGAAAGCCTCCACCAAGGAGAATATTTGCTTAGGAAGCCCTCCCAGGTTAGCCTGAGGGAAACGTGCTCTGTCACGTGGCCAGAGCAGCCCTTGTAGCCCATAGAGAGACTTAAGCCTTGCAGAGCAATCAATCCCAAGTTGTAGAATGGATACTGATGTCCAATTAAAGATGGCTGATCAAACACACACCTCAGGCTTAGTGAACAGCCAGTCCAGGTGGAGCCAGTCAGAAAACTCTGGGACTATTTCTTCAAAGAGATAAAGCTGATTGCATCCCAAGTGCATTTGAACATATTCAGAGGAGATCATACAACTGGGTTTTAACTAATAATAAGTCCATGGGAAGCTAAGAAAATGAAAAAAAATAGCTCGATATCATCTCTGGGACAAAGAAAGTATTATTTAAGAAAGGCAAAGCATCTACAGTGCACCGCAGAGATCAGTTTTATATACCATTTGCATTGTCATCATTATATAAACACTAAATATTTATCTATTTAAAATGACAACACAACCTTTTGGAGGATGAGAGGAGATGGGTAGGAGGTATGCAGTGGGATGGGGAAGATGGGAGAGAAGGCGAAAGAGAGCAGAATATTCGTAGTCCAAACTGGAAACTCAATAGAGAATGTCTGAATATGAAATATCAGACAGAAATATGTTATTTAAACATAGTATGGTTGTTTCTGGGAAAAAGAGGATTTAAAAAAAAACCAAGCTATATGGATGAAAATACAGGCTACGCTGCTGTAATAAAAAACAAAACAAACAAAAACCTCAAAATACAAACGCTCAAGTGAAATAGGTACATCTTGCTCTTGTTTGATATGGTCCAGAGAGAAGCAATTTGGGTTGAAGGGCTGTCTTTATGACCCCCAAATATGGCTTCCATCTTGGGGAACTCGGCAGTCATTCTAGTTCTTGTGATGCCAGCCAGTGGGAGGGGGCGATGGGTCAGGGAAGTAGCTGTGCATACCCTGATGGGAACACGCCCCAGAAGGAGCACAGAGCCACTGGCCAGACTGTGGGCACATGGCCTTACCAAGCTGCAAGGGAGCCTGGGAAGTGCAGTAACCGGCTGTTGGCCATGTGCTCTGCTAAAATAGAGAAGTCCTATTATTAAAGAAGGCAGGAACTAATATCAGGGCTCAGCCAGCAGCTTCAGTCAAATAAACTTTGTAGAATTATCTGATTCTTTTAACCAAGGACTATGTAACTTCAATACAAATGAAAACGGAACTTAAGACACGATGCCTTAAGATCATCTTTGAACCGTGGAATGAGTGATCCAAACCTAGAGACAAAGGTCCTGAACCGGGTGCAGGCACCCCCAGAACAGACAGTACACATGGCACGGAGCCCAGAGGACCCAGTCCTGTTTGGTACCATGCTTTAAGTCCTTGCATTTCGGGATGCTTATGGTTCCTCTCCTGGCATGAATATGCTATACATTCTTCAAGGACGCATGGGCGTCCCTGCAAACCCATGATTTTATAGTAAATTATTCCAAAAGAACAAGATTCTGAGATGGAGGTTCGTGTGCAGGAGGTAGGCGAAGGGAAGGAAGCAGGATTGGGCAGGGGGAGAGGCTGGGAGTTCTGGAGCTGGGACAGACCAAAGGTATCTAGACACAGGGCCAGACTTTTCTATTCCAGTATTGACCAGTCTGGATGCCCATTGTCCCAGGAACTTGCCACCTTGGGGAGTAACCTTGGATAAAGTAGCTGTCTTCAGCCTGGGCAATTCACAGAGGGTCTGAGAAGTTCAGCCAGCCTCCAGCAGAACTCTCAGCAGCTCAGGAACAAGTCCTTCGTTCCTGAAGGGGCATCTGACAAAGCCTCACAACATCTACTACAGATGGCTCCAAGTCGCTGTCTCGGGGACTCTGCGCGATCAGTCATTGGGATTTGGGTTCCAGCAGGAGTGGCTCTTGTATTGCTCCAGAGGAGTCATTCAAGGTGGTGATCTCATTAGAACTACAGAGGGGTTGGGAGGTGCCGGGGGATTTGGATAGAAGCTGCATGTGTGTAGCAAGTGCGCTCTTTGACTTGGTTATGTTTTTACTGGAGGTGGCTTTAGGACAGCTGCTGGGGATTAAAGGGAGGGAACCTAAAATATAGACGGAGCAGATGATATCTATGATTACACTTTGCTTTCATCTCGGCTCTTGGGTGATTAGTCAACAGTTGTTGGTTAACATATAAAGAACTCTTATCAGGAATTTAGGTTCCAGAAGAAACAAAGCAAGGGCTTCAAACAGCTCTATCTCTATCTGCTTCAGAGGGCGCGTTCGTTACCACGGGGAGTGTTACAAGTCAGTTTGCTCCAGAGAAACGAGTGGTGTGAAAACATGTGGTTGGCTAAGAAGATTTCCACCGGCACCTTCTTCTTTGATCTGGCAGTCCCAGCAGTCCAACACTTTCTGGAATGATGCCCTAGGGATAGAATTCTGCCCCATAGTCCCCAACGAATGGAGGGCAGGCCGTCTCTGCCGCCTCTGTCACCTGATCCTGATGTCAAAATTTCGTTGTGACCACATCAAACCGAATAGCTCCTGCAAAGGGCTTGTCAGCGTTCCTATAAAAGACAAGAGAATGGGGCAAAGAGGTTGAATGATTTTCTGTGCTTACCTGCTAGTACGTGTTTGAGTGTAGGTGGCAGAATGTGATCTGAGCTTTGTTTTCACTTAAACATACGTCTAGGTGGTGAGGTTGTCTAGGAGAGGGGACATAAACTTTCAACTGCTAGAAGCTACCAATATTTTTCAAAAGAATCTCATAATTGTGAATAGCCAAATCAGCCGAGGGGCTGAGAAAGTGAATGATGAGTCCTGTTATTGCTGGTTACCTGTTCCAACAATTAACCTGTAAAGTAATAACACCTGAAACAAAGGTGATTATCCACACATTGGTTTAGTGCAATGATTGATTATAAACTACCCTGTTTTAGAAATTCAGTGCACGCATACAAAATGACAAAGTAAACCTAACTTGATTATTCTAGATAGTCATTTGACACTTACATGGTCTCTGCTAATAGACTTGGTCTTGGGCAGACTCAGCGTATGGCTCAGGCTCTAGAATGAACTCTTTCATGTACCTGATGATCCATGGCATGGCTGCAGAAGACTGCTGGGTTTCGCTCCGAGGGGTGAGAATCAAGAGGATTCTAACGGGAGATGATAAGAGAAAAATGAATCCAAAGTCGTGCGTTGGTTGATGTGGCCTGGATGACCTGTTTCCAGCAGTCCAACTTGGCTGCTTGGGAGACAAAATCATACCACCTGAATATTGACTACAAGAACATTAAAGGAGCTGGGGAATAAAAGCGGCTGTCAATATGATAGCAATCTGCAACTCTCTGGGTTAGACACAACTTCCCACTGGTCCTGCAACTCGAACCCACGAGTGGGGCAAGGCTCCCTCCTCCTGCCCCCTGAGGGCTCACCCACAGATTTCCATCTTGGCTCAGGAATCTTCGATTGCTCTCCTCTCTTCAAAACCCTCCCTATCCTTCAGGACTCTCTTCTTCATACACAAGACGAAGATGCTTCCCCCAGCCCTGTTGGCCAACATGGATTCCTTTGTCTACACTACATTCACTCTGCCACTTACATATCTCATGCTTTTTTTCCAGAGATCCTAAGCCCCAGAAAACTTCACTGGGGAGGAGCTTGCCACCTTTGCCCCATCTGTCCGAGTCATCCCCATAGTGCCTAGCACGGGGCTGAGGGTTCAGGAGGTCCTTCGTGTCCTCTTGCTGAGTCCCAGAGGCTGGAAACTCCGAACACCTAGGCGGCGATGCGGGGAGCAGCTGGGCGAAGGCAAGCTGGAGAAGGATTTCAAATTCAGGCGATGTTTTACAAAGCGGTACTAGCGTGCTCGCTTCGGTGGCACATACACTAAAATTGGAACGATACAGAGGTTAGCATGGCCCCTGCGCAAGGATGACACGCAACTTCGCAAAGCATCCCACGTTTTAAAAAAATAAATAACAATTTTCAGATAAATAAATAAATAAAAAGCTGTACTGGCGAGACAGGAGTGCTATTGATCTGCATGCATCAGGTTTGCAAACTGGTCTCCGAATGATCAGCAAGCCGTGTCTGGCCCCCCACACTGGGAAAACAAATCTGGAACAGCATTACTTGCTTCATTCTGGACTTCTCCCCTTGACCCAGGTTTGTTTCTGGACAAAGGGATGCCCCAGGAAGCCACATTCAGACTGTGTCAAGGTGTCCCACTGTAAAGGGGCCGTTATGCTCAGGGAACTAGTGTGTTCTGGGTCTCACCCTGACCCTGAGCCCAACTCTTTTCCCTTCTGGAATCTATGCTGGGTTTCTGCTCAGATAGAGTTTGCCATGAAGCAAGGGGGGGGGGTAGGTGTCAGAGGGCAGGTGGGCAAAGTGTGGAAATCAGTGGGCCCTGTCTCCCCATGCAGTGCTATCTGGGGGCAGAAACCAGCTCGTGCTTCTTTCCTAAGGATTTGGGATGGGGATGTTGGCCTTTGGGAGAACAGAGAGATCTAGGTCAAAGGCTAGTTGAGGAAGAAGGTAGAAATATCTTTCTTCTGAAAGAAGGCTAAATATGCAGACATACCCCCAAAAATGTGGGAAAATGGGGGTCTTTATTTTTGATGAGAACAAAGAATGAAAGTTAATTGAAAGATGAAGGCAAATATCTTTCAGTTGGCTTTTTTGAAGATACTCATCTAAAAATATGATCATGTGGAGATGAAATGACATGTCTGACTGTTGCTAACAACAGTCCTTTTGGGGCCAGGAGATGTGGAGCAAAATGTATTCAAAAAGAGATTTTTCTCTGAAAACCATTACTCACCGCCCTGCTGCCACGATCACTGAGAGCTGCAGCTTTGCTGCTGTGAAACTGTTTACATCCAAGAAGACACAGGGACACAAGGTCATGGGAGGTAAGCAAGCCTGGAGACCTCAAAGTCAAAAGACAATAAACACAGGAACTTTCAGGGCTTTTAAAGAAGCTCAATCGGGCCAAACAAATTCCCATTTCAGATGTAGATTCACAGCATCTTGTGGCAGATGGGAATAGGGGTGGAGCAAGTGTTGGTTCAAACTGAAGTACTGGGAAGTTTTATCAGGATCGAGACAGGCAACAGAGAGTTAAGGCCTGGAATGGCTCTTCAAACATGTCTGGACTAGAATGAAAACTCAACTGACATGGAGCAGAGGGATTAAATTCAGGAGCAGGTTTCCAAGGAGACCTATAAGAACCCAGTTAGAGGAAAACCTCTTTCATAAAATTCATAAAATGTCATGAGTTGCCACTGAAGCAATGGAAAGAACCAGGAGAGGATGGAGGCCTAACACGGAGGAAACTCAGCTAGGACTGCAATAGGTATTTCGTCATCAAATATTTGGGTGTATTTAATTGAAATGCATGTAAAGCAAGTCAACTTCCATAAAAAAATGTTAAAATATTCTTCCTGGAAATAATATGGAATTTTGTCCCAAATTTGACCACTCCCACCACTCCCACTCCCATATATGGTGGGACTTGGCACCTCTCTGAAGCAGCATCTGCTAACAAGAGAAAGCTTTGAAACCTCCTGGAACTCTGAAGAAAGATGCAGAACGCTTGGCTTCATGGAAGCCCGGTGTTCCTGTCCACAGCAGCACATCCCACTTCCTCCTTCTCTCTCGCCATCCGGTGCTAAAGGTCTTCATACCTCACAGAAGCAAATCTGACTCACTTCTTTCTTACTGAGAATCACGGCAACTTTTCTTTGAAATTCAACTTTATGGAAAATGGGAATGTCTATTTTTAATCAGAGAAAAACCTCAAGCTGAGTGAGAATTACTTCACATGTTGAATGTAGACTAGAACCACTTTTGAGGTGATCATTAATTTTGTGGAAGTGATGTACACCAGAATGGACTTCCATCCTACTTTATAATCAATCAGTTAACCAACAAGTCCGAGGGGAGTAAGAGCGCTGTGCATTCTCTGTCGTGCTGCGTGAGGTCACAGAGAACAGACTGTCACTGTGCAGTAACTGAGTGTTCAAGGCCGGATTCAAGTGATTTTAAGCACAGAATTGAAATGACCAGGTAGAGAGAAGGAAATGCAGAATGACTTAACCAACTACTTCATGAAAAGAAAACACCCAGTACCTGATCCATTGTCCTCATCTGGTGGTATTTCTTTAAAAATGTGGCAAACTACGGTATCTTTGAGAAAATCTTTAAGCTTAACAAGCATTTCTAAAAATATGTGTGCAACCACAGAAAACCCCAGAAAATGCATTTTGTCTATAGTTTATGCACACTCATCTTATGTATTTTTCCTGAAATCACCATACATTAATATTTTTCAAAAGTTTCTTTCTAATATTCTTTTTGAAAGCACTAATTCTAGTTTATTACACTTTGAAACAACTTTCTTCACCCAGATTCGACTGGATTCCAGAACCTATTTCACATACCAGATCAAAAATTTTCCTGTACAAGGTCATTTCTATTAGACTAGAAGTGCTTGAGTTTATCATTTATAAATTATTTAAAAAAAAAAACAATTTGGGGTGCCTGGGTGGCTCAGTTGTTAAGCATCTGCCTTCAGCTCAGGTCATGATCCCAGGGTCCTGGGATCGAGCCCTGCATCGGGCTCCCTGCTCAGCGGGAAGCCTGCTTCTCCCTCTCCCTCTGCCCCTGCTTGTGTTCCCTCTCTCACTGTCTCTCTCTCTCTGTCAAATAAATAAAATCTTTTAAAAAATAAATAAATAAAATAAAACTTTAAAAAAATTTTAAAAATTAAACTTTGAAATTTTACCTTACTCATTGCTGTCAAGACTGTATTCCCATGAATGTGGCTCTGAAAAATAACATTTGCCAGTGTTTCCTTAATGCATAAAATCACAAAGAACGTACTGATGTTCTATAACCCTACCACATAGATAATCTCTGATAAAAATTAATTCGTGTAAATAATGAAGAATTCAAGCTGTACAGAAGTTATACAATGACAGTAATATTCTACTTCCTCATGTCACCCTGGTTGTTAGTAATTTCTTATAGTTCTTCTAGAAAACATTTTTTTCTCCCCTGTCAAAATATGCATCGCACATACAGATACACACACACACACACACGCACATTTTTTTAAATCTTTATGGGGGATCATACGATCAATAACCTAGAGTGCCCCACCTGGCTTGTTTTCACACAACAAGTTGTCTTAAAGAACTTCTCATATTTGCACAAATAGACCAACCTTATTCTGTTTAACAGCCACAGAGCATCCAATTCTGTTGGGTGCTATATATATCCGATATATTCTACAATGTAATTCAGTAGCCCCTTGTTAATTGGCATTTAAGTGGGTTCCAGGTTTTTCTGACTTCCAAAAAAATGCTGACTGAAGATCCTTTTATAGCTTGGCTTAAAAAAAGAGTGGATTAGCAGATTAAATTCTGAGAAGTGGAATTTTTTTAAAAAGTTTTCTTTTTTGATCTATTTTAACTTTTAATATTGCCTACAATTTAGAGGGGCGAAGCTTTCTAATTTTACTTAGGTTAGGAAGAAAACGAAAGGAGAACATCAATGACACGGAGTGCACAGGTCCAGCAGCCTTGATTCATTTCAAATTCAAGTGGGGAGGGGCTTATCTTGAAGAGATGCTTGACATGAGAGCCTTAACAATGTTGTTCTCACTCCAGAATAATACAAGATGGGCTACCGAGTGAGTAGCATCTCCTGTTTAGCAGGGTGTGGAAAGAGTTCCATAATATGGCCATCTAAAAATTATTGGTACCCGATCAGATCTTTGTGATTAAGTCACACTGAAGGCAACAGCTATCTGGTCTCTCTCAGATAAGATTTATGTGAAGCTGTTAAGCCTGGGCCTCAACTGGAGTCACCAAGGAGATTTCTTTGTATAGAATAACTCCCCCCTGGATATCGTCTAAGTGGTCCCCAAGCCACGTGTAATCTGACGAGACCTAGATGTTGTCGAGGAGAAGCCAGTTTTGGAATCTTGCTTTCATTAAGTGCAGAATGTTCATCCTACTGGGAAAAACTCAACTCCTTTTGCCAGTATTAGCAGCCAGACCAAACCTTCTGTATATCAGCACCATATGACAGATTCAAATTATGCCTAAGTCACTGGGGTTGGCAGGGATTGAAGGGGACTGTGTCCTTAAAAAGAACAAAATTGCTGATGTAAGTCTGAATATAGAAGTTTCATTTTAGGAAAAAGAGAAACTTTTCTGGGCGAGGCTAGATTTGCTCCATAAATCAGACCAGGCAAATCCCCACAAGGCTGGGCCTTTGGGTATTTCTAAGAACAGCAGACCGCTGACGCCCCTTTACTCAATCCCAGCCTGTTTGTGAGCCCACCTGGGCTCCCCTAGGTGACTGTCTTTAGGATGTTTCTAGGAGTTTGAGAAAACCAATGCCCCATAAGTTCC
This sequence comes from Ursus maritimus, assembly GCF_017311325.1. NCBI lineage: Eukaryota > Metazoa > Chordata > Mammalia > Carnivora > Ursidae > Ursus > Ursus maritimus. Next base: position 1,360,399 of record NW_024426008.1, read on the forward strand.
TTTAATTTAGTTGTGGATAGGAGCCATTCTTCCATAGGGTTTCCATACTCTTAGTAAATGAATAGTCAGAATTTGGGTGGATAGAAAATCAGGCAAAAGATGTGGTCAATGATATATTTCTGTCCCTGAGTAATTCCCACTGAAAATTAGATCTTGATCTCAAATGGCAAACAGGAATTAAAAAATATGACAAATGGAAAATTGCAGAAATAGATGGTGATAACTATGAAACAGCAGAACTGAACTGCTTTGATTAGGCATGGTATTCCATTTTATTCATTAATTCTTTTAACAAATATTTTCGAGCCCCTTTGCTGCAGACTCTTCTAGTTCCATGTATATAAAGATCGTACACCACAGATAGGTAAAGTAATACTTTGAGCTTAAAATAATTTCCATCACAACTACTGCAGTACAACACTGGCTGGACAAACAGAGCAACAAGGGCAAAGACAAACCAGATAAATAATAAGAAAAAGAAAGAAAGCTGGGTTTTAAAATATAATATAAAATGAATATTTATAGAATCTGAAAAAATAACATTTTTTAGAATAAAAGAATATGTTTTTTTGAAATCCAAGGAATATGTATAAAATTAACCATATACTAGGCACATATACCTCAATAAATGCCAAAAAATATTTTTTAAAATGCAGATCACACTCCATGATCATAATGTGGGGGAGAGGGCAGGGGAATCAATAAAAAATAAAAATAAAAATAAAAATAAAAATAAAAATAAATAAAGGAGCCAAAGGCCATAGGGCCTGTGAACTTCTGGATCAAACCATAATTTGACAATAATTTAACTTTGGACTTTTTGGTTATTTCCACCAGAACCTCCTACTCCACCTTTTTAAAATCAAGCTTTCTGATATTTGCATCAGAAGTATTCTAATATTATCATCTGGAAATTCTGTATTCAGTCTAATTATAAATCAAATGTGACTAAATAATAAAGATATTTTCAGATCGAGTTTAGCTCTCATATGGATTTTCTCAGGATGAGCAATACTGGAATCTGAGACATAGCGAATCGAACCCAGGAGAATGACAAAGGGAGGAAGTTCCAGAAGACATCTGTGCAGCAAACCTAGAATCAGTGTGGGGGAGCTAGGTGTCCAGGAAGGAGGTAGCTTGGAAAAGAAGATTTCATGCACTTGATAGTGTTCTTTGGCGAATGGGGGAAAAATTAAAGATGCAAGAAAGCAAACAATGGCAGAACAAATAAGCAGTTAGAAGCTCCAGGAGGAACAAGAAAGGGAAATGTAAACAGAGAGCATTACTTGGGCCTGCAGTGAACTGTATTTACATGGTCATAATAACATAAGCACTTCACTAAGTTTCAGCTTTCAGAATCAAAGTATTGGCATAGCACCGGGGATTTACCATTTCAGAGTAAATAATAAATAACATCCGCCTTGACAATGTGTAATTTTCAAGTACGGACCACAGAACGCGGGAAGTAGAAAGGGGAAATGACAGAAGAGGGAAAAACTACGAGCCTAATGTCCTTATCTTAGTAACTGACAAAAAAAGAAAGAAATGTGTAAGAATATCATTCAAAGTTACAAAAGCAACCAACGAAAATAAAAATAATGACACGACTGTACGCAAGGAGGGTGAGATGAGCTAAATCCTTATGTACTGTGGCCGGAAGTCAAGAGTTAGCTGCTTACAGGGAAAAATAGAGAAATTGGGTTTATGTTTATTATTTAGAGGTCATGAATAAATGTAGAGAGGTTGAGAGTCACACCAAGAACTAAAATCAGGAAGTGTTACAAGAAAAACACGGTCACCTGTGGGCATCAGGACAGATGGGGCTAGGGACTGATCTTTTCATTTTAAATTCTTACGGTCCAATTAAATATTTAAACCATGTGTAGATGACTTTGATACGAAGAAAATTTCAAAGCTTAAAAAAAGAAATCAGACTCAACCTCACTCATAATTAAAGGAATTCCATCTAATCACTTTCAATTTATCAATTTTGCAAATATATGCAAAATTGGGTGATTCCCAAGGTGGGCCAGGGTGTGGGGAACAAGTAGGAGTGAAATTCAAAATATTTGAACAACCAGGATAGCGCGGACACCAACCACTCAGAACCGACACCAGTCATAAAATGCCCCGCGTCCGTCCTGATGCCGACGACTGCATAGTCGTCCAGGGGAAGGCGTCCTCACACGCTATTGGTAGGGGTGTATGTAGGATGCAATCTTGCTGGAAGACATCAGTCATGGCCTGTTTTTTTCAAAGCTATTCAAAAGTGTTTAGAATTTGAATTAGCATATTCATCTAAGTAAAATGTAAAAAGGATATGATTTTTGCAAAAGCATGAAATATAAATTAAATTATATGAAATATAATTCATGTAACGCACATTTCACCAATTTGAAGTGTACAATTCAATGGATTTTAAGTTATTCCCAAAGTTATGCATCTTTGCCTAATTGATTTTAGAACATTTTCATCATCATCGTAAAAAGAAACTCCCTTAACTATCACTTGTCAACCCCCGGCCGTTTCTCCAGGCCATAGGTAATCATTAATTGACTCTGTCTATAGATTTCCAATTCTGGACAGTTCGTATAAATAGAATTATATCATATGTTGTCCTTTGTGACTTGCTTCTTTCGCTGAAACATATTATTTTCAAGCTTCCTCCAAGTTGTGCCATGTACCGGTAGTTCATTTCTTTTTGTTGCCAAATAATAGCCCACTGTGTAGATAAACTGCATTTTGTTTATACAGTCATCAGTTGATGGACACTTGGGGTGTTTCCACTCTTGGCTATTACTAATAATTGTGCTATGAACATTCATGTAAAGGTTTTAGCGTGGGCATATGTTTTCATTTTTCCAAGCTACGTAACAATGCGTGGATTTGCTGGGTCAAATAACTCTATGTTTAGGTTTTTGAGGAATGGTCAAACTGTTTTCCAAAGTGGCTGCAGTGTTTTACATTCCCACCAGCAGCCTATGGGGGTTCCTATTCCTCCACATCCTCTCCAACATGTGTTATTATCTGACTTCATGATTTCAGCTATTCTCATTTATTAGCCATTTGTAATATCTTCTTTGAAAAAATATCCAGATATCTTGCCCATTTTAAATTGGGTTATTTGTCTTTTATTACTGATTTGTAACCAACTGTTCTTTCTATATTCTAGGTACAAGTCTTACCCAATATATGATTTGCAAATATTTTCTCCCATTCCATGGGTTGTACTCTTTCTTTTTTTTGAGATTATATTATTTTTTCCATTTTTTTAACTTAAATTCAGTTAATCAACATATAATGTATTATTGGTTTCAGAGGCAGAGGTCAGAGATTCATCAGTCTTATATAACACCCAGTGCTCATCACATCATGTGCCCTCCCCAATGTCCATCACCCAGTCACCCCATCCCTCCACCTCCCTCCCCTTCAGCAGCCCTCAGTTTGTTTCCTATGATTAAGAGTCTCTTATGGCTTGTCTCCCTCTCTGGTTTTGTCTTTTTTTTTTTTTTAAGATTTTATTTATTTATTCGACAGGATAGAGACAGCCAGCTAGAGAGGGAACACAAGCAGGGGGAGTGGGAGAGGAAGAAGCAGGCTCATAGCGGAGGACACTGATGTGGGGCTCGATCCCATAACACCGGGATCACGCCCTGAGCCGAAGGCAGATGCTTAACCGCTGTGCCACCCAGGCGCCCCTGGTTTTGTCTTGTTTTACTTTTTCCTCTCTTACCCTATGATCCTCTGTTTTGCATCTTAAATTCCGCATATCAGTGAAATCATATGATAATTGTCTTCCTCTGATTGACTTATTTCACTCAGCATAATACCCTCTAGCTCCATCCATGTCTTTGCAAGTGGCAAGATTTCACTTTTTGATGGTTGAGTAGTATTCCAGATAGATAGATGATAGATAGATAGATAGATAGATAGATAGATAGATAGATAGATGACAGATAGATAGACACCATCTTCTTTATCCATTCGTCTGTTGATGAACACCTAGGTTCCTTCCATAGTTTGGCTATTGTGCATGTTGCTGCTATAAACATTGGGGTGGAGGTGCCCCTTCGGATCACTGCATTTGTGTCTTTCGGGTAAATACTTAGTAGTGCAATCTGGGTTGCAGCATAGTTCTATTTTTAACTTTTTGAGGAACCTCCATACTGTTTTCCAGCGTAGCTGTACCAGTTTGTGTTGCCACCAACAGTGTAAGAGGGTTCCCCTTTCTCCACATCCTCACCAACATCTGTCATTTCCTGACTTGTTAATTTTAGCCATTCTGACTGGTATGAGGTGGTATCTCATGGTGGTTTTGATTTGTATTTCCCTGATGCTGAGTGCTGTTGAGCATTTTTTCATGTGTCTATTGGCCATTTGTATGTCTTCTTTGGAGAAGTTTCTGTTCATGTCTTCTGTCCATTTCTTGACTGGATCATTTGTTTTTTGGGTGTTGAGTTTGAGAAATTCTTTATAGACTATGGGTACTAACCCTTTATCTGATAAGACTTTTGCACGTATCTTCTCCCATCTGTCAGTTGTCTTTTGGTTCTGTTGACCGTTTCCTTTGTGTGCAAAAGCTTTTTATCTTGATGAAGTCCCAATAGTTCATTTTTGCCTTTTTTTCCCTTGGCTTTGGAGATGTGTCTAGCAAGAAGTTGCTATGGCCGAGGTCACAGCACTTGCTGCCCGTGTTCTCCTCTAGGATTTTGATAGATTCCTGTCTCACATTTAGGTCTTTCATCCATTTTGAGTCTATTTTTGTATATGGTGTAAGGAAATGGTCCAGTTTCATTCTTCTGCATGTGGCTGCCCAATTTTCCCAAAACCATTTGTTGAAGAAACTGTCTTTTTTTCCATTGGATAGTCTTTCCTGCTTTTTGAAGGTTACTTGACCATAGAATTGAGGATCCGTTTCTGGGTTCTCTATTCTGTACTATTGATCCATGTGTCTGTTTTTGTGCCAGTACCACACTGTCCTGATTACAGCTTTGTAAGATAACTTGAAGTACGGAATTGTGATGCCACCAGTTTTGGTTTTCTTTTTCAATATTCCTGTGGCTATTCAGGGTCTTTTCAGGTTCCATATAAATTTTAGGATTATTTGTTTCAGCTCTGTGAAAACAGTTGATGGTATTTTGATAGAGATTGCATTGAATGTATAGATTGCTCTAGGTAACATAGACATTTTAACAATATTTGTTCTTCCAATCCACGAGCGTGGAATGTTTTTCCATTTCTTTGTGTCTTCTTCAATTTCTTTCATGAGATTTCTATAGTTTTCTGAGTACAGATCCTTTGCCTCTTGGGTTAGGTTTATTCCTAGGTATCTTATGGTTTTGGGTGCAATTGTAAATGCAGTCAACTCCTTAATTTCTCTTTCTTATGTCTCATTTTTCGTGTATAGAAATGCAACTGATTTCTGTGCACTGATTTTATATCCTGCCACTTTGTTGAATTCCTGTATGAGTTCCAGCAATTTTGGGGTGGAGTCTTTTGGGTTTTCCACGAGGGGATCATGTCATCTGCAAAGAGTGAGAGTTTGACTTTTCCAATTCGGATGCCATTTACTTTTTTTATTGTTGTCTAATTGCTGAGGCTAGGACTTTTAGTACTATGTTGAAGAGCAGTGGTGAGAGTGGACATCCCTGCCGTGTTCCTGACCCTAGGGGAAAAGCTCTCAGTTTTTTCACATTGAGGATGATATTCACTGTGGGCTTTTCATATATGGCTTTTATGATATTGAGGTATGTTCCCTCTAGCCCTACACTGTGAAGAGTTTTGTTGAAGAAAGAATGCTGTACTTTATCAAATGCTTTTTCTGCATTTATTGAGAGGATCATATGGTTCTTGTCTTTTATTTATGTAGTGTATCACATAATTGATTTGCAGATGTTGAACCATCCTTGCAGCACAGGAATAAATCCCACTTGGTCATGGTGAATAATCCTTTTAATGTACTGTTGAAACCTGTTGGCTAGTATTTTGATGAGAATTTTTGCATCCATGTTCATCAGTGATTTTCATCTGTAATTCTTTTTGGTGGGATCTTTGTCTGGTTTGGGGATCAAGGTAATTCTGGCCTCATAGAACAAGTTTGGAAGTTTTCCTTCCGTTTCTGTTTTTTGAAACAGCTTCAGAAGAATAGGTATTAATTCTTCTTTAAACGTTTGGTAGAATTCCCCTGGGAAGCCATCTGACCCTGGGCTCTTGTTAGTTGGGAGATTTTTTAATTGCTTCTTCAATTTCCTTGCTGGTTATGGGTCTGTTCAGGTTTTCTATTTCTTCCTGTTTCAGTTTTGGTAGTTTATACATCTTTAGGAATACATCATTTCTTCCAGATTGCCTAATTTGTTAGCATATAGTTGTACATAATATGTTCTTATAATTGTTTGTATTTCTTCAGGGATGGTTGTGATCTCTCCTCTTTCATTCATGATTTTATTCATGTGGTCCTTTCTCTTTTCTTTTTGATAAATCTGGCCAGGGGGTTATCAATATTATTAATTCTTTCAAAGAACCAGCTCCTGGTTTCTTTGATCTGTTCTACTGTTCTTTTGGTTTCTATTTCATTGATTTCTGCACTAATCTTTATTATTTCTCTTCCCCTGCTGGGTTTAGACTTTATTTGCTGTTTTTTCTCCAACTCCTTAGGTGTAAGGTTCAGTTGTGTATGAGACCTTTCTTGTTTCTTGAGAAAGGCTCATATTGCTATATACTTCCCTCTCGGGATTGCCTTTGCTGCATCCCGAATGTTTTGAACAGTTGTGTTTTATTTTCATTTGTTTCCATGAATTCTTTTAGTTCTTCTTTAATTTCCTGGTTGACTCATTCATTCTTTAGTAGGATGCTCTGTAGCCTCCATGTATTTGAGTTCCTTCCAAATTCCTCTTGTGATTGAATTCTAGTTTCAAAGCATTGTGGTCTGAAAATATGCAGGGAACGATCCCAGTCTTTTGGTGCCCAGTCGAGACCTGACTTGTGACCCAGTATGTGATCTATTCTGGAGAATGTTCCATGTGCACTTGAGAAGAATGTGATTCTGTTGCTTTAGGATGGAATGTTCTGAATATATCTGTGAAGTCCATCTGGTCCAGTGTGTCATTCAAAACCCTGTCTCCTTGTTGATCTTCTGCTTAGATGATCTGTCCATTGCAGTGAGTCAGGTTTTAAAATCCCCTATTATTGTATTATTATCAATGTGTTTCTTTAATTTTGTTATTAATTGGCTTATATAATTGGCTGCTCCTATGTTAGGGGCATAAATATTTACAATTATTAGATCTTCTTGTTGGATAGACCCTTTAATTAAGATATAGTGTCCTTCTTCATCTCTATTATTACAGTCTTTGTTTTAAAATCTAATTTGTCTGATATGAGGATTGCCATCCCAGTTTTCTTTTGATGCTCATTAGCATAATAAATGGTTTTCCACCCCCTCACTTTCAATCTGGAGGTGTCTTTGGGTCTAAAATGAGTGTCTTGCAGACAGCATTTCAATGTGTCTTGCTTTTTCATCCGATACCCTGTGTCTTTTGACTGGGGCATTTAGCCCATTCAGAGTAACTATTGAAAGATATGAATTTAGTGACATCGTATTACCTGTAAAGTGACTGTTTCTGTATATTGTCTCTGTTCCTTTCTGGTTTACATTACTTTTGGGCTCTTTCTTTGCTTAAAGGATCCCTTTTAATATTTCTTGTAGAGCTTGTTTGGTGATCACAAGTTCTTTGAGTTTCTGTTTCTCCTAGAAGCTTTTTATCACTCCTTCTATTTTGAATGACATCCTAGCTGTATAAAGTATTCCTGGCTGCATATTTTTATCCTTTAGCACCCTGAATATATCATGCCAGTCCTTTCTGGCCTGTCAGGTCTCTGTGGATAGGTCTGCTACCAGTCTAATGTTTTTACCCTTATAGGTTGCAGATCTCTTGTCCTGAGCTGCTTTCAGGATTTTCTCATTGTCTCTGAGATTTGCAAGTTTCACTATTATATGTCAGGGTGTTGACCTATTTTTATTGATTTTCAGGGGTGTTCTCTGTGCCTCCTGGACTCGGATGCTTGTTTCCTTCCCCAGATTTGGGAAGTTCTCCATTATAATTTGCTCCAATACACCTTCTGCCCCCCTCTCTCTTTCCTCTTCTTCGGAGATCCCAATTATTCTAATATTGTTTCATTTTATGGTATCATTTATCTCTCAAATTCTCCCCTTGTGTTCCAGTAGTTGTTTATCTCTCTTTTTCTCAGCTTCTTTATTCTTCATCATTTGATCTTCTATATCACTAATTCTCTCTTTTGCCTCATTTATCCTAATAGTTAGAGCCTCCATTTTTTTTAAATATTTATTTTGTTATATTAGTCACCATGCAGTACATCCCCAGTTCTTGATGCAATGTTCCATGATTCATTACTTGCATATAACACCCAGTGCACCATGCAATATGTGCCCTCCTTAATACCCATCACCGGCCTATCCCAATCCCCCACTCCCCTCCCCTCTGAAGCCCTCAGTTTGTTTCCCAGAGTCCACAGTCTCTCATGGTTCATTCCCCCTTCTGTAACCCCCCCTTCATTCTTCCTTTCCTTCTCCTACCAATCTTCCTAGTTCTTATGTTCCATTAATGAGTGAAACCATATGATAATTGTCTTTCTCTGCTTGACTTATTTCACTTAGCATAATCTCCTCCTCCATTTTTTTATTGCATCTCATTAATAGCTTTTTTGACTTTGACTCGGTTAGATTTTAGTTCTTTTTTTTCTCCAGAAAGGGATTCTCTAGTGTTTTCTATGCTTTTTTCAAGCCTAGCTAATATCTTTATAATCGTTATTCTGAACTCTAGTTCTGACATCTTACTTATGCCCATACCGATTAGGTCCCTGGCAGTCAGTACTGCCTCTTATTCTCTTTCTTGGGGTGAGTTTGTCCGTCTTGTCATTCTGTCCAGAGAAAAATAGATGAATGAGAGAACAAAATACTGACAACAACAACCCCGGAGAAATATATACTAAACAAATCAGAAAAGACCAGAAACTGAAAAAAAAAATTTTTTTTTAAAGAAAAAAAGAGAGAGAATAATATCAGACAGATGAATAGAACAGAGCCATACACTAGATTTTGGGTGTATTTTGGTCTGTTAGAAGAAACTGAATCACAAAATTGTAAAGAAAGAAAAACTTATATATACAAAAATAAAATTAAATACAATGATGGGATAGAATATAACTGTAAAAATGAAAATTAAAAAAATTTTTAAAAAGAGTTGATGAAATAAGAAATTGGTTGGAAAAGGAAAGAGGAAAAAAATTAAAAATTAAAGAATCATTGGGAAAAAACCATGAACTCTGTGCTGAATTCCTCTAGCACTGGAGTTCTGCAGTAAAGTTTACTTGGTCTTGGCTGGATGTTCTTGCCGGTCTTCTGGGGGAGGGGCCTGTTGCATTAATTCTCAGAGTGTCTTTGCCCTATGGCGGGATTGCACCACCCTTGCCAGGGGCCAGGCTAAGTCATCTGCTCAGGTTTGCTCTCTGTAGCTTTTGTTCCCTGAAGACTTTCCACACATTTTAGAGGATGAGAATGAAACCGTATAAATTCTCCCTGGAGTGAAGAGCTCGGGGCCCCACTCCTTGGTGCACCCTCAGAGAAAAGCAGTCACTCACTCCTGTCTTCCTGGTCTCTGGCCACACTCTGTGCTCACCCGGCCTGTGACTGAGCATTTTTATTTCAGGCACACGAACCCATTTTGAGTCTCCAAACCCAGCAGATTCCTGTGGTGCACTCCCGTGCTGCTCTTCCTGGGGTTGGAAGGGGGGTCTCGCTTGTTCTACCACTTGTTGGGCCCCCGCTGGAAGAGCAGTGGCCCGACTGTGCCACAGTTCCCAGTTTACAGCCACCCTGAGCTGAGAGCCCACTCCTGGACTCGCTGTTTGCAGCCGGCTTCCCCGATCCAGTGCCTGGGAGCTCTGCCACACTCAGGGACTCCCTGTATTCCTGTCACCCCAGGGGTCCTGGGACCACACTGTCCCACCTAAGTTCCCACCCCTGCTTAGCTACCTGAGCACCTTGCAGGCCGGCATGCCCCTCACCTGAGCAGACCTGATTTTGCGCCCCACCCTTAGATCACTTTCCGGTAGCCGGCTTATGAGAGCTCCTGTCCTCCTCAGTCCGTCTTCCCATATATCACCTTGGAGTCACTTCTCCGCACCTCCTACCTTGCAGAAAGTGGTCACTTTTCTATTTGTACTGTTACAGCTATTCTTTTCTTAGATGTCCGGGTGAGTTTGCAGGTGTTCAGAATGATCTGATAGCTATCTACCTGAATTCCTGGGACTGGACGAAACTAAGGTCTCTTACTCCTCCGTCATCTTGGACTCCTTTCCTGTACTTTTATTTTCTTGGTGTCCAGAATTTTCAAAGTACAATATATCTATTTTTAATTCTGTTGCTTATGTTTTTTTGCCATATCTAAAAATGTATTGCCAAATCCAAGATCACAAAGATTTATCTCTATTTTCTTCTAAGAATTTTACACTTTGGGCTCTTCCATTTAGGTTTTTCATCCATTTTGAATTAATGTTGTCTATGGTGTGAGGGAAGGGTCCGACTTCATTCTTTTGCATGTGGCTATCCATTTGTCCTATCACTATTAGCGGAAGAGACTATTCTTCAATGGTCTTGACACTTTTGTTGAAATCAATTAGCTGTAATTGTATAGGATTACTTCTGTACTCTCAATTCTATTCATATCTATGTCTATCCTTGTGCCACTTCTACACTGTCTTGGTTATTGTAACTTTGTAATAATTTCTGAAATCAGGAGGTATGAGTCCTCAACCTTTTTCTTTTTTGATTGTTTTGGCTACTCTGGGCCCCTTTCATTTCCACATGAATTTTAGGATCTGCTGCTCAATTTCTACAAAGAAACCAATAGGGATTCTAATAGGGATTATGCTGAATCTGCACAGCAGTTTAGAGAGTTTTAGACATTATGCAGATGCCCTCCTATGGTGTTGGATCAAACTGAATGTTCCAAACTTTGAGAAATGTACTGTTATTTCTCATGATTGTCTATCTGGGTCACAGACTAGCCAAGAACTTGGATGGGGAGACAAAAAACTTCTGTCTCTGGTATTGGGGGCAGAAGCCTAGATCCCAGGTCAGAGGGAATTGGTCATGAGCATGCCTTTTGACTAGAGGTAAGTTACTCCCTGCAACCTGATTAATCTGATTTTATGTATAATGGCTTAGCCTCTAAACTTTTTTTTAAGTGTCTTTTCTATTTTACCAAGGATTCTTTATAATAGTGAGACCAAGAAACTAGTCTAGAAAAAAAAGTCATTGGCCCCTCTTTCCTCACACCTTTTTAGTCTCTATCCATTCTCTTGAGTCTGAAATACAAAAATCCATAATCAAGGCTGGCAAAGACAGAACCTCCTGAGAGGTGGGGTGGAGGTGAAGCAGAATAGGCAAGGACCAAAATTCTCTCTGGGTTGAGACACAGAGGAGGCTGAGGCTTCCTCACCTCAATGAATCGTGTCTCTATGATACTAGCACGGCATACAGGACATTTCCTACCATAGCTATTGATAAATACAAACCTTTTCTTGCCTCTTCTGCCTCTGCTGTAGGTTCCTTGAGGCCAAGGATTTGTTCAGAGCTGTTTCTCCAGTACTTAGTAGAGTTCATGGCAGACAAACAGGCACTCAAACATTTGTTGCCTAAATATTGTCATGTTTCAGATGAGAGTACCTAGTGTGGTTGTAATGGCCATCAAATCAGATGATGCATGGGGAAATGATATTAATTTTAGGGACCCACAAACCTAACACATTCATTTTCAAAAGGAAATTTTTTAGAGAAGCAAAATGTGAGTAGGATATCACCTGAATATGGTGTTGGAAAGAGAAATGAGAGCACTGCTTCAAAAGAAATATGATGATTATAAACACATCATCAGATTCAAAATTTTTGTGATTCCTGAGATGTCTCGTGCAGATTCCCAATTTCAACATATGGTGGTTAAATAAATGAAGAAAGGTCCGATCTTTGATGACTTAATGTTTATAACAACGTGTATTTTAAATCTTATCTTCTCTTGACTCTCTTCTCATACAAGTTTGTTTTTATTGGACCACCAGCAGCAAATTCCTACAATTTTATAGCCATGTGACATTGTTGTCATTGCTTTTAGCACAGGCATCTGTTAGTAAAGAGACTAAAAGTATTCTCTTATGAGTCACTAAAATACACTTGCCAAGACCAATTAAACTAGTGCCAAATATGACAAGTCACCAGAAGACTTTTAACAATTTACAATGTTTTTGCTGGGGAAGGGAAATAAAGAAGAGAAAGAGGTAAATTTGCCTAACGCTTTTTTTTTTTTCTGGTGAGCTTCAAAAGTTATAATCACTGAAATTCAGTAATGCTAACGGCATTACTATTTCTTCTGGTATTTTTTACACCACAGACCAGAGATGATAAGTAAGATTTTTGGTGGTTGATCCTTTCCATCCCCACAGTACAAAATATGCTTTGTTCTTCCTGAGTGGGAAGCACTAACCAACATGAAAGAACAAAGATATAGAAGAAACCATGCTAGATTTCAGGTGTCTGAATAATTAAAGTTTGGTCATATACTTAACAGGCAATAAGGTAAACTAGCAGTTAAATTCTGCATTTGAAACAGCCTGAAGGTAGGAAACTTAGCTGAAATAAAGGTTTGGGATATAGTTAAGGGGACTTACAGGGGAGATATGCTGCCTCATCGAATTCAAAAGCAGTAACTAGTTGGCAGGACTGTCAGGAAATGGGACATCTCATTAAATGTAAATCTTAAGAGGAAACCATATAAATTTATCACAGTGTAGAATGTAAAGAACAAGAAGAATACTTGATTTATCTTTTACCTCCCCATTGCAATCTTGCTTTCAACAAGTGGAGAATTGAGGCAGTTATGTCAATAAAATTGGGGCTCTGATATTATTCTATCAAAAATATTCCAAAAATAGAGGAAAACATATACCCTTGGAATCCTGTGACCTGGAGGCACCCTTGGCTGCTCTGGCAATGCCTGATCATCCTTAGAATCCTGTGGCCTGAGACCCTCCCCATCAAACTGGCACCCCCAGGAAACATTACCCTAGAAGAACCATCTGGTAAATTCTTCGGGTCAGTCAAGTGTTATGAAACAGTCCCCCAAAGTATAGCTTGGCTGACATTGAATTTAGAGACATGAAACTTGCTGCAAAAAATACTTTAAGTTAACTTTTTTTATTTTAACAAACTTTCATTTTGGAATAATTTTAAACATGTAGAAAATTTGCAAAGATAGTACAGATAACCCCTAAATATCATTTACTTAGCTTTCCCTAATATTAACATCTTACATCACCATGGTACATTTGTCAAAACCGAAAGTTAATGATGGTTAACTAGCCCACAGCCCTCGATAGGATGGGTTAGCTTCGGATAATTATCGAACCTTTTAGAGGGCGTGAAGAAAAATGTGTCACAGGGACAAAATAAGCACTATTTTCTCATGGAATGAGCCCAGGAAAAAGCAAAAATTCAGCACCTTTCAAAGCCCAAGTTTCAAGTCTTAGCAGGGTGTAACCAGGTGAACTGGAGCAATGCTTCTCAAATTTCAATGTGCACATGAACCTTCTGAGCATCCTCTTAAAATACAGATTTTGATTCACTAGGTCTCGGCTGGAACTGCTCATCAAGCTTTCTGTTGAAGCTGATACTGCTGGCCCCAGACCACTCTTGAAATAAGAAGAATCTAGACAAGTGCTTCCAATAGAACTTTCTGTGATGATGGAAATGTTTTATAATCTACACTGTCCAATGTGAGCCACTAGGCACATGTGGCTATTGAGCACTTGAAATGTGGCTAGTACCACTGAGGAACTGGATATTCCATTTTAATTAAAGCAAATTTAAATAACCACAGGTGGCTCATGACTATCAGATTAGACAACACAGAATCAGAGTGTCATAATCAAAATTACTCCATTCTGAAAGGTCTAGGTTTTTAAATACTTCCAAGGAGAGAAAAGAAAAAAGAGAGAAAGGGACAGAGAGGGAGAGATGGAGATCTATTTGCATGTATTGCAAATGACAATAATCAATAAACTTCAAAACAAAGCTGCCCATTAAGATTAGTCTGGGTGGGCAGTGACAGGGGCTTCACATCACCCCCTGTGCCAATGGATCAAAGATGCTTCATTATACGAGCAGGTGCATTGAGCAGAAAGCCAAAGACAACATTATCTTTCTTTTCGAATGAGGATGTTACAAAGTGCTCAGCTGAACTGGGCCTCTCCCTTTTGTCCCAAGGTCCCCCATGGTGACCTTGCAGAGGGATCTTTTGTTCATCTGCATAGGCAAAATGGGCATGCTAGCCACCTAGCTCTTCATGAAAGTCTTCTGTGTCCCTTTTTGACTCCAGCTAAATCATGGCAGCAGTTGGAGCTTGGCAGAAGTCTACCCACTGAATGAAATCCAGCCCCAGAATCCAGCCTCAGATGTACCCTTCTGCCTTCATTTCACACACACTGAAAACTGAAAGCTGCCCTCAGTCAGTCCATTCCTGCTTTTGGACCCCTCTGGTTCTCTACTGAATCAATTCTCCAAGATACTACATGCAACATGTTGTTCCTGAGCACTTTGTGGTCTGAAAATGTAGACCCTTGCAGAGGACTCCCTGGTATCACTAACACCCTGAGGGTCTTAAACCTGCCTTTCATGAATATCTGTAGAGTAGGTCATAGCAAGCTAACCTGTCCTAGGGCTTCAGCCATTCTTTGCCAAGAGAAAAGGGAGGTGTCAGCATATAAAGATCTCAAGTGCTCAATGGAGGCTGAAGGATTTGGGGAAGTTCTGTTTGAGAACACCCAGGACATTCTGCAGGCAACGACGCCCTCGGGAAGGGTCATCCGGGACTTACGGTTGTACTTCAGGTATTCCCTACAATTCCAAGAGCAGTTGAGCCAGCTATCATTCCTAGGTGTTGGGGATATAACAATGAACTAAGCAAACAAAACTTCCTGTTTGTACAGGCCTCTGATTACATACCTTTCAAAACTTAGAAGAATCATAAAATATAATTCATGTACATTCACTAATAAATTATCATTTCAAAATGGGACAATTTGGTTAGAGTTAGGAACATCAGCTTTCTCAAAACAGTTTCAGAATGTTAACGTTTATTTTTACCAAAGGAAAGATTTTGACATTTCTTATAAGAACTGCAAGGAATCAAAATGGGACAATTTGGTTAGAGTTAGGAACATCAGCTTTTTCAAAACAGTTTCAGAATGTTAATGTTTATTTTTAGCAAAGGAAAGATTTTGACATTTCTTATAAGAACTGCAAGAAAAAAAAAGCTAACATTGAATATTTCTGTGTGCCAGGAGCTATACTAGGTAACGTTGCATAAATTATCTCATTTTATCCTCATAATAATCCCATGAATTAGGCAGGATATTATCCTGTTTACAGATGAAGTGTATTGGGGGAATAATAAATCAATGAATTTATGACTCCAAGTCTAGGAGGTGGGGCCGCTTCGCCGTAAAGAGCAGAGGGAAGGGAAGAAAGTATTGCCTCCTGTGCACCACGTACCTTCAGCCTGCCTTTGGATTGGTCATGTCATTTCCTCTGTGCGTCGGGCAGGACCAATGGAAGTTCTGTATTGTGACCTGAAGCTCCAAAATCCTCATTGATATGGGGGCATCGCCTCAGAGACTGCAAACCATGCCTCATAGCCAGGGGCCCCATGGGAGACAGGGAGAGCTCAGAAGTGTCTGGGGCATCAGGGAGAGTGGAGAAGAAGCCCAATCAAGGTGGACTACGGGGTCTTCACCAAGCTAACAGAACAAACCACCGGTTACTTCTCAGAACTCTAAGGGCTCCAGGGGCAGAACACAACCTGCCGTGGATAGCACGAAACCAGAATCCCAGGGCAGCTCCCACCAGAGGCTCCTCCCCTCGGCCACAAGGTCACATCCATACCTCCCCCCATCCTTACCTATCCAGGTACCCTCTGTGGAAGATTAAGGTGAGGAAGAAGAGACATGAAAGGCCAAATTACCCACTCACTCCCAAAAAGACTATCTCAATGAGAAAAAACTGAAATACGAATTTGGCAAATTATCATTATTATTACTATTATCATTAAAGATTTTATTTTTTTAAGTAATCTCTACACCCAATGGGGGCTCCAACTCACAACCCCAAGATCAAGAGTCACATGCTCTACTGACTGAGCCAGCTAGGTGCCCCCAAAATTGGCAAATTAAACTAGCTCCCTCCGCCTCCCTTCTCTTCCTGCCTCCCATCTTTTCCAGCCACCCAGCAAGGTGAGTACTTGCGAGGAATACCAGATCCCTTTAGGAAATAAAGAGGCTTTATCTTTTTTTGTTCATCTGAGATAGTGTGTGTAAATCTGAGCCCCACAGCGTATGAACTACAGAAGTCACAAACGTGCAGCAGGATTTGAAAATAAGCGAGGTGACTCAAGCCTTGCTACTTTCCGCTGTTCTCATCCGCACGGGATGCAAATATCTGGCCGGTATGCTCCCTCTTCCCCCTGTGGGGACCCATGGCAGGCATCGCTGATTGATCCTTCGTCCTTTGAGCCCAGACCTGGCCTCAGAAGCCTTCTCAACACAGTGTCCCATGAAACTACTACCAGAGCTGAAAAGTAAGTGGAAACCTATTTGCAAACAGCCCTTTGGTAAACATCAAGAATCAATATTCTTACTCTCATTTCTAATTAGAAGGCAGTACTTCTGGGAAAGAGAGTCCAAAACTCATTCTGAAGGACATCCCTGCTCTCCAATGCACGGAGAAAAGTCTGTAGAACTCACAGCTTTGCTTAAAGAGCCTGGATTTTCATACTGACTCCTTTTATCCAAGCAATGAGCAGGCCTTTTATTCCTCCTTCCTCCCGCGTGTCCCTAGGCACCATGAAACACACAGGGTAAACTCTTCTTCAAGGCTTTTCAACTGGTTCCAGAACCATACGTAACACCGCTGTTTTTAAGACACCTCACTGCAGCCAAAAGTTGAACCTTCTGGTGTGGGCTTTCCTTGACTTTTCAGTGTGGTTGAACATCTGACAACCATTTGGTGGAATAAGTGAAGGGATTAGAACAAGAAACACAACCTTTTGTTGACTTTTCTGCTGAACCATTGGAAATTCATTTAGGCCCACACAAGCTTGCCGAGCTTTCTTTAACGTTAAAAATGCAACTCCTCCGAAGCCAGTTCCCGTCCTGGAGGTCGCCGATGGCTGTCAACACAGGATTCCTAAAGAGGAGTCCTCTCTCACCCTTGCCTTTCCCTGCCACCTTTTAAAATTATCCCAGCATTCTTGAGAAGGTGCCAGGTGGATGGCCTCAGCCGGTGATGTCACTCGTCCAGCGCCAGGCTGAAGGACCTCGCCAGGCTGCTGTGTCACAGCCCAGAGCGCCGCCTCACCCAAGGAGGCCGCCACAGCACTGCCTCCAGGCAGCCTCAGTCCCAAGGGAGGCTGAGGGCACCAGGCCCACGGCCCGAAACTGTCTACGTGCTGGGCTTTCCGCAGTTGGTTTCTTCCCCTCCCTGGCCTCCCCTTACCCTCGCTAATGAAATGTGCAGTACTTCTGTGACCCCCATTGTCAAGTTGCTGAGCACGTTAAATCTGAAAAATCTGACCGTTCTCTAGGCCCTTCTGTAACTCAGAAAGCTCCCCACGAACCTGGAACCAGCTCTGGGGGGATTTTCCTAGCCCAAGCGCTCTGTCTTCAGAGAGAAGTGGTTCAAAATGGAGTCAAGAGCATGGCTGTGTGTCCTTAGCCAGATTGCTTAATCTCCCTGAGCCTCAGTTTCCACATTTCTAAGAAGCAGTGTAGTAAAACCTGCTGCTTGGGCTTTTAGGATAACTGAGAAAAATTAGGGGAACAAATCTCTTTTCATGGTTCTTTGCTTCCCTCCTCTCTCACCCTCCGCACGGATGCATAGGGCAGGAAATCTCCCAGAAAGAAAACCCCCTCGTATCATTTCACTGTTGTTACTTTCTGGGTGGGAAGAAGGGGTTGCTGCCGGGGTGAAGAGGATCTGTTTGCAGCAAAGCAGGAAAACAGAGCCTCAACGTCTTGCGCCTGCTTGGGGCATAGCGTCCTAAGTCCTGGAGCCTCTGCGGAGCCTGAGTGTGGAGCTTTTCAGGGAACTGCCCAGAGGGGGTCCTCCGTCCCTCTGCTCTGCCCCCGAGCCCAGCTCGCCAGGGCAGCAGCCAGGGAAACCTGAAACCCCGTGTGCTATCGAGTTCTGCTGTGGGATTTTCACACAGGCCTGGTAACTGGCAACCTGGGAGCCCACTGACCCGGCGACCTGCCAGCGTGGCTGGCCTGGGTCACATCACCACCTGCTGGCCCGCCAGGCCCCTCCATTCCTCGCTGCTGGCTGGGCGGTCCCTGTAAGTCGGCCCTGCCCAGGGCCATCGGCGGCCCCACCCCGCTCCCAAAGAAGGCCAGTGGGAAGACCAGGAAAACCAACCTTCAAAAAGTAAAGTAAAATAACGAATGGCTCCCTGGGTAGAGTTTCAGCACTGCTTTCATCTTGTTTAAGCAGCACATACATTTGAAACCTTGGAAATATGGAGATCCGATGAAGTGGCGGGAGGCAAATGGCAATGGCTGTGGCGCCAGGGCCCTGGGCCCGTCGATGCCAGGTGCGGGGAGCTGGCAGAGGGGAGCGTGGCGTAGGCCAGCCCCTCACTTTCCAGATGCTAAACCTAGGGCACAAAGAGCTGAGTTAGTAGGGGAGTGGGGGGGCAGGGCTGGCGCCCAACGGTCCGCTTGTCTCTCCTGGTGCCCTCCCGCCAGCATCTCCCAAGGTGTGTTCCATCTGGTATGCGCCCTCAGTGAGGATGGCTCTCGCTGTTCCGAACAATGGACCCTGTGGTCAGACAGCTGCACGGTAACGCTGCCTCTTGAAATAAACAGGGCCCCTTCACGGAAATGGAAGCATGGCTTTCCAGAAACTCCTGATGGCCTGCCACCAACTGGGAAACGCTGGAGGAAAGAAAAGGAAAGGGTGGCTTCTTTAGGCTGCATCCCGTTCCCAGCCACCAGAGGCTCAAACCGTAAGGACGTCTGTTGACACCAGCAAGAAGCACCACAGTGGGCAGCTCCACGGTCCCAGGCTCCGGATTGGCATCCCGAGTCTCAATTCTCACGGCCCTCCCCTCCTGGTCACAAGATGGCGGCCACAGCTCCAGGCGTCCCGGACCCTCACACAACCTCACACAAAAGCAGAAAGCAAGGAGGTGTCAAAAAGGAAGCACAACTACCCCTGTGTTTTTCTTTTTATTCCCAGAAGCCCCCATCCCCTTGGTAAGTCTCATTGACAGAAGAACTGAGTCATATGCTTTGCTTTGTGGCAAAGAAGACCCAAGTCCTCGGACCTGCCGTACAACTATTGCAATCTTTCCCTGAGACCAGGCCCATTATCTCTCAGCTCCCACGGCAAAAGAGGAGAAATGGCTATTTGGGGGCTACTAGTGGGGTCTACCATGATAGATTTCTTTACTCCAGGACTTCTGAAAGCTTTTATGTGAGAATGTGTACTGTTCGTCTCAAGGGGCGGCACTAATGTACAGTCTCCCAAACTCACGTGACCACAGAACCATTCTGTCACTAAGCATCTCATGAGACTTGGTTCTACGGAGTATACTTTGAGAAACAGTGCCCAGTGTATCCCCTCAGCATCTCCCTTCATAATCTGCGTGACATCACTTTTAGGCTAGACAGAAACCTCTTCAACCTTGAATAAATACAATTTTCATAAATTTCTGTGTTCTTGATGTTTTCTTAAGTCTTTCCCTGTCCAAGTCAAACTTAGAACCAGAAGGACAATTTTTTTGTCTCTGCCAAAAGCCTTGCATTTAGACATTTATCCTGAAATGTTTTCAGTCCCCACAAAACTCTTCAAAGTTTTAAAAATAAAAAAGGCAAGATGAAGTCCTGAAACCTGAATGCCAGCAGCTATTCTAAAATGTTCTAACAATTCCATCCACCCACGGATGCCATGTTCACCCTGTGTGCCACGTGTCTCTGTCTTTTCTCTCTAACTAGCAGTTTAAGGTTCCTTTCTTCCAGGAGCCAGACCGTGGTGTCCACTTGGAAATAGCTGCTCAAAGCTCCACAGCTCAGGCTGAGAGGCAAACTTCAGCGTGTATTGACTGAGGTTTCAGAAATGCTCTCCCTTCTGCACACTGATCACGAAATATCACAGCTCTCACCAAGCAGCACTCAGGGACCGTGCTAAGCATTTCATCTGCATGATTTCCATTCTTCTGCCAAGCTGCAAGCCAGCTAGTCCTATCATCCCCGATTTTACAGATGAGAGCACGAAGCCCAGGTCTGCCTGACTCCAGAGCCTGTGTGCACGGTAATGCCCGCCGGCTTGCTGGAAAGATGTTCTATCCGCCCATTGTTGGAGACACCTTTCTGTTTGGAAGTGAACCTAGGCTCACCAGCTCCCTTCATGAAGGGGTAACCACATGACTAATAAAATTTGCTCATCGCTTTATAAAACATTTTTTTTTTCTTTAAGGCTGGACTCGGTAGAAATTGCAACAAGTGTAACCAAGCCCTCCTTGGGGAAGATTTGGTGTCTACGCATGCATATGTATTAGGAAAGTGGGGTATAATCACATTTTCCTCCTATTAGGTAAAGCTAGCTCAAAACTTATATTAAGGACAATCTTTAAAGAAAACATTTCTAGAAGGGGAGCTTGTCTGTTGCAGCAGAGTAGCAATCAGACTTATTAACAATATAAAAATATGTAAATCCAACATTTTTCGAACATCTATACGAGACACCAGTGATTATATATATATATATATATATATATATATATATATATCCCTTAATTTTTTTCTTCGAGTTCTTACAACCATCTTGAGAAGTGCATGTTATTGCCCTCACTCCAGTTTAACAAATCAGGAAACCAGGGTTTCAAGAGGTTAATTAGCAAGGTGACGTTACAAAGCTAGATTTGACAGCAAATTCAGAATTCAGAATTGAGAAATACAGGATGATTATGGGCAAAGGAGTCCAGGCTCTAGTAGCTACGGCCACCACCTTCTTCTGCCAGGCCAGGGGCGGGGCGGGGGAGCCTCCGGATCCACTAGCCTGCAGCCGAAGAGATGCCAAGACACAAGGTTTGGTCAGTAATGGCTGTGGCCCCCTCAGCTTGGCAGCAGGACTCAACAGCGTCAGGCTGGCCTGTACCATTTCTGTACATTCAAGCGGAGATGCCAGGAGCTTGAGGGCATCGAGTGGGTGTCCTCGCTTCCCCATCTGCCCTGAAGGATAAGTCATTACCGCTTGCTTAACCAGCTGACAAGCTACTTGCCTTGTGAATTAACAGTGCTTGTAAGTTACCGTGAGCTCCTTGGAGGAAGGCACCAAAGCATTACTTATTACTCTTCTTGCTTTCACCATGCAGCCTGTATTATAAAAATATAGTCTGAAATGTCTGCTTGAATTGGACGATCCTTTTCAAAGGATCGCTGAAAATGTCCATTGTCTTGATTTCTGGAAGGGCTTCATCTGTGCCATAAAATCTCTTGAACAAAAAGGAGAAACCAGAAAGTAAATTCACCTCGACATGGTGAAATAAAAGAGAATGTCTGTTTCATATGATCATGCTTAGGCTTGGCTGCTTTTAAGATGTTTCAAGGGATTTTCTTTCTTTCCTTTTTTTTCCTCCTTCCAAACTACCTTCTTTGTTTCGGGATCCCTATTTGCCCTCCTGCCTTTTCGACAGTGTCACTTACTGCTTTGCCAGAGACTAAATGAATGTGAGTACACAAAGGGACAATGAGATTCGTTACCTGAGGCAAGAAGCCACCTGCACGCATTTAGAGAGGCTCCTTCTCATATATCTTGCCAGTTTGTACCAAAGGCATTTACAGGAGGGCCACCACCCAGCTTTCTTACTCAGGGCGGAGAGGGGACGGGTTATTCCCACGGCGATCCAAAACTGAGGAGTTCTGACGAAGCCACAGGAAAATGCACCTGAAGTGTTGTTGTTATTATTAGTATTATTATTACTATTATTGGGCTTATTCATTGCAGTCCCTTTCTGCTGCAAAGATATTACAAAGACAACGGTAACTGAGCCATTCTGATTGACATTAAATGCATCTGATTATAAGCTATTTTTAGGCATAAAGAGGCCAGGGCCAAGCGGGCCAGATTGAAAGGGCAGAGATGTTAAGTGACCTGCCCAGTGTTTCCTCACCACCTTTATCCACTATAACCTAGAAAGTCAAAACAATAAGAAAATGCAAGATGTCTTGCTCCCGGTAATCATGCTGGCAGACCCTTTTGCTTCTCAGCAGAACTGGCTTTGTTTCCCCCTTGCATTCCTTATTCTGCCTTCCCTCCACTCCTTGCCGGATTCTACAGAAATGAAATTAGGAAATATTAGGCAGAAAGCACCCCACAAAGGCCACACACTAAATATATTCATAGCCGCTGCTTTCACAGGCAACATATAAAGGAAAAGCTAGGAGGGGGAGTCTCTGCGTAATGAAAGACCCATCTGGGCAGCGACAAGTTACCCGAAACGTCTAAGGGAGAGTAGGAAGAAGTCAACGACGGTTGTGGACACGGAATAAACCAAGGCACTATTCACCCAAGAAGCCCCGTTGTACCCAGCAGAGACCGAAGACACAGAGAGAGAAAGTCCGTGCGGTTTGCTCACTTCCGATTTTGCCAAGCATGAAGCACACCTGCGAGGTCAGCTCGCAAGGTGTCTGTGCGGTGGGTGGGCAGGTGGCGGAGGAAGGTCCGCATGGGGGCTGCGGGCTGCTCTCGCATCAATCAGTTTGGGGGGCGGGGGGAGCGCTTCGGCACAGGCCCTTCCGGCTCCCCGTCCAAGGGCCCTAGTTACTGAATTACCAAAAGGACTCGAGATCAGGCAAGCTCTTCGGAAAGGCCAGCGGGGGTGCGGCCCCAACGATGGCGTCTCAGCAAAGCCCTATTACAACTTTGATCTGGAAGTGAAGTTGCTTCCCAAAAGACTGGTGTTTAGGAAGAACCCATGCCCACAGCCATTATGGCGCCTGGCTCACAGTAGGCATTTGCTATTTGCTGAAGGTATGAATGACCGCAGTCTCAACTGTGACCTGTGTAAGATTTGGTCTCATGTTCCCAGTTATGCTGATGGGTCTAGAAAGTAGATATCTGAGACATTGCACGGTTTTCTTTCACATTCTATAAGCTATAATATAGCTGATGTATGCTAGGTGGCACAAATTAAAGGAAGGACGAGTGGGAGGCTTTTGGAGGGAAAAAATATCCTCCCAAGTTATTGAACAAAATACTGTGTTCAACTCCCCAGTCTAATGAGCTGGTCCATGAGGGCCGGGACTATCTTCTACTCATCAGATCAGGGCAGAGCCTCTGGGGAGAGGCCAAGCAGGCAACTCAAGCCTGAAACACCAGAAGCCATGCAAGACCCAAGCATAAACTGAACAAATATTTTTCCAAAGAAGACACACAGATGGCAACAGACACACGAAAGGATGCTCAACCGTATTTACCATCAGGGAAATTCAAGCCACAGCCACCATGGGATATCACCTCATGCCAGTCAGCATGGCTGGTGTCGAAACTACAAGAAGAAATAAGAAATGTTGGCAAAGAGGTGGAGAACAGGTGCACTGTAGGCAGGAATATAAATTGGTGCAGCCGCTGTGGAACACAGCACAGAGGGTCCTCAAAAAATTAAAAGTAGAAATACCATACAATCTAGCAATTCCACTTCTGGGTATTTGCCTGAGGAAAAAAAAAAACTAATTTGAAAAGATGTATGCACCCCTATGTTTAATGCAACATATTTACAATAGCCAAGATACAGAAGCAACCCAAGTGCCATCAATAGATGGATGAATAAAGAAGATGTGGTGTACACTCATGATATACCATTAAAACAATGAAATCTTGCCTTTCATGATTCCATGGATGGACCTAGAGGGTATTTTGCTAAGAGAAGCAAGCCAGACAAAGACTGATTCCATCTGATTTCACTTATATGTGGAATCTAAAAAACAAAACAAATGAATAAACAAACAAACCAAAAAACCCGCCAGAATCGGAGTCATCGTTACAGAGAACCAACAGGTGGCTCCTAAACGGAAGGGTGGGGGAGGTGAAGTAAGTGAAGCGGATGAGCAGGTGCAAGCTTCCACTTATAAATAAGTCCCAGGGACAGAAAGCACAGTGTAGGTAATGTAGTCAGTAACATCCTAATAACTTCATAGGGTGACAGACGGTAACTACACTTACGAGGAGCATTTTGTAATGTATATAATGGTCAGGTCACTGTGTTATATACCTGCAACAATATAATATTGTATGTCAACTCGACTTCAATTAAAAATGAAATGAAATTTTAAATTATAAAACTCAAATAGACCTAGACAGAGCCGGAAAGTAAGTAAGTGGGGAAATGACAGAGGGAGGAGGAGGGGTTGAGAGGACAGAGAAGTCAGTCAGAATATGAAGAATTAGAGGAATTCTGTATAAAAGCTGAGGACTTGAGGGGAAGAATGAAAAAAACCAAGCTCTCAGGTTAAACATGTTGTGAATTTTAAAAGTAGTTTAAAAAATAATTGATTTTATTTTGTATTCCCTAACCCTATGTTCTCTCAACATTTTACTGTAAAACTGTTCAAATATATAGAGATGTTGAAAATTATACACTGAGCACACCCACCACCTAGATTTTAAACTGATCATTCCATGATATTTGCTTGATCACACATCGATTCATCCATCCACGTTCTTCCTATTATCAACTCATTCTATTTTTGATATTTTGTTTCCAGCATTTCCCTATGAAAACATAGGTCTGTTGTGAAATGCTCATTATTTTTGTTATTATATCAAGGTGAGTGTAGAATGGTCCCGCTAATTGTCCTACAATATATATTCTCCTCTATTTCCATAGTAACAGAATTTTAAAATATGTGTATGGAAATTCAGTACAAAACTGCATTCCCCAGCCTCCTCTGCAGCTAGATATAGCCATGTGTCTAAGTTCTGACCCATAAAATGTAAGAGGAAATGTCATGTGACAGCTTCCAGGACCTTTCCAAGAGGCAGCATGCCAGTGCCTATGCCTGGTTTGCCATTAGCCACTCTGCTGCCTGGAACATGGATGTCACCATCTTGGGGCCATGTGGACAAGGACCACAGCCTAGGGACGGCAGTTTGGAGCTGTGAGCTGAATGAAGTGTGCAGCCTTGAAGACAGCAAGGAGCAGAGCTGCCATAGCTGTCCTGGACAGCGAACTCTGGGCGAAATTTACATGAGAGGGAAATAAACATTGTTCTTCTTCGCCTTACTCATTTCCAGTACTCTGTTACTTGCAACTAAACCTAATTCTAACAAATGCAACAAGACAAAAATCAAACAGTAGAGAAGGGCTTAAAATGAAAAGAAAGTGACATACCCCAGTACTTCCCCGACCCAGCTGAGCTCCCTAAAGCAGCACTTTTAACTCTTTTAATTAGTTACTTCCACATCTTTAAATAATGTTTCTATTCTTATTTCTCCATTTCTCCATTGTAGACACTATTTCTTGACTTCAACTCACTGAGCCCCTCCTCCATTTCTTTATTCTTCCTGTCAGTAAAGGTTCATCACTATTTGCATTTCTCTAGTATTTGTGTTTGTAAATGTAGTATTATTTGTACCACTAAAGATGAAATCTCTTGTCTCCCTGCTTTGTAGATGAGCCCATCCAGCTCCAAGTCTTTCCACTTCTTTCCTGTCATTTCCGCCTCCGTTGTTTTCATGTTTCCATGGTCCGTGTTGGTACCCTTTGCGTGCTTTAACTGACAGCTTCACTTCAGAGTGAGGAGTGCCTGCCTTGATTCTTTTGGATTCTGAAATGCCAGAACGTAGAGGGCTCTGCCCTGGGTGCCAAATCCTACCTTCGGTGCCCTAATTTGGCTGTAGTCCTTCAGCCTTCAATCTAGAACTCACGTAGTACATTGTAATTATGTGTCTGCATGTCCATCACATCCAGGCCCTTTGTCCTTGGGAACACACATGAGTCTGGCACATGGAGCTATAATGAATGACCAAAGTTGTTTGAGTGATAAAACTGAACCAGAACGCTAGTAATTTACTTCCTATCCATTGGTCCTGAAGATTTCTGGAGAAGTCAGTGTTTGAGGTCCAATATGTAAGCCCACATTCTCCTGTAATGCAATCAGCTTTGTTACTTCTTGGCAGATAAAAGTGAAGTTTGCATAGACACATTTAGCATGTTTCTCTTTCTCCAAGTCTCAGGGGCTCTAGCAACCCAGCGGGCACCTTGCAAGCACCACGTTTGAGCTGAAGAACACCTCTGTAAAGTTAGGTTCAAGCTGAGAGTACAAATGCCCACCACGACTGCCTGTTTGGTGGCCACAGACAGAGGCTTCTGAGATCATGAGATGTTGCTCCAAACAGGCTGTTTGCATATTTTCTCCACAGAGAGACAGATAAGAATGCAGGGACTCATATTCAGAGGCATTTAGCTGGGAAGAATGGCAGCCCTGTCATGTATATTTTGGGTACAAAAATTCAAACTATAATAAACATAAGAAGCACACATTTGTAAAGATCACTTTTGGCTTGGTGCTGTCATGTAGTCAAAAGGGTGGAGGGTGGAGATAGGAAATCTAAAAATAAAAACATGTAAAAAATTAATTAATTTAATTTAAAACATGTATACTGATATGTCTTTCCTACTTTGTTTCATGCAAGTTCAAGCCTGTCTGACTCCTTAGATTGAGCCGTCAACAGCTCTGCAGAGATCTTCAGACCGTAAATTTGGAGAAGACCATGAAAGGTGACTGCATCCATCCTTCTCACCCCAAGTGAGACAGCCTCTAAACCACTTGGAAGTCTTTAGCCCAATCCTACATCCTTCCTTGCTGATATTATTACATTCAGACCATAGGCAGGCGTGATCAGTGGCCAGAGCTCAGATAAAAAAGTCGAAACCTGAGTGGAGAGTCAGTGAAGTGACTAAAATGAATGAGGCAAATGATTCAAGGAGCAGAGATCCCATACAGAAGCAGGCTGTCCCAGAAAAGGCACTGTGGGGATGACGTGCCAGTCCTCAAATCACTTTCTCCTACAATGCCGTGTAGTCGGTGTGCCCACCAAATGCACAGCCACATGCAGAAACGCTACACCTCCTACGACACTGTCCTCTTTACAACCTCCCAGTCCGCACGGGCCTCCTTGGTCAGTGGCTCAGCTCCCCCAGGCAATCAGCCATTGTTACTGCCCTCTTCTTACCCACCCTCCCTTACTTAGCAAGACTGTTCATCTGCTGTGTGGTACTGTATTGCTATCCCTCTTAACCTGCCCTCTAGACTGCTAGTGCTCCCCCAAGAACCTCTCCTTCTTCCTGCAGTAAAACAGTCCCCAAATTTTAGCTAGCCAGATGGTAACCTAGCACTAAGACTACACTTCCCAGTCTCCCTGGCTAGCTGTGGTCACATGACTAAATTATTGTAGGAATATGTGTAATTTCCAGGTCATGTCCTTAAAGGGAGTGGTTGTGCCCTCCCTTTTCTCCTTTCTGCTGGCTGGAACGCAAAGCCATCATATGAGTCTGGGAGCTTAATGAACCAGATGAACACCCTAAGAGAAGGCAGAGTAACAAGGTGGAGAGAGCCTGGCTCCCTGACACCATCAGGCCACCACTGCAGCCCTGGATTGCCTACCCCGTCCTTAAGTAAGCAAGAAATAAGCTTCTGTCTTGTTTCAGCCACTAGATTTCTGAGTCTTTTTGCTCTGTAGTCTATTCTGTCTCGGAATGCAGCACTACTCCAGATCATTTTTACTGTGTTTGCAATCCACCCCAAATGCCAAAGCTCCATTCCCACATTCCTAGCACCCTACTGAACCCCTTCATTACCCTCAACCAAGTTCTAACTCTCCCTATGTTCATCTTTCTTTGGTGCACTGCAATTAGAGCTCACAATATTAGAGTAGTGGGTAGTACTTGGTTAGGGTGGTAGCTCTTCGTTAAAGGGAACCAAAAAAATGGGACACCTGGGTGGCTCAGTCAGTTAAATGTAGGCAGCCTGAATTGCTCTGTGTGTATCTGAGACGTGCAGATGGAAAGAGAGACATCCAGTCAGTTGCTCATGTGGATGCTTGCTTTAAGTAGCAATAGGCAGTTCAGGTATTTTCTAATACACAGATATTTGAAATCTTAAATACAAAGATGCAGGAGGCATTATTGATTGAGTCTACCACTTTTTTCATCTGGCCGCGATAATATCTAGCTTGAGCAGATATATATAATATATATAAATATATATAAATAAATAAAGTGAACCAAAAGGTATGTTTGGGCTCATAGAACGTATCAGTAAATGCTTGTCAAATGAATCCATGATGAGTAGAAAGTCTTACCACTAATGCAAAGGAAATGCGAAGAAATTTTCTCCCTCAAATTCTTTAAAATAATTATCATCATCATCCTACATTCATTGAATCAATGTGCTGGATATTGTACTAGTAAGCAATTTGCACGCATTATCTTTTAATCTCACAAGAATTTAATAAGCTATGCATTATTTTTTTAATTTAAATTTTTATTATCATACCCATTTTACAGATGAGGAAACTGGGCTCGGAGAAGCTAGGTAAGTTGCCTTCGTCAAGTTAAGTGGCGGAGCCAGATTCATAGCTGTTAGTCTTATTCCAATGCTACCTGCATCCTTAACCGTTGTGCTCACTGTGGTGGCTTAAGACAAAGAAACAGGTAAGTGAAGAATGAGTTCTGGAGCTCTTACTCTTCATATTTGCTGCGTTGGGAAGTCCCCCCAAAACCCTTGAGAAAGAAACGGTCGCAGATCACGCAGGGATCACTGTTCAGCACCTGAGAGCAAATGGCCCAGGTATCCAGGGTTCTGGAAACCCAGACTTTAAAAACTCATATTTGTTATACTTTCTGGTGAATAAATGCTTTTACAAACTCTGGTTCACTTGATTCATAAAACCATCTTGTATTATAATTAGGCCTATAATATTATTCTTCCATTCTCCAGAGGAGGAAACTGAGACCCAGATTCTTGACTGTGCCAGTGAGGGGCTAAACCCCTAGGGATCTGAGCCCAGGACTTTGGCTCCCTCCATGTCTCATGCTCTTTCTAGTTAGCATGCTAACGTTCATCTGTCCCTTACTCACCCCCTTCCTCGAAATAAGCTATGGAGAAATGTATTAGCCTTTCCAGAAGGAAAACAAATAATGCTAGGTTTTTAAATATTATTTTGAAATGTTTTTTTAGAGGCGTCCAGGCCCGACAGCTAGGAAGGCTGTAGACGGCACAAAGTGCAGTGGTGTGAATTCAGCCAGGACTGCGGGAAATACCACCCATGGTTTTCACTTAGGTGGTCAGGCTACCTACATTTTTCTGGTACCTTCAGGGTCTGGCCAAAGTCCACATCGGACGAACCATCCTGAGCCCTGAGAAGCCTCCTGCTGGCCCCCCTCCGCAGAGAGCAGGACGGGTGCGGTCCAGGTGACGCGAAGCCAGCGGCGCAGGGGCTGCGTTCCGTGACGCCAGTGGGGACGGCGCCGGACACCCAAAGGATGCTGGTTTCCACCGGTGCCAAACACGCACGAAACGCCCTTTTATTTCTCTGTATTCAGACGGTCGGATCCAGAGCCCATTCACCTGGACGCTGAACTTCTTAGTTGAGAGTTTACCAGAAGTGAACAGGGAGTGTTTGTCCTGGGTATTTTCGGGGCCCATGAGTCCTTGGGGGTGAGGGGCGGGTGACACAGCTGCGAGCAAAGGCCGTCCAGCCTCGGCCTTCGCCTTCCAGGGAGTCCCGCAGGGCCGCGGCTCAGGACGACTGAGCGGCCGCCAGCCCGGAGAGGACAGCCACAGAGCTGGGGGGTGTTTCTGGGAGCAGCTTATGGGCTTTGGCTGGCCTGCTGTCCAGGCCGCAGGGCCATGGGGCCGCAGACTTGGGAAACACGGGGACGTGGGGCCTAGCCCAGGCTCGGCGGCCAAACGGCCTCCTCAAACCAGAGGGCTGTGAGCAAGGAAGAGAAGGGGCCAGGCCACAGCACCAGCCCAGGGCGGGACATGGGGGGGAGGTGTGAGAGCAGAGAGAGCTGGGGGAGAAGGAGCTCCTGGGGCATCTGTGTGTCTGTGTGTGTGTGTGTGTGTGTGTGTGTGTGTGTGTGTGTGTGTGTGTGTGTGTGAGAGAGAGAGAGAGAGAGAGACAGAGACAGAGACAGAGAGACAGAGACAGAGAGATCAGACCATTACCTGTGAGGGAGGGTAAGATCAGGTGAGCTGATGGCCCCTGTGGAGTGTGGACATTACTTCCTCTCTCACCTTAGGCCAGTCCCTGACCTCAGCCCCGGCCAAGCACCACCTCCACCCTGACACCCCCCACCCTGTCCCCTCCCTGGTCCCAAATGCCCCAGGGATCACTCAGCCCCTCATCCCTGCTTGCAAGCGCCTCTTCTGTTTTCCCAGAACTGTGGAAGAAGGTCGGGACACTCTAGACGGCCCTTTGGGCGCCTTCCAAAACTACGCGTCTAAAAAGAAACGGGCTGTAAAAGAGGCCTTTTAAAAGGAGGGCCCCTCACCTTCCTGGAGCAGCAACAGACTGCGAAATCTGCAGCTCGCTGCTGTTCCTCTCTGCGGAGAGATGTTCCCCCTGCCCCCCCTCTGGCGGGCTGTCGGCAGGGAGGGAGGCTTGGAAAGCCTTCAGGATAAGCAACAGTGGGAACACTGCGCTTTCACCCCGAGAAGGCCACACACGGAGACTGCAAGAAGAAACACACACACACACACAAATACGGGCAAACAAAACGAAATCTCCATTCAGTCCATCTTTCAACACGGAGCAAACCCACGGCAAACATTGCAAAATCGGGGCTTGGCTGGAGGCGGCCACAGGGTCTTTCCACGGGTATTAAAGCAACGGGCGGGCGTTAACCCTTTGCGCGCTGCCTGTCATTTTATCCTTCACATGAGAAGGAGGGGAGACACTGGGTTTTTAAAAAGCCTCAAACATAATCAAAAGTGATGGTGTCTAGCGTATGCTGTTAAGGAAGAGAAGCAGGACACCGAACTGAATCTTTGAATAATATTACAATAACATTAAAACAACATTTTAAAAGTCCACGATGGCCATATTAATTAGTGCGGATTTATGCCGACTTCAGGAAACAGATAGAAGCTTAGCAGGAAATGAACTCGAGTGTGGTTGTGGGATTATCTAGCTCAGGGCTCCTTACGCTTGAATATGCACACGGCCCACCGGGGGTCTGCGGGAAATGCAGCGGCAGATCCAGGTCAGGAGTGGGGACTTGCCGAGGAGCACCCCCTGGGACAGCAGAGGCTAGCAAGCGTGTGTGTGTGGGGGGGGTGTCTTCTTGACATCCCTTGGTATTTTCAGATCTTCTGGAAGGAACGCATTGCTTACTTTGACCGTCACGGGGTAGCTTCCTGCTGGAATAAGGTAGCTGTAGATGAACCCCGGCGCCTGGGACATGGGACTTCTCCCGCTTGGATTCTCAGCCTAGAGTGGGGGTCGCGGGGAATCCCCGGGAAGCTTTACAAAGCATTCGCCCCCTGGGGACTTGTCGGAATGGGGTGGGGGGAGGCTGTGTAATTGGAGCGCTCCTGGACCACACACCATGCCGGTTCCCCAGGGCGGACAGCCACCAGGGCAGGCACTCCGGCTCAGACTTTCCACTGAGCTCTCGTTCAGATCTAGGCCTGCGTGTGGCTCTGGCTGCAGTGGCCCGAAGTGGCAGAAGAGAAACATAGTGTATTTTATGTTCCCAACCAGTAAAACCCAACTTTTATGTGCTTATCTAGGGCCATTCAGCGCTCATACTGTGTGTTGGTGCTAAAGAGACGATCCCTCTTTTATGTATAATTGAGAAAAAGAACTGGCAGTGACCAAGGGGTGAAGGGCTGTAGGAGGTACAGACTTCCAGTTACAGAATGAATATGTCAGGGGGACGAAAGGTACAGCACAGGGAATAGAGTCAATGGGGAAAAAAACTGGTATGAGCTTGTCACTATCACAGTTGCAGACTGAGGCAAGTAACCCAGCAGGACCCTGGGTTTTAGAGGTTTACAAAGTGGGTCAGAGGCACTAAGAATCTAATAGTTATGAATACTGGATGAATGGGCATCTTGGTGAGTTCTTCTGTCAGTAGGATAAGTCAGAAGCATCATTGCCCAAAATGTCCCTCTTCTGCAGAAGCACAGAGAAATGTTTTTTTGTCAAGATGCTGTCATAGCAGATGGTGGCTACACTTGTGGTGAGCACAGCGTAAGTATAAACTTGCAGAATCACCGAGTGGTGTTCCTGAAACTCATGTAACTGTGTCAACTATACTTCCATTAAAAAAACATTTTTTTTAAACCCAACTCACTCTACAGTGAAATGAAACTTATGTTAAAAACAAGACCACAGGTTCAAAATGGAGTCACTTATGCTAAGCCCCATGTCACCAAACCAAGGCTTAATGACAGTCTCAACTCTCCCAGAAGTGAAATTTTGAACCAGTCGATGAGGAATCACCTGATCGGAGCTAGTTAGGTAATCTGCCTGACAGACTCCTGCCATTCCCCCAAGGAAAGGAAACGGAAAGGAAAAGCTTTGCAATAACTAGCCCATATATTTGCCTACCATAACTTCCTTGTTCCTGCTCCCTTCTGCCTTGAATTTTGTACAACCTGGACCTCCTGTCTGCGATGTTGAATTCTGCCCAGTTTGAATCAATTTTTACTCAAACTCTTCAATTAAAAAAAAAAACTTGCTGTCACAAATACAGCAATATTAGCTTAATCGTCAGTAATATGCACATTTACACCCTTTTGTTGTCTTGCTTCGAGGATATGGAAAATGAGATGCATTCGTTTGTCTACTATATCCTCCATGTTTTATTTGATTAGTCAGCACTCTTTCAATTCAAACCAGTGTAAGTAAGAAAATGGGAATCTGAGCTCTGTAACTTAAAGGTAGTCTTCAGGCATAGCTGGATCCAGAAACTCCAGTGAGGCCATCAGAACTCAGCCTCATTCCTTCCCTCTCAATTCAGCTTCCCTCCATGTTGGCTTTTTTACCAGGCAGGTTCAGGACTGGAGACAGATGCTAGGAGATTCAGGCTTATTCTTCACCCTCTGAAACTGCAGAAAAAGAAGAATGTCTGTCATAACAATTCAAACATCCCCTAACTGAATCTTACTAGGTGGACTTGGGTCACATGCAGGGATTTAGACCAATCACTCCAACATGGGAAACCCGTTCCTCAGGCCTGGGCAGGTGCTCACTGCAGACCCAGACATAAATATAGTCAGGGATTTATGTGTGGAGAAGTAAGAGGTTTCTAGAAAACTATGGATTCTATGATTAAAAGAAAGGAAAATAAACCCTAGGCAATTGCGAAGAAGAGTAAGTGTCCAATTCAGTATGTAATTATCAACATACTAATATTCACAAATGTTCTTTTTTGAACTTTACTGTTCAGGTTAATTAGCTGGAGCAGTGGTCCCCAACTTCTGTATGTCTTGGTTCTTGTGGAAGAATTATGTGTGTAGGCAGCCTGGGGTGGGGAGGGGAGGATTTGGGATCCCCACAGTCCCTGCTGATCCCTGGGCCAGGGTTCCAGACATCCCAAGTTCTGAGAGGAGCACTGGGGCCAACTCTTGGGACTCTCTAAGTTTGGGCATAATACAGCGCTTAAGGCCCAATGTGGCCATTAAGAAAAAAAAAAAAAGAGTTATTGCAGGCATAGTTCGAAGTTTATTGCTAACTACCCTTATACCTTCCCCTTCTCACCTACCTCACCTCCAAACAAACAATCTCTTATTCAGCCATTATTTATTGAGCACATTCTGTGCACCAGGCAGTTTTAGGCCCTTGGAATACGTCCGTGAATAAAGCAAAGAACTTCATCTGGTAGAAATTCTTTTGTGTATATGGAAGTGGGTGGAGACAGACAATAAGCATAAACAGAATAAATGAGTAAAGTATAAAGTATATTAGAAGGTGGTATTAGGGAAAGAAAAAGAAAAGTAGAGCCAAAGAAAAGTCTTTCAAAAAGAATTCAAAAAATGGCTCTGTCTCCAGTAGTTTCAGATCCTTTCCTTACCTACAAATTCCAGGAGACCAGAAAGGTTCACCTCACTTATAAAGGATGTCAGTGCCCACATCTGGGCACCAGAGCATACCTGGAAGCTCCAAGCCCAGGTCTACAGTGTCAAGGAAGGAGAACTACCCGGGGCACCTGGGTGGCACAGCGGTTAAGCGTCTGCCTTCGGCTCAGGGCATGATCCCGGCGTGATGGGATCGAGCCCCACATCAGGCTCCTCCGCTATGAGCCTGCTTCTTCCTCTCCCACTCCCCCTGCTTGTGTTCCCTCTCTCGCTGGCTGTCTCTATCTCTGTCGAATAAATAAATAAAATATAAAAAAAAAAAAAAAAAGAAAGAGAAGTACAGCTAGGATCAAATACAGATATGGGAAAGCCATCATGTTCTCCAACTTCAGACCTGGAAGGGACTCTCTAGGTTAGAATCACTCGCTTGTGGGGCGCCTGGGTGGCACAGCGGTTAAGCGCCTGCCTTCGGCTCAGGGCGTGATCCCGGCGTTGTGGGATCGAGCCCCACATCAGGCTCCTCCGCTATGAGCCTGCTTCTTCCTCTCCCACTCCCCCTGCTTGTGTTCCCTCTCTCCCTGGCTGTCTCTATCTCTGTTAAATAAATAAATAAAATCTTTAAAAAAAAAAAAAAAGAATCACTCGCTTGTGCTGTAGATGTGAGTAGCACCCGGCTTACCTCTGACTCACGGTCTCTTGTGAGGAGACGCAAGTCTCAGCTGGGGACTATATTGACTATCTCTTGTTCCATAATAAATAATCTCACAATCCAGTGGCTTATAAGAATGACTTGTTGGGGTGCCTGGGTGGCTCAGTTGGTTAAGCAACTGGCTTCGGCTCAGGTCATGATCCCAGAGTCCTGGGATCGAGTCTCACATCGGGCTCCCTGCTCAGTGCAGAGCCTGTTCCCCTCTCCTGCTCCCCTGCTTGTACTCTCTCTCTGTCAAATAAATAAATAAAATCTTAAAAAGAAAGAAAGAAAGAAAGAAAGAAAGAAAGAAAGAAAGAAAGAAAGAAAGAAAGAAAGAAAAAAGAAGGAAGGAAAGAAAGAAAAAGAAAAAAAAGAATGACTTGTTAAAATGTCACAGTTTCTGTGGGTCAGGAACCTGGGTGTGGCTTTAGTGGGATCCTGACCTTCAGGGCTCCTCATAGACTCAGATTGAGGTATTGGTTCCAAGGTTGCCCACAGACTTGTAACAGAGGTTCAACTGGGGCAGGATCCACTTCCAAGCTCGCTGGGTGGTTATTTGCAGGACTCAGTTCTTCCAAGGCTGTTGGACTGAGGACCTCAGTTCCTCACCTCATGGCCTCTCCAACGTGGCAGCTTCTTCATCAAAGCCAGCAAGAGAGAGAGGTTGCTAGCCAGATGGAAGGCACGATCTTCTGTAACCTGATCATAGAGCAAGTCAGTAGGTCCAGCTGTGCCCAGGGCAAGGATGGCATCAGGATTTGTCTACCAGGACGTAGGAATTATTGTGGACCATGTTCAAAGCCACCTATTCCAAGGACCCTGGGCTCTGCTTTCAGGATTTCTCTGTCCTGTTTTCTTGGTTCCTTGCACTCTGTTTCAACTAAGTGACGACAGAGCCAATCCCACCACATAGTTTCTTTAGTCTTGAATGCTAACGCACACTTTCATTCTCTCCCTCCATCTGCTTTTCCAGGTTTTTCTTCTCTTAGTGAAGTTCATTCAAGGAGGCCACCTCACGCGGAAGTTGACCACACCTCAACCAGGTCCACACGGCCAGACAACTCTCACTTACTCAGCTGGCTTTAACTCCATTTCAAACCTCATAGCCCCAGCCAGACCCAACACGCACAAACCCACTGAGACACTTGGGAAGAAGGGGTTTTCCCCACCGGGAATTTGGAACAGGAAGAATTTGTCAAACTGAGAAGTGAGGCCCCGACAGGGAAGATCAGTGGAAATGTTTGGTCAGTGTTCATTGCTCTTGGGCATTGCTGAGAGGATGGTTTCTCACAAGCTGGCCGATAAACGAGGGTGATGGATGGTTCTAAATAAAGAAAATTCTAACAGCTCCGCTCCAGCCCTATGTAGGCCAGATTGCATTGCAGAGAAAACACAAATGAGCTTTCCTTCTGAGATCCAAATAAGGCAATTCTACAATCGATAGGGCACGAATTGGGGGGGGGGGGGCTGTCATGGTCTGTTCATAATGTGACATAGAGAAACACTACACAGTGCTGTGTCTGTGGTCCACACACGAACACTGTTCTGAACACATTCAAATGAAAAGTTCAATGAGCTAACGTACCCCTCCTTTGTCCCTCCTCTTTAGTCCATTTTCCACATTTTATTATATATTTTCTTTAAAACTCCCCGTTTCTATTTTGGCGTCTACCCATAGTGGCCATTTTGAAACTCCATCTGCTAAAACATTTGAGTCACTTAACGTCTTTTGTCTTCCTTCTTTCCTCCCTCCCTCCCTCCCTTCCTTCCTTCCTTCCTTCCTTCCTTCCCTGTTTCCCTCCCTCTCTGTCTCTTTCCTTCCCTTCTTTTTTTTTCCTTCATTTTTTTTCTTGCCGTGATGCCACGCCTTTCATACCCTTGAACGCCTTTGTAAACGCAACTCACTTCAAAGCCGTGTTTAAAACCTCACCTGAAGGAGAGAGGTAGTGACGAAACGCATTCCCCACACCCTGTGTGCTTCTTACCAAACTCAATCCTTTGAGGGCTGGGTGCCCTGAGATTGTGCGGCCTTCACCCCAAGATTAGTGTGTCTGTCCTTCTGGGGCGGGACGTCACTGACGCGTCCTCTTACTTCTATTCTTCTTGGGGTGCCCACATTTTTTTAAAATGATTTCTCCTCTTATCCTTACAGTTGGTTCTGAAAGAAAACTTTCATTTCTACTTGGAGTCTCAGACGTGTTGACAATGTCTACTTTGGTTATTCCTCTTAAAGAATTTTACTGCGTGTTTTTTTTTTTCTTTAATCACTCGTTTGTGTACACACTTTTCTCTCACTGGAAAGCAGTCATTGTGCGAGTGTACCAGAGCTGTCATAACAAAGTACCACAGACGGGGTGGCTTAAACAACAGGAATTTATTCCGCACAGTTCTGGAGGCTGGAGGTCTGAAATCAAGGTGTCAGCATGATTGGTTTCCTCTGAGGCCTGTCTTCCTGGCTTGTAAAGGGTTGTCTTCTCCCGGTGCCCACACAAGGCCTTCCCTCTGTGTCTGTGTATGTGTGTGTGTGTGTGTGTGTGTGTGTGTGTGTCCTAATCTCCTCTTCTTATAAGGACACCCGTCAGATTGGATTAGGGCCCACCCTAATGACCTCATTTTAACTTAACCACCTCTTTAAAGGCTGCATCTCCAAATACAATTACGTTCCATGGTACTGGGACTAGGATTTCAACGTGTGAGCTTTGGGGGTTGGGGCAGGGACATGATTTAGCCCATAACCGCCTAAAATACAGATAAGCAAAACTAAGATAAAAAGCCACATCAAATCACAATTGTGGCCTTCCAGTGCTTCTGAATTTCCTTAGCATAAATTCCGGCCCTTATTTCAGCTACAGCTCCCTACCTGATCTGAGCGCCTCCCTCTCACACATCTCCTCGGTCGCTCACTGCCATCACACCGGCTTGCTTGCACGCACCAGCGCCCATCCTCCTCAGGCCTTTGCACTTGCTGTTCCCAAATACGTGCATATCTGAGGCCTCCTCATGCCTTCCGATGGTGGACTCGGCTCAGGTGCAGAAGATCACAGAGCTTTCTGTGAGCCGCGATCTGAGGTGGCCCCCTCCGCAGGCGTTCTAGAACAGAGCTTCTGCACCTCAGCACTGTGGACGTCTTGGGCTGGTTGATCCTTTGCGGTGGGGCCTGTGCTGTGCATCGTAGGACGTTAGCACCATCCCTGTCCTCTACACACTGGGCAAGTGGTGACAATCAAAAGTGTCCCCAGACATTTCCAAATGCTCCCTGGGGGGCAAAATTGGCCCCGGCCGAGGAGCGCCAGCCTAGAGAAACAGTGTAGTGTGGTGGTGACGTGCAGGCATGGGGGCACCAATCCTCACTCTCGTCGTTGCCTCAGTCTTCTCATTTATAAAATGAGAATAATAGTTATTAATAATATATTCACGGGGTGCCAGTCGGTTAAGCGTCCGACACTTGGTTTCAGCTCAGGTCATGATCTCAGGGTCGTGAGATCAAGCCCCGCGTCAGGCTCTGCACTGAGGGTGGAGCCTGCTTGAGATTCTCTCTCTCCTTCTCCCTCTGTCTGTCCCCCTACTAGTGCTCTAAATAAATAAATACATAAATAAATAAATAAAATGTTTATGATAATATATTCACTCATTTAATAAGAATTAGGTTAGTTAGTTTAATATAAGGTAGATTATTGTGAGGATTCACTGAGGTAATGCGCCTCAAGTGTTTGGAGCAGCACGAGACCCAGAGTAGGCATTTGGTAAGCAGTAGCCAGTATTATTCTCGCCTTATCCTGCTTTTTCCTACTTCTGTGTTTGTTTATTAGTCTGTCAATGCCACCAGGTGCCTGGGACACTGCTCTGAGTAAGTACTATAGTAAGTACTCCACGACTACATGCTGAGTGAGCGAGTGGAAGTCTGTCCACCAGAACAGAAAGCCATTGTCCGTTGTGTTCTGGACACACCTCGAGCACAGGCGGCACTCAACACCTGGCACATAGTAGGTGTTCAGTAATTACACGTGCTGATTTATTGAATGCACTGAATGAACGGAGAGAAGGTTTACTGTAAACTGGCCGGTGCAGGCACATAGTTCCTCAAGTTGCTTTTCAGTATTGACTGCCCTTCCCATCATACTTTTCTTTTTCTACACCATGAACTTGGGAGGAAATCAAAGAACAAATCTGGTCCCTTTTACTTCTCTGATGGGACTCCTATGTCGAGGTGGTCTTTAAGGCTCCTGACTAGCTCGAGGGTCTAAGTATCTGTTGACTTCCCCTTCCCCCAGCCCTGACCGTCCCCCCAGAGCTCCTCTCCACCCATCTCCACCCATGCCCCAGGCAGTGATGACCCTCTTAGCTGCTTCCTGAAACAGCCATGCCCTCCCCCTTCCATGGCTCACAGGTGAGCCTGGGGCTACCCTACCAGGAGATGGAGTCACATTCACCCAGGGAAGCCTAGGGGATAGCCAAGCTCCCAATGTCACGGCGGTTACTGCATGGAAGACACCAAACGCCTGTGTTGCAAGCATCTCACACAGTGAAGGAAGGTTCCAGTGGACTCTCCACAACATCCATAGGTGATGTCTGCAGTCTGGTCATCACAGAGCTCTCTGAAGCCCGTCTGTAGTGTAAGCAGGTAGAACAGGCCATTTTTCACGTCAAAGTGACGCCAAACACATTGGGCTTGCTGTATGTCAGGCACAGTTCCAAGGGCTGATTGTCTCCTGGAACCCCCAACCACAGCAGGCCAGTTACTCCACTAGCGCCCCCACTTTACAGGCAGGACACTGAGGCGTGGGAAGCCGGAAGAACTTCCTGCAGGTTTACGACAGCCAGCTTGTCCCAGTTTGCCCAGGACGTTCCTGGTTCCGGTGCTATAAATCCCATAACCCAGGAAACCTCTCCGAGCCTGGCAAAGCAGGACAGCTGGTCACCCAACTCAGGTCATCCAGCCTTGCAGCAGCAGAGCTGGGATTTAAACCCTGTTGTCAGCCAGGGGACTGCACAATCCACACTCAACTGCTGTGGAATGTGGCCTCCAAGGTATCGCGATGTACAGTAACTGAGGAAAACTCCATCTGTCAGTTCATCAAATTCAGGAGACACTCTGAAATAAATCTTATTTTCATGATGACACACGCACACACACACACACACAAGATAAGTCTGCTTACCAAAACCATAGGGATTGCAGAGGAAATAAAATTGCTATTTCCCCTTTGCTAAAATGATCCAGTGTTTGGCTCAATTTCCCCCCTTGTCCTTGGTCATGGAGACCTGGTCACTCATTTTTTGATCTTGATCCAGAAGATGTCCCCATGTCTAAGGGGATGAATCAGTGATCTCACATGTTGATATCAGGCGAACACTAACCACACCTAACTTGCTTCTGTGCTGTGCTGCGTGCCTGGCAGAGACTAAACAAAACCACTGCTGAATGTTTTCCTCCAACCAAAAGGACTGTTTCCTGCAGCTGGTGATACGGCTTACAATCATCAGATAGGGACTTGAAGGTCAGCTGTTGGACAGAGCTGAAATCTGTCTTTAGAAAGGACCAAAAAACCAATCAGCTTATATTGTTTCTCGTTATTTGTCTTTTACTCAGCACATATTAAGCTCATCGCAAATATGCAGCCATATCCCCTGGCTTATGGGCTTTTACTTAAAGTAAGAATGGCATTCTTGGCCTCTCTCTGACCTAAAAAAATCTACTCTAAAATCTACTCAGGGGTCTTGAGCTGCTTGGCACCCTCCCTTTGGCCAACTGCTCTTCATAAATCTGATTCTTGAATAGCTCAGGAAAATGGGGGAGGCATGAGTCCCCTTTAATTCTGAGTGCTCCTGAGCTCAGCTCTTGCCTTCGACTGTCAGGGGTACTCGTGATGTTTGAGACAATAAGAAAACTAGGAGATTAACGAAGAACCACCCTCTTTAGGAGTTAACCAAACTTTTCAGCAAGTTTCTGAGTTCGCTATGCAAAAGACCCAGCTGGCAACTAGATCGCAATTCTCCCTGCCCCACGGGGAGATGCTGGTGCAGGAGCCTGAGTGGGCCCAGACATCTTCATTCTTAGCAAGCTCCCCAGATGATTCTGATGGGTTTTGCAGTCTCACTGTGAGAAACTCTGCCCTGAGATGTCATTTAAGGTTTGTCTTAGAAGGTGCTTTCTTAAAATCTCCCGTTTGGAAAGAGATGGAAATCTAAAATGTAAAGTGTTTCCCGTATTTTCTCTTTCGTGTACGTTTTGTGCAACTCCCTCACCATGGGTGTTTGGGCAGGCAGAGCGTCCCACCACACATTCCACAGGTGCGGGTGTAGCCATTCATTGTCATTGCGGC
Source organism: Ursus maritimus (assembly GCF_017311325.1). NCBI lineage: Eukaryota > Metazoa > Chordata > Mammalia > Carnivora > Ursidae > Ursus > Ursus maritimus. Next base: position 1,401,628 of record NW_024426008.1, read on the forward strand.
ATAATATTCCAGAATATGGCCACACCACAGCATACATCAGGGTTGGTTCCAGCTTTGAGCAATTAGGAACACTGTTACTATGAATAATTTTCTACATGTAAGCTTTCTTTAAAAAGCCTAACGGTGGGGGCCCATCTCCACAAAGGCCATCTCCAGTAAAGACAAGAGTCAAGGACTGACTGGTTAGAGGTGCTGGTGGGGACAAAGGACCAGCAGGGCAGAGCAGGGAACATGTCTACAGCATCACCTTTTTAAAAACAAAAGTTTAATGAATTCAAATAAAATGAAAAAAATTATAAGAGACTAGCTTTAGGGTCAAGGAATGTCCAAGCTGGAAAGTTCTAGGTATTCAGTGCTCTTATTTCATAGATGCGGCCCTGTGGAGGGATTTGCGCATGCGCGGGATGAGGTGCGCGAGAGAAAAAAAAGAGCCGACTCCGTTATCCAATCAGGAAGCACTTCTAGAGGTCAGTGCAGCTGTGCACAGGTGGTGCAGGTCCAACAGTTGCCATCAGCTGCTATTTCCTTTGTACATTTGATTTTCAATATCCCTGCGTTTGAAATGTGTAGAGAATATTGGTGTTTCAATTATTTTTGCAAATGCTGTGTCTGATTCCCGCCGGCTCAATCATCTCAGCCACAGCACTGATGGAGAGAGATGTCAACAACGCGGCCCGGCCGCGGCAGCTGGGGCTGAACCTAAAGTGGGCCCCACGATGCCCACGCCTGCGCTCCAGATCCCCACTAGGCAGGTGTCCACGCAGTCCCCTTATTTTGGACGAAGTGGGGACAGTCACTCAGCCATACTCTCCTTTTCTTTTCTTTTCTTTTCTTTTCTTTTTTCTTTTTTTCCTTTTCTTTTTATATAATCTCTACACCCAATGTGGGGCTCAAACCCACAACCCCGAGATCAAGAGTTGCACGCTCTACCGACTGAACCAGCCAGGAGCCCCAGCCACACTCTACTTTAATAAGGCATCTCTTTCTTCACACATTTGACACAAATTCAACAAGCATCGGGCACCTAAAATGAGGATGACCTGATCCTGTCCCCAAGTAGCCAGCAGGCCAATAGGGAAGTGGCCTGAAAACCAGGTCGTGTGATAAGGGTGAGGTTCACACAAAGAGATACAACCGTAAAGTATTTGCTGACCTCCTCCTTTGCGGCCATCAGACTCAGATGGCCCCGGAAGGCTCCCCAGCCGCCCGACCTCTACTATCAATGCAAAACCGGCAAGAGGCGGGCCACCACCAGAGGGCAGTGTGGGGATGTTGGCCTGCACATGCTCAGTTTTTTGGTTTCCCCATCATTCTGGGATTGAGCATTGCAATGTAGATTTCAGCAACAATATCAATACTAATTGATAGCTTCCATGTCTAAGAAACAGTGCACGTGACTCCTACAGCAGCCTGCTATAGTTTAAGATATAGGCTGAAAATAAATGAAGCCTCACAACTTTCTCAAGTGGGTTGCAGAATTTGTATTATCCAAACCAATATTTTTCATTGTTTTTCTCTTGCCTTTTTTTTTTTTCCGCGTTCCTGGCCCTCTGAGGCATAAAGCCCTGTGTGTAACAGTCATATTTGGACGTTTTATCATTTTCATTTAAAGATGAAATAAAATGAAAAAGTAATGTCTTTCCGTTTCTTTACATCCTAACCTAATTTGCTTTAGACCTCTGTGGACATACTGATTTTTATGTTGGGCTCATGGAGTATAGGGATCACTAATACAGAAACAGTGGCTTCATCAAACCACCTATGGGCAACCTGACCCAGGATTTCTCTGGTGAAGAGAAATTCCTTGGGTAAAAGAGCAACATTACTGCACAGAAAATACTGATTGCCTGGTAAATTAATGAAGACTGTCACTTTCGTGACTGCCAATTAGTTATGGAGGAAGGAACAAAGATATGTGTCAGTAACAAAGATACGCTGTAACGTACTCTTATATACTATTTTCTCTATCAGCACGAGATCACTATTCCATGATTGAAATTACAGAAGAAGACAGGAAGAGTTGAGGCAAACTGATTATACAATAGAGGATCCCAGCTAAGTGCTCCAGGTGAAAATTAAAAAAAAAAAAAAAAAAAAAAAAAAAGCAAAGTCCCTGCCAAAATGCCCTGGAGAGAAATTCTTTCCAGAACCCAAATTTGGCAAAAACTTCAACGCAGTAAAAATCACCATCGCTAGGTTTCTGATTTCATTTTCCCCTGAAACTATATGGGAGGTAGCCTGGCTCTGGCTTGCCCATAAGAGCAGAAGTGGTAAATACTAATCTTAAATTCTAACTTCTAGTTACTGTGAGACCTTGCATAATCTATGTACTTTCCTTCCCCAAATAGGTAAATGATATTTTAACAAGTACAGGGATGAATCTGGCCCAAGAGCTACTTGGAAGACAGGGATATACATTTACTTTTAGAAAATTACAGAAGTTTTGTCAAAGAGGTCAGTTAACGAAAGTGTCTAAAGAAATACTTTGTAGTGAAGACAGGGCATACATGTATATTGTCTCCTTTTTCTTTCAGAAATGCCCTTTGCTTTGCAAAAAAAAAAAAAGTATAATTTTTAACTTAGCAAATAATTGTAATTAATCTGGTTGCTTTTAAGAAAAAGAGGCCGAGAAGTTTTGTTCTTGTTTATGTTGTACTTTTTGAAGTAGTGAACTAATAGCATTTTGATATTTATTTGTGAGAAATTTGGTAGCAGAAAGATTAATATTTAACATGTACCAAAAAGCTTCTGTGCTCAAGGCACTGTCTTAGTTGTAGATAAAAGCAATAACCTTGCAAGAAGTCCCACATTACGAAGGTGAGAGAGGACATGAGAGAGATGGGAAAGGCAGGGTCTTTTGCACCCACCAGACTGAAGTTTGAATTCTAATTCAACAATATACAAGTGTGTGACCTTGGAAAAATCGCTTAACTTCTCTGAACCCGAGTTTCTGACAATTGGGCATGGCGGCGATCGCCACCCCACCTCTGCAGGTCTGTGGCCCGACAGGAGTGTCTTCAGAAAGCAGCAGCTCATGACTCATGAGCATGTCCACACTGCCCTGAGACATCACCGCTGCCCTCAAAGCAGTCGCAGCCTAGTTAGGGATGTAGAGAAGCAGCCGCGCCCCTTCCAAGTCCACGTCTGTATTCCCACTACCAGCTGGGTAGTTCTGTTTGGGTGCTTTGCCCAAAGTAGGAAATGCTGTCCTTTGGTTCATTCTTCAGGGCGTGGCTGGTTTCTGTCGGAGGTATTTCCCTTTCCTGCCACGCAGTCACTCAGGCTCAGGCCTCACCTCCAGCCCCGCTCTCGCTGATTCACCTCAGTGAGTCCCACGGACACTCTGTCCCCAGGGCCCCCCCAACCCGCTCTCTAGCTGTCTCTGAGCTGCTCACTCCTTCTGCCTGGACTGGCACCTAGCTCTCCCTCAGGCATCCTGCCTTTTCACGGCCTCTGCCCTTTTTGCCTGGCTCATTTTTTCCAGCCCCTTCTGCTCAGGCCCTTACAAGGGAAAGACGGGCGTCTTCTGGGGGGGCTCAAGCCCTTCACCTTCTGACCATGACCTCCTTCCCTGCTGTTAAGTTGCAGGGCTCCTTTCTGCTCCGTAGGGACAGATCATCTGACCGTCCCTTTGAAGGCCACCATGGACATCCTCCGCTGTGCCTCTGGCCAGGCCCCCCCCTTCTGCTGAAATTCCCTCTCTCCATCCCTGCTCGAATCTGAATGGGACCACCTTTGGAGGCCAAATCAAGTCAAATCTTTTTGAAGTCTTCCTGCTCTTGGGCTCCTTATCCCTCCCTTCATACAACTGGCAGCATTATTCTCGGGGGCATTGCTTGCCAATTCTCTCGGGCCTCGAATGGTTGACGGTCTTGTCCATGCTCTGTCTTGCCCTCGGCCCAATGATGGATTCCCTGAGGATGGCTTGTAGTCAAACTTCCATAGCTTCCAGCACTGCCTTGAGCCATAAGGCTTCTCTTGGTAAATAAGGAAGTAGATGTAGAGAAGTTAAGGTATGGGAGGTATGGCCGAGGGGTCTGGAACCCAGCTCTGTGGGTACCTGCCCGGCGCCTTCCTGCACCCTGCCGAGGCCTGAAATTAGCCATCCCCAGGCACTGCATGGGTGGCTCAGAGTCATACCCAGTTCCCAACTTTGGCTTCCCTGGAAGCTAAAGGCAGAAATCAGAAAATGGGCTGGGGCAGCTGGCTCTGCCACGCCCCCAGACCCCTGGTGAAAGGACAGGTGTCACTTTTGTTATTTAGAAGTCCAGAGCCCTTCTCCCCCCTTCCTCACACCATTTTCATTTCTGAAACACCCCCTTTAGCCTTTTAATCCGATAGCTGCTAACCTGGGGTAAGACAGGGGTTCATCTGCACCCCGACTGCGTTTACTGAAATGCTTTGCCCCGGCCCCTGCAAGCACAGGTCTGAGCAAGCCCCTCGGACAGTCAGCTGTCCATCTACGTGCGGCATCCCTGGCCGCACTTTCTTTCAGCTGGGGAAAAAAGAAAAACAACCCAAACTAACAGAGCGTGGAAAAGCTCACTTTTTAGACAAACTGAGATTTGAGACCCCAAAGCCCACGAGATGCTTTAGGGAGTTCTAGCTTTGGAATTTCCTTTTTACCGCCAAACAGTTAAGGACAAAGATCTGATGCCCAGGGAGGCTGAAAGGATCCAGGGCTGCTGTCATTACCCCCAGACACAGCCCCTCCGCCGAGCACCCCTCCCCGCAGACGGCCATTTGGACATCCTGTAACCTGAAACACATACTTTCAAGCAGTTGAGAGGGGGTGCAAATGACAGTCAGCTACACAAATAATTTGCCCCCCAAATGTTTGTCAGCTCCCTGCCATGGCCACTTCCATTTATAGCTTATAAACGGTTATTAGCTGGCTCCTTCACATCTGATAACCCAGCCCCGAGCAGGTGGCGAGAACGGTGGGTGATTACAGGGCCTCCCAGGGAGGTGCTGTGCGCCTGCCCGTGGGTGGTCTTCCTGCCTGAGTGCAGTGCCCACATGAGAAGACGTTGTAGAAAGCCTCCAATTTGGAAGATAACAGTCTGTGTTGTCTGTTTGTGTAAAGTGCTGTCCAAGTACAGCTGGCTTTGCTTTCTGGCCAGCCAACATTGCTAGGAAGGGTTGGAAGTTCAGCATCGGCTCCCCGAACCCAAGCCCTTCCCCCTCCTGGTTTGGTCAAACAGACCTCAGTGCTCATGTTCCATGGATTCCTTAGGAGGTTTGATTCAAACTGAGTGTTACCCCAGCTGAGATGAGGCCCACGGCCCGGCCGAGGACATGGAGGCCAGAGGGCTGTACCCGGTCAGAAGGAGGGGCTGCTTGAAATCTTTTGGCTCTCTGTGATTTTCTTCTTTGGTTTAAAAAAGTTTTGCAAGGCTGCACATCTTGCTTTTCTCAAAAACAGTGCCCAATGCGGGAGACCACAGTCATCAGGCCCCTGTTCCCCTGGCGGTTCTGAAGCAGAGAGGGCAGGAAGGACAGATGTTAGACAGGGGTTTCTACGGATGTCTGGGGCTAGGTCCATCCTTGCTGTGCGGGGCCCTGGCGCGCATTTCAGGATACTTTGCAGTACCTCTGACCTTCAGCCAGACATGCCAGTGGCAACCCGCACTTCAGTTTTGTTTTTTGTTTGTTTGTTTTTTAAGATTTTATGTATTTATTTGACAAAGAGAGGGACAGAGCACAAGCAGGGGAGCAGCAGGCAGAGGGAGGGGGAGAAGCAGGCTCCCCACTGAGCAGGGAGCTGGATGCGGGGCTCCGTCCCAGGACCCTGGGATCATGACCTGAGCTGAAGGAAGATGCTTAACCAACTGAGCCACCCAGGTTCCCCCCACCGCCAGCTTCCGTTTGGACAAACAAAAATGCCTCCAGATATTACCTATGAGCAGGCCAACATCATCTCCAGTGAAGACCCACAGGGTTAGTCCCTGATAAATATAAATTAGCCTGAATTACCCTGATAAGATAGGAGAGATTTCACAATACTAGAGCAGTGCACTAAAACAGTGTAGAACAGACTCTCAGAAAATATTTATTAATTAACCAATAAAATTCTGATGATGTTGTCTCTTGACAAAAAATGGTAATCAGCTAGCAAACCAAACACTAGACAATTCTTGGCAATAAAACTTGAAAACAAAATACAAAAAAGTGAACTTCATGCTCCAAAATTTAAAAAGTGAGTCTGGTGATGATAATGTGATTAGTTAAAATAATAAAGATAATTGCTAACTTCTTTGAGGATTTTCTATGGAACAGACACTGTGCTAAAATATTCAGTATTTTCTTAAACCCCAGCTGCCATAAAGGAGGTAGGTCCTGTTATCATGGCAATTTTATAGATGAGAATCCCAGTCTGGTCCAAGAAGACTGTTCCCAAAGTGCTTTCCAGAATGTTCTCTAACTCCAAATCATTTCCTATTCCCTGAACCCAAAAATGAGCTAAGAGTTTGAATGTATGTGGATAATGGTCACTATAGAATAGGCTTTTAGAAAAATTCTAAACTCAAAAAAAAAGTAATAATGACAGTAACGAGAACAGCTACCTTTAGTGATTGCTTGCTAGGAGGCAGACCACATGCTAAGTGTGTTGCAAGCATTCTATCTTGAACCCTCACAATCATCTTGAAGGAGGCAGGACGCCACTCACAGGAAGGAAGACAAGAGATTAAGGGACTTGCTGGAGGTCCCATACCAGAGTCATGATCAACTCAGCCCTTCAGGCTCCAGAGCGCGAGATCTGGATGCTTCTGCTCCAGTAATATCTGCCACCACCTGGCAAAGTGCTTCCTGAGCCCATCTTAGGTGACAGGTGGTAGGGCTGCCCATCTCAGCCCAAGATGCGCTGTGGTCTCTGCGACCCCTCCTTAGCCTAATTTAGGGCTGAGGGTCTTCATGGTGGGACCCCATGTCGCTGCCCCGCCATTCCCATGGCAGTCTTCTTCTTTGACCCCTATTTCCCTGCTCCCTTTTCTGTGTCAGGACTTGTCTCACTGGTAAGGGCACCAAGGAGTCACCATCTTTTGGTTGGTGTCATCAGGCCTGAGAGTCATTGGGACCCCATAGTACAAGACTAAAATCTCCTCTAGGGGCAGCCGAAGCGGGAGCCCACGTGCACAGTTCTTCCCTGAGAGGGCATGGGAAGAGTGTCCCCTCACTAGCGGCCGGACCAATCTCTGGGCCTGGCTCTTTAGGACTGTGACTCTCCATCCAGAGGCTGGCTGATAGGACTGGTCACCGTCTAAGTTCCCTCTTGGGGGAGAAACTGCCCCTGCAGAATCCCGTGCTTCTGCTTGAATTCTCCCACCTTGAGGATCTTGCGTCCTTTTTCGGCGGTCCATGCCACACTCAGACAGCCACGTTTGTCAGAATGGGATTTTCTTTCTTTCACGTTGGTTATAGCTGAGCCTCCCTGGCATTCACCACTGGTTTAATTTTGGTATTTAAAACACCAATTCTTTCCCTCCTCTCAAGACAGTCTTACACATTGGTATGAGGGAGCAGGCATGGAGGGAAATGCATGGCTTTGGAATCCTACCTAAACTCAATACAACTCCCAGTTACCCACAACGTGAGCTGGGTGGGCTCTTAAACCCATGAGAGTTGGTGTTCTTATCTGTGGGATGGGCACCTACTTAAAGAAACATTGTAAGAATCACAAACAATGTGTGTGTAAGACCCAACATCATCATTCTCAAACAGCAACACATTTGAGAAGACTGTAAATTTTTTTTTGGCACATCCAAAAGGATTAACAGGTTAGCATTTTTAAAAAGGATGCAACTTGGAAGTTGGAAAGATAACTTGTAATCGTAATTAATATATTCTTCCCTTGGCTTCGCACCATATCAGGTTGGCATCATGGTAGGGCTGTTCACCACGCTGACAGCACTGTTTTACATACTCACCCTCTTGGCATGTCCCAGTGAACATACCACGTTTTCTTGGCGAGGCCTCACCCTGCACCCTGCCCAGTAGTAATTCACTCGGCAGGTGCCCTTCACCCTCGCCTTCCTCGCCCAGCCAGCCTGGCTTAACATCCTGGCCTCCAGAAGTCATCAGAACAGTGCACCCTTAGCCTGGATTGTAGGTAGGACACATTTGTATATACCACTCAAAAGTTCACGGGGTTTTCTGCCGCGTGATGGTGGAGAAAGTGCCTGTCCATAGAAGGTACTCAAAAGTGGCAATTATTACTATCACGAAAAATTTTAGAGACTGTTTTCAGGGTTTTTTTCTTTAAAAGCACACAGGTCTTTAACCTGTTTTTTGTTGACATGGTCTTTGAGTTGTTGCATTGTGGCTACTGACGCCATTAGGATTCAGTGTGCGCTGGTCAGCACCAGCCTCTCAAGATTCCATTCATTCATGGAACACACTTATCCAGTGCCCCTGCGTACCCTGGAAACACAAAGATGAATCAGATCTGGCTTCTTCCTGCAAGAAACTGCTGTTTCCTCAGTTACTCTGTGGATTTTGAAAATGTAGCTCAGAGTTCCCTAAAGTAAAGGTGCCTAAGCCTGGGTGTCTTCACAAAAGGCTTTGAGTTCTAAATAATTGTAAAAAGCAAATATAGGCCTTACATGCCCTTGAGGCTTCAAGACTAGACTTTGGAAGTACTGGGTTGTGTGACCTTGAGCACGTCGGATAATTTCCAGGGTCCCATGTCTGTCTTCGAGGAGACACAAGGATAAGTGACCTCATCTTGCCTGAGAAACAAGTAAAACAATGCGAGCGAAAGCATTTGCAGATCTTAAAAATTAAAAAAAAAATTTTCTTCATCAAATGAAGTGTTTTAAATAGACTCTCTTAGATCCTTTCTGCTGTAATTTGCTGGATTTGCAGGATGGCTCGACCATGCAGTTTGAAGGTGAAGCATGTGGGAACACGCTGTGAGTATTGGCAGCTGCTTGCAACTACCAGGGATTAGAGATTTTCTCAAATGGGGAGAAATGATAAGCGGGAGCATATCAAGGGCGTGGCAATGGGAGAGGTCCAGCCAAGCGCACAATGGGATGGATTGTTCGAGGGAAGTTTGAAAACAATCATAAAACCCACCCAGGGTCCTGCTGGTTTTTTGTTTTCACCACGTGCGAGCGTTCTAAACAGCACCAGTGATGAAGTACACCTCAGGAAAAAAAATTCTGTTGGTCTTTCTCAACAATTGCTGTGATTACTGTGGAGTTTTAATCGTGTAGATGGAAGCTTCACATCAGCACATTTTTCGAGCTTATCCTTGAAGAACATTATACTGTAAATGAAGTTACTCTCGAGGGTCTCGCTGATACAGGCGATCTCCAACACACACGGGCCCCGCTCCACGCTTTCGGTGCAAGATGAAGTTCAGAGAGCTTCGGAGTCCTGGGGCAGGAGTCCTTCCCAGAGCACACGAGCAGCCCCCGCGGCACCCCACACCCCTCGAGTAAGCAGCAGCTTTGCTGTACAGGGTGCGAGCACAGCGATGGGGAAGATGAAGAGGAACAGTCTAAGTTATTCAATTCAGCTACTCCAGGTGATCACTGGAGTTTTGATATTTGAAATTGAAAACTCTGGCACAAATTGCAAGGAGCAATATCTTTTCATTAAGCATGGATTTTGTTTCATTCATGAACTATTTTACTGAATGTGAATCATATCTTTAAATTGCAACTTACTGTTCTTTTTAAGTTGTCTGAGAACTAATAAACAAATTAGGATAACCAAGATTATGAATTATTAGTACTTAAAATAATATCACTGCGGAGGGGAGGGTTAAAAAATTGATGCCGCACGTGGAGTCCAATATGCGACCAAGGACGAGAACAGTGTTTATTCTCTCCATCACCGTGACTAATCGAATCTGGAATTGCAGCTTGTAGGAAATGGCCAATCTCCTCCTTCAGGTCTCGAATGGGTCTGCACCCCAGTGAAGAGCTAGCTGGCTGAACAGAACGTTGACATGCTCTTTCTACTGAGACATACAGAAGTGCAGGTACTCATTTCCCGTCAAGAGCAGAATGGGAGCTAGTCATTCATCTATTCACTCACTCACTCACTCACTCACTCACTCATTCATTTAACACATCTTCGTGGAGTGCTGCTTACTTCCTATCAGACACTGTTCTGGAAGTTGGGGGCATAAAATCTCTACCCTCGGGAAATTTCCATCCCAGTTTTCAGGGGAGGGGTGCAGGGAATCAGACAATCACAACCAGGTAAAATTAATACATTAGGTCAGAGGTGGTGAATGCCGTGGGGACCAGCAGAGCTGGGGAAGGGGAACAAGGAATGCCACCCAGAGTGGGAGCCGGTATGCTTGAAGGGCTCACGCTGAAAAGGCAACACTTAGCAGGTGCTCAAAGGAGGGGAGGAAAAAGGACTTCAAAGAGCCTGAAATTTAGGGAAAAGGAATTCAGCCAGTGGGCCTGCGAGTGCCATGGCTCTGAGGTACCCGAGAACAGAGGAGGCCCTCGTGGTGGAGCAAAGGGACAGCAGGGCAGGAGGCAGGGAAGAGTGCCGGAGAGGGAGTAGGGTCAGGTATGCGGGCCACGTGCTACCGAGGTCCTTTTCCTATGAAGCTCCGGGAGGTGAGCGGAGAAAGGACATATCCGGATGTTTTACAGGAACTGGTCTGTCGGTGCACAATCAGATCACGGAGGTGTGCAAACCTGGGAGCCAAATCTGGCCTTCCACCTGTGTTTGTAACGCATCAGAGGTAAGGATGGTTTTTATATTTTTAGGTAGTTAAAAAATGTCCCCCCAAAGTACTATTTTGTGATCTGGGAAAATTATGTGATGTTTGAATTTCAGCATCCATTTATTTGTGTCCATTTATCTGTGGCTGTTTACATGCTCCAAGAGCAAAGCTGAATCATTGTAACAGGACCATAAGACCCGCAAAACCTAAAATATTTACCATTTGGCCCTCGGAGAGAAATTTTGTCGACACCTGGACCAGAGCGCAGAGGGTGCATGCAGGGAGACCAAGAAGGGGCTCTTGCATCAATGCAGGTAGAGATGATGATGGCTTGGGCCAGAGCCCAGCAGAGGTGACGAGGAGAGCTGGCTGGACTGGGGCTGTGTTTTGATGGAAGAGGTGGCAGAATTCAGTGACAGATCCGATAGAGTATGTGAGGGAAAGAAGGAGTCAAGGGTGACAGCTTGTGCAATGCACACTGGGGTTGCTTTGGACTATGATGGGGAAGCTGGAGGAAAAGCACGGATCTTGTTGGGGAGGAGACGAGCGTTCGGTGTGCCTCGGTCCTGTCTTGGTAATGACCTTTGTGTGTTCTTTTTCACATTCACCTAATTCAGCTCTGTTACCTGGAAGGATCTAACATAAAAGACTAGCTGTAATTACAAGGTCCTCCTACTCACTGACACGGAATTCAAAGTCACCTGTGCATTAGATAGACCAGAGACTCAGGTTAACCTGAGAGACATCACATGGGTGGCAATGCACAAAGGCATGTCAATAAAATAAAATAAAAGCAACATGGCATTAGGTTGGGTTTCCCCAGAAACTGCTTTTGAGACACAGACTGATGTGCCAGAGTTCATTTGGAAGATAATGTCAGAAACCCAGGGGAGTAGAGGGGGAGTGAGGCAGAGAGGAGAGGAATGTCTACAGGCAGCAGGTCACCATTCCTGGCAACAGGTGTCTAGCTTGCTGGGGACCTGTAGGAGACCGGACAAAACCTGCCTCGCAGTTGTCATTTTCCAGCCCTCTCCGTGCTTGGCAGAGGGCGACTGCAAGGGCTGTGAGCTCCCTGGCCCTTCCACCCCATCCCACCTGTGGACTCGGCATGATTCTGCCTCGAGAAAGCCCGGGGCAGAGGCGCAGGAGACCCTGCGGCGGCGGAGGACACGGAGTGCGGAGGGGATGCAGGTTACCAGCGAGACAGCGAAAGCACCGGATCGTGCGTGACCGTGACCGTGACCGTGACAGCAATGCAGGCCTCCGGGAGCGTCCCCTGCGATACCTAGAGCCTTCGGGGAAACTTGCTTCATCCGCGCGCCTGTTTCGAGGCGCAGCCAAGGAACGTTCTCAAGACCAGTGGGAGTTTTCGACGACCCAAGGAATTGTTGCCATTGTTGGCCTTCAGTCTAAGAGCCTTTTGTGACCAGAGCTAAAGCGTTTTCATGCGACCTGCTTCCTAAGCTGCCACAAGCATTTTCAGTCATATCGCTTCAGCGTCTATTTAACTGAAAACAACACGTATTTTCTCTTCGGCTCTTGAAAAGAGAAAACATCACTTCATTTACTGCGGACAATGGCAAAATCTTCCAGGATATTGACCAGAGGCTAGAATGACTACATTTGTGCTAATCAGCAAGGAAGCATTCAGTGCAGGCCAGTGGATAGAGCTGAATTGCCATGACGTGATAAGAGGATTTTGCCAGCAAAATACACTTTCCGCGGTAGAAGCACATTTCACGGACTTTTGACTTTAATTTATAAATATCTGAAAGACTGAACAAATTCCATGAACTCATGCTTCCTCGTGTTTCCAGAAAGTGTTCAGATCCACCTGCAGTTAGATATAATGGTGTCCACATAGAGGGGTGAACAAATAAGTGTGAACCCCAGAATCATGTGGGTTAATTATTAGGGCACATACACAGGAACACACACTCACAGGAACTCGCAGGCACACACACACACTCACAGACACACGCACATACTCACAGACATACACTCACAGACACACTCACAGGAACACACTCACAGACACACACAGGCACACACTCAGACATACACACAGACACACTCACAGGCACACACTCACAGGCACACACTCACAGGCACACACACTGACACACATACTCACAGACACATACACTCACAGACACACACAGGCACAGGCACACACTCACAGATACACACAGACACACACTCACAGACACAGGCACACACTCACAGACATACACTCACAGGCACACACACACTCACAGACACACACAGGCACACACTCACAGACACACACACAGGCACACACACAGGCACAGGCACACACTCACAGACACACACAGACACACACAGGCACACACTCATAAACATACACTCACAGGCACTCACAGACACACACAGACACACACACACACAGGCACACACACTCACAGGCACACACAGGCACAGGCACACACTCACAGACACACACAGACACACACAGGCACACACTCACAGACACACACAGGCACACACTCACAGACATACACTCACAGACACACACTCACAGGCACACACAGACACACACTCACAGACATACACTCACAGACACACAGACACACACAGGCACACACTCACAGGCACACACAGGCACACACTCACAGACATACACTCACAGACACACTCACAGACACACACAGGCACACACTCACAGACACACACTCACAGGCACACACAGGCACACACTCACAGACATACACTCACAGACACACTCATAGACACACACAGGCACACACTCACAGACACACACACTCACAGACGCACACTCACAGGCTCACACACAGGCACACACACAGGCACAGAAGTTCACTTGCAGAACTGTGATACTGTGGTTTATAATAAATATATATTTGGTCTTTATCCTGTTTCTGACACAGAGCTCCTGAAACTCTTGGAATTTCCTAGTTAGATGCAATGGGAGCATCTTTTGTTACATTGCTTGGTCTGCTGTCCTCAGTTCCTAAAATAGTTTCGGAATATAAAAGTGGAAGCAGTGTCCTGTTATTCAAAATGAGCCCCTTTCAACCAAACCTGAGTTTACGTTGATGAAGTGACTTTCGGAAAGCCACTCAGTAACTTGAGGATGGGGTCTAGTTGCCAGGAGAACCAGAGTGCTTAGAGGGTTGGAAATTTCAGTTTCCCCACCGACCCCAATTGGAATCTCCAGCAAGGGGAGAGGGGCTGGAGATTGAGTTCAACCAGCAATGGCTGATGATTTCATCCATCATACCTATGGAATGAAGCGTCCACACAAATCCAAAAGGAAGGCAGGGTTTGGAGAGCTTCCAGGTTGTGTGAGCACGTGGCAGTCTGGGGAGAGATGGCGTCCCTGGAAAGGGAAGGGAAGCCCCTAGGCCCTTCCCACAGACCTTGCCCAATGGATCTCTTCCATCTGGCTGTTTCTGAGTTCTATCCTTTTGTGAGAAGCTGGCAATCTAGTAAATAAGCGCTTTCCTGGGTTCTGTGAGCAGCTCTAGCAAAATTAAACAAATCTGAGGAAGGCCTTGTGGAATTTATAGCTGGTCGGTCAGAGGCACAGGTGACAACCTGGACAGGGGATCGGCATCTGAAGTGTGAGTGTGGGGGGAGGGGAACGGTCTTGTGGGACTGAGTCTTAACCCAGTGGGATCTGACACCATGTCCAGTGTCCAGGTAGGTAGTGTCTGAATTACGTTCAATTTAGGACACCAGCTGGTGCTGTGGAATTGGTTGGTGTGTCGGGGCGGGGGACATATATTTAGAGGACAGATGTGCTCAGAGTATTGTGTCTCACTGTAGAGTTCTTCCCTTATAACCCAGTGGCTCTGAATGCCAAATAAGTTGCTGAAAGCCTACCAAGTTCTGGTCTTAGTGAGAACTCTAAGTTGCTTAAACGTTTTCTGTTAAATTATCTGGATCTTTTAAAGATTTCCATTTCTCCTTTCAGTTAGAAGTATAGAAATACGCAGTGATTTAAGGAAAACAAAACTCCTAGGTCCATAAAAGGTTGCTGGTTGTCATGAAAAGGGTGTCCCTAGAGATAGCAATGAATAGGAAACATGGTCGGAGCACTTTTCAATTGCTCAAGCTTAAATGCTTCACTCAGTCCTCAATATGAAGTTAGTGGGTAACGAGAGGAAAAGTAGAGTTCCCCAAACGTAGCATTATTTTTAGTTTAGATATGGGCCCCCATCCTTTGTCAGGGGTGCCAACCAAGCTTTGCCATTTCTGAGCCTTAACTAGATAAGTAGTGTACACACACACACACACACACACACACACACACATTTTGATCAAAAAAAGATTTTCATCTCAAAGAATGTATAATTAATTTTAAAACTTTTTTTCCATAAAAAGATAACCCCTTTTAATCAAGGGGTCCCTGGCTGGCTCAGTCAGTAGACCATGTGACTCTTGATCTCAGGGTGGTGAATTCAAGCCCCATGTTGAGAGTAGAGTTTACTTAAAGAAAAAAAAATCTTTCAGTCAAAACAGCTCATATGTGAGAGGATTTTGACTCCTCATTAATTTAGAAGAGAGAATATTTTGTGGAAGGAGGTCTTTAGAGTGGGGTTCAACTAATGTCAACCACTCACCCTGAAAGTGTAAAAGCTGGAGCATTCCACCTGCTTGTAGCGGCCAGAGACCCAAGACCACCCCCATTCTCAAGATCCTCCCCTGTCAGGAGTCAGAGGCTGCGTGGGAAAGGGAGGTCAGTGCAGGGACGGGTACTGGATGGGCGAAGCTGGCTTAAGAGGCCTGTTGACAGAGCTAACACCAGTCAGAGCCCAGAAGAACATTTGGGCTTTGTTCCCATCAAGAGCAATTCTTTAATTAGGCACAATGAAGGGACGCCAGCCAAACTGGGGGGTGCTGTGGAGGTGGGCAGCTGCTGGCTAAGGGGCAGGCCAGGAATTCGGTATGCCAGTGCCTTCCCTGGGGAGGACACGAGGAAGCGGGACGTGAGGCCACGGTGAACCATTAGGCAGAAGCCATGGGTTACAAAGAGGGAAGGACACATGTGGGCTGGTGACGTGGTTCTCAAAGGCCGAGGCCAGAAGACCTTGGAGGAGCCACTCGGAGTGCTTGAACAGAGGCTTCTGCAGCAGCTGGGATGGGCAAGGGGATCATTTGGCTGCACGGCCAGCCTCCAGGGCCTCCGGGGGGAAAAGCCCGCGCAATACAGCTCTTGCAACCTGCTCTCGCGTCTTCCTGCGTCCAAGCCAGCATCAGGGCGGAGGCAGGAGCAGCAGAGCTCTCACCCACCTGCAGGCCACGGCCACGGCCACGGCTACTGCTACCCTTACCTCCTCAGGCCGCCCCTTCTCCCGGAGCTAGACCAGCTTTCAAAGGGACGTGACCTTCGTGCAGGCGGGACATTTTGTTTTCCATCTACTGGCTTTTCAGACTTCTGTAAATGGTCTGTTAACAACATTGGCCCACTTTCCTGGTGAAACGTGTGTCTTTCTCATTTCGATGTGTAAGAGCTTTTCTATGTTAGCAAAAAGAAATGTCCACCTGTCCTAACTGTTGCAAATATTTCTTTAGCTTTTCATTTCTAAAAATTTCTGTGGCATTTTGTGACATGCAGAATTTTATATTTTTATGAAGTGATAGCCAAGGTCTTCCGTTGTATGATTCTTTTCTTCACTCTTATGTGACTAGGTAAATACCCACCTGTATTTTTCTAGTTCATTGATGTTTTTATTTTACACATTTAACTCTTCAGACCATCTGGAGTGCATTTTGGTGTGAGGTAGGAAATTTAACATTTTTTTCCCGAATAGTTAACTAGTAGCATAAGCCATGAGCTACTGATGTGTTAATAAGGTGGAGAATTTTATTCCTCAAAATGCTCCATGAGTTGTTCATTGAAGTGAGAAAAGAGCTCTGTTTCCAAGGGATTGCCATGTGCTTTTGTCCACGAGGACCAAGGGATGACCAGGAAGTTAGAAACTCCAGGTGCTCTGGCCATCCTAGAGAGGTCTGGAAGGAGCACGGGGGAATGGAAGTCCTCGTGGCCGCTGGGGTAGCCCCCGGTGACACGGGGTGAAGGAGAGAGTGGGGGGCAGTGATCCTGCTGCACAGAGAGAGGAAGGAGGGAGACTGGTTCGGTGAGTATTGAGCTCTGGGAAGAGATCCCTGGCAAGTTTTTAAAAGATGAATTTTGTTAAGAAAAGCTATAGGAAAACGTCTATCATTCTTCAAAGCATATTAAGTTGAAGATGTTTTCTTTCAATGTGACTGCAAACACTGCACCACATGGGACATATATCTGGGTTACATCTGGAAGGGTACCTCATTTGCAAATACATGATTTTGTATTCTTTTACTTAGGCTGTATTACTACATTCTTGAATATACTAGACTCTCTCTCTCTGAGGTTTGTATTCTGTTCCTTCCTTGTACTAGTGCCTGTTTGAAAGAGCACATGAATTTGCACCGTGTTTAACTTTCCATAATCCAGCCCATGAGGGGAACATGTCCACTGTGCCTGAGACATCCAGATTACGGTAGACTCTAACCCCCGGCAAATGCCGTGTGAGAAACCTAGCTGGAAATGGTACCTGACATGCCAGGTGAGAGGCGAGGGGCACTCCTTCCTTTTTCCCATGCTGGTCTGAGTAGAGCAAGGGGTGCAGCTGGTCACCCGCATGCCTGGCTGCCGGGACCAGTTCGGCTCCCAGCGAGCATAACGGATCAGGGTGAGAAGGAGGTTTATGTGAGCGGGGGACACAGGACTGAAGACGGAAGAGCAAAAGGCTGAAAGCAATCTAGATGCAAGATCCCAGGGACATCATCTGGGACCGAAATCTAGGAAATGCAAGGAAAACATTGTGTCTTTCTACGACCATCACCATGAGGCTCCAAGAATGGCCCTAGGTACATCATGGACTTGGAAGAAATTCTGAGTCTTGCTCTGATCTGGAGTTACTTGCTATTCCTTTTATTTTAGACTCTTTTCTTTGCCCAGGACTTTTTACTAGGCTATCTTTAAAAATACACAGAATCAAAATCAGAATTTAGAATGAGTTTGAGAGAAAGTATTACAGTAGTAAGTATAAAAAACATTTCAATAAAATTCCAATGAGCATTCTTTTTTTGCTAACATATATCAAATATGTCATTTTTTCCCTGACCATATGTTATCTTATTGTATAGATGTTCAAAAATGTCCTCTCATTATGGACAGTTTTTTTGCTATTGCAAACAAATCTGGATTGAACAGTTTTGTTTATAAGATGAATCATATCAATTAATTTCTTTAAAACCATTATTGTGGGCGCCTGGGTGGCTCAGTCAGGTAAGTGTCTGCCTTTGGCTCAGGCATGATCCCAGAGGGTCCTGGGATCGGGTCCTGAGTTGGGCTCCCCACTCAGCGGGGAGTCTGCTTCTCCCTCTCCCTCTGCTCCTCCCTTCCCAGCTTGTTCTCTCTCTCTCTTTCTCTCAAATAAATAAATTTTTTAAAAATCTTTTAAAAATAATAAAACCATCATTGGCTATGACCCTGTTGCTGTTGGGATAAGCCATCCTCTTAAACCTGGTTTATGAAGCTCCTTATGATTCAGCCCCAGTTCCCTTGCAAGCCTCCTCTCCAGCCAGGCTCCATGCCCCCCGCACCTCCAGACTCAGCTCCGGTGCCCTTTTCTTTGTAAAACCTCTCTGACCTTGTCCCAGGTCAAGCATTGTTTCCTTGCTCTGAGGCACCACAGCTTTTTATTCCCACATGCATGAAAACAGGTATCATGAGTATTTTTCAGGAGATTCTCTTGCCCTGGAGTCAGGCTTCTGAGGCCAGCAAGTGGGTTTCCTTTCCTGTTCTATAGCCAGCCTCGTGCCCAGCCCCTCGTGTAGGTAGGACCTGACACAGCAAAATAGCTGCTCAGTGCTTGTGGCGAGAATGTATGATTATTCGTTGGAGTTTCATTGAATCACTGATCTTTCTAACTGAAGTTTAAATTCTCTCTTGGGCTTGACCCTTTTTAGAAGTGAGTAAACTATTATCTGAGAGTAAACAGAGCAAACAGGCTGTCACACCAGTAACAGTCCTCTTCTGGCCACCTAGAGTGTTGTAAGACCATCTCAAAGATCCCTTAGCCGTGGTTTGGTGGGCCAGGCTAGAGAAATGAAAGAGTGTGCTGGAAGGAGAAGAGAACACCAGAAGTCTTTCTATGAGATCAGTCCCAGGACCACGTCTACGACAGTTTCCAGGATAGCAGAACCCAAAGTCTACTCTAGAATGGACCATCGTGGGTATCTAGGTCATGTCTTCTCTGAGGCCTGCCATCTTGTCAGGGGGGAGGAGTGAGGTGCTGGTTGGGGGATAGCAGCACCTCAGGACGTGGAATTAGGAATGCAAATGTTTTTGAGAAATTGGAAACGTGGAGATAGGGCGCTAGACCCCGAAGTCCAGCAGGGCACTTGCCCTCCAGCCCAGGAGGCCAAGCCTTCATGGCAAAGCTCGGCTGTGAGTGAACGACTGCCCTGCAATAATAACACAGTTCAGTGGCTTCAGAATTTTGCAGTGACCCACAGCAAGAAGTACATTTTATGCCTCCAGCCAAAACTAGCTCACACAAATAGGCATAATTAAAATAAAATTCTCATATTTATTTTCATATATGCAACATAGTTTGACATTTTCAGTTCGATTCTGTCCTATTATTATTTTTAAGGCTGGTCATAACCCTCTGCATTGCTTTCAGGACCTGCAGGGTGAGAACCGTTGCCCAAGGATAACTGAAGAAAGAACAGTATCTTCATTTCATGGGATGAGGAGTGTGTGGCTGCCAAGGACGACTGTCGTGTGCGCCAACACCATTAACCTTAAGTAGGTGACGAAGGCTCAGAGTCCTCCGTTGTTAGGAAAACACCAGCCATAACCTGTTAAGTATTAATTGTGCATTGGGAAGAGACAAAGAGATTTAGAGGAAGAGAGAGAGAAGAAAGGCCCTTTCAAAACGTTCATGCTTTTGCCCTCCTTGGGCTCAGGAGTGGAGTGGCGGATACAGCAGAAGGAAGACATAAAAGACGCAGCAGAATGCCAGAAGAATCTTTCTGAAGAAGAAATTACTCATGCTCCTCTTTTTGTCAAGCACACAAAGTCAGAATCTGCTAGTTAGTTAATCTGCAGATCGAAACTCGTTCTTGGTCCAGAGAAGAGAGAGGATTATAGGTAGGAGCTAAGCAGACAGCATGAACTTTTTAATAACACCAAGTTCACAAATATTTTTTCTCCCACTCTTGGGAAAGTAGAAGGAAATAAATTAGAGGCACATGCCAGGACCTTCAACCTCCCTGCCTCCCACTAGCATCTAGAACAACTAAACATCAAGCATCCCTTAGTGATTTCCTCTTTGTGTGAACATGCATGAGCGATGGGAAAGAGATATACTTGAGGCCAGTACATTTTTAACTCCCTGGGAGGTATTTTTTTAATCTAAACATGCCTTCATTTGGGCCTTCAAAGATGATATAATGAAGCCACTTTCCCTGAGTGCCGTATCTTATTCTATCAGCAACTTTTTATAGACTTGCACACTACATCAATTAACACCTTTTAACTCAGGACAAACTCCTCCTCTGGGAATAGTTCAATCCTAAAGGAAATGCAGATATGGGAAGGGCGGAAGTTGTACGATACTCAAGGATTTAAGCATTATCCTCTGTCCCAAACAGCAACAGTGGAATTTGCTGTGAGTTTAGACTATGCCACTGCCAAAGGCAGGTGCACCGAACACACACACACACACACACACACATCTTACTTTTTTTTACATAAAACTTTATTTTTGTTTGAAGCCCTCATTCTACTACCTGGCAGAACCTTAACATTTGTCAATTCAGGATAATTTCTTTTCAGCATTTTCCAGCTTCCCATTTCTCTCTTGGGTTGTACCTTCCGTTCTGGAGGCTTTCTGCTGGGCTCCTGGCTGTCACTGATGACATCCTGCCACTCCCTGAAAGGCCATACGCCCACCCACCTGGGGCTGGGCAGGTCACGCGTCCTCCCTGCTACAGACTCTCAGCGGAACGGCCTGTCCTTCCCAGGTCTGTGTGTCCCACTTTCCCCAACAGCTATTCCTGTTTGGTGTTTCAGGAATATTCAGCTACTCTACACCGAAGTGGAAATTCTCATTAGATCCCAGAAAAACATACTTGAAGCTCCGGGATGGGTTACTCCAACAGTCTGATTTCCTTTCACTTGAAAATATGTGAAATGTAATAAGCGGGGCATATGCTACTTTCTTGGGACCGAGTCAGTGTGGTTACTTCTGGAAAACAAGTGCTTCAGGATGAGGAAAGTCAGTGTGCTGAGCGTGCTCTGCTCACCCCTCCCGCGTCCCTCTGGGTTCTTCCCCACCGTGCTTGGTGCCTCGGGGACACCGCCTGTCTCTCCTCGGGTCTCTGCCCCCTGACTCCGGTGTCGTTCCTGCCAGAAGTGCTGGCAGAAGATCAAAGGGCAGGAGGCTGGGGAGAGGGGTATACGGCTCTGCCTGCTCCTTTCCTTCTGAGTCACAGGTGGGCAGAGGCTGCTCTCCCTTCCCGAAAGCTGCAGGGTTGTTGGTGGTGGTGTCCAGCAGACACAGCCACAGTCACAGTGAGGCTGTCTCTCTCTCCCTCTCCGGGGACCACTCCCTGCCCTGCCCGGCCTTTTAGGCCTAAGGATGGCCCTGGGTCTCCAATGTGTCCCCACCCCTTGTTGGCTTCCCTTCATCCTGCCCACCCACGGCTTTGTAAAGAGTTCCTTCACTGAACTCCCGCTAGCTCCCCTGCGTGCCCGTGCCATCTGTTTTCTGCCGGAACCTGACAGAAGCAGTTAGGTCTACAGACGCTCACCGGTGGGAGGACCCTGCTTTCTGTCGCTACAGAGTAACACCTCCTGGATCTGCTGGGGGACAGGTTACGACAGAACAGAGAGCCTATTCACACCCCGTGGTATTAGAGCCAACACATCCATCCCACTGACTGTCATATTTATAGCCCCTTCAAAGGGACCACCCTGTCCTCAGCCCCTGAGGATGAGGCAGCCCTGGGTGGCCATTTCTTTCCCCATGTGTTTCTGCTCTTTTTTTTTGTCCCCATCTGTCTCCCTAAAGCTGGCGCAGGACCTCATACCTGGGACGAGGACAATGAGTTCTTAGGTTGACAGCAACCTGTGTCATGCTTAGCTCAAAAAGTCGAACCAGACCTGTCAGTGTCTTCCTTCCAAAACGTGACTCTGAAAAAGCGTGAAGACATTGGTAGCTGCACCTGACGTGGACAGGTGGACAGAGTCACCGGGCAGAAGAAAGTCCTCATGGAAGGGGGACCACCGAGGGTCCCGCCACCCGGAGATTCTGAGGAATGAGGAGCTGTGATAAGCAGCTGGGGGGCTCTGCACAGCAGCGGGAGGGAGCGCAGCGGGGAGGGGGAGGCCACAGAGCGGCTCCGCTGAGCGGGGTAACAGCAGAGCCCTTGAGAAGAGAGACCTCTGAGCCATTCCAGAACGCTCGTGTAGAAGAAGCAGGGGGGCCTTCCGGACAGGACGGCTTCTCATGAAGCGTCTGTTTGCCTGACGAGAACACAGTTCTTACCCAGACGCTTTACGTCTCATTAGAGGGACTTCAGAGGAGCTGCTAGACTCGCCAGGGGCCCTGGGTCGGGTCCTCATGCTCCCGCCACTCCGGATGCCGTCTGGACGGCTGTCCCGGCTCCCCAGGGATGAGGTTCCTGGGACATCTCCGAGCAGGGTCGTTAAGAGCATGGTCTGTGGAGCCAGCCTGTCTGGGTTTCTAGCCCAGGTTTGTCACTTAGCTATGTCGCCTCTGGGCAAACTGCTGACTTCTCTGTCTCTGTTTTCTCATCTGTAAAATGAGGATAATAACTATACCCCTCTCGCGAAGTCAGTGTCAGGATTAAATAAGTTAATACATGGAACAGTGAGGAAGTCATGGTGTTTCCTAAAATTGTTATTAGTATCACTTGCACAACCCCAATTCCCCTCTTCATTAGATGTTAGTGAGTGGGGGGCGGGGGGCGAGGGTGGGGGAGGGGCGGTCAGCAGCAGGGGTTGGGGAGCAGCAGCGGTGGGGAGGTTAGCAGGGGTGGAATGTGGGGCCTTCAGCATCTGCCTGCCGGTACCCCATCCCTATTACCAGCTGCACGACTTTGCAACTTACTTCATTTTCCATTTCCCCACCTGCAAAATTGGAATCATAATAACAGCCACCTTGAAAGGTTGTTGGAGGCGCCCAATGGACAACGCATAGGGCGGATTTCACAGGGCCTGGTGCACAGGAAACACTGAGCAAAGCTGAAGTGTTATCACTGCTCGGGTTAGAGTATGTGAACCCCTCTCCATTAAAGCAGTCTGTCTAAAACAGGACTTTTTCATTCACGTGGAGCTCTTTGGCCTAAGGTGTCTCTATCTTTGCTTAGTTCTAAAAGTGAGCTTACATTAATACTGATCCTTCAAATACAGAGAACTTATGAAGTTATTGGTGATGTCAGTTTCTAGATGTCTTCCAAATCTGAAATAATTAAATACACTCATCAGAGCCTACAGTTGAATACATGCGCTCCTGTCCTGTGTACTGAGCATCCGTTGGGCTTGACCCCAGGAGCTAGTATCATAAAGACGAATAGGTCCTTACCCCTGACCATGAGGAGTCCGCAGTTCAAGGGGGGAGGCGGCACGTGAGCGCGTAGTTCCCGTGCAATGTGATACTTCCTCTGAAGGAGACCCTCCCCAAGGGCAATGACAGCTCCGAGGAAGGGGGAGTTAACCTACGTGCAGGCAGAGGTGGGAGCAGCCTCCAGGAAACCTTAGTACATCACCTTTGAGTTGGGTCACGAAGGATACATAGGAGCTCACCAGAAAGAGAAGGAATGCGTGGAAGCGAAGGAAATGCATTGCGGGAGAAGGAACAACGGTCCACAGACCCGAAGCTGTCCGGGAAGGGGGAGAGGGAGAGGCGGGGAGGGAAGGAGAAGGAGATGGAATTGTGTCAGAGCCTAATCAAGAAGGGCCTCCTAGGAATGGAAAGGAATTTGGAGCCCATCTGCGGGCAGTGGAGAGGAGGTCAGATGTTTACAAAGACAATGTGACCATTTTCTGGTTTCACTCTGGCAGTAAGCATGGTGGACAAGAGACTGGGCACAAAAATGACCCAATCCCAGCACACCTGAAATGCAAATGTGGAAAAGTTGAAAAGCTTAGATCTTTTCCACAGAATGTTTGGGAGCCATTCCAGTATGAAATCTCTCACTGTCTCTCAGGAGTGAGAATCCACTTGGCACAGATGGAGATAAGCGATGCATCTCAAGGGGGAGGACAGAGGAGGATGGGCAAGGTCCCCGTTCCATGGCCTTAACTTTGGCCAGAAGCGCTGTTACCTCACTTGACTTTCAAGCACTCTGCCATCAGGGTGATTGACTCAAGCCAAGTTCAGAGACACCCACCACTGTCAGGGTAAGACAAACTCTTGGACCTCCTTTCTCAGGTGTATGCTCTAGGTTCCTGACTGCAAATCTTCTCCACTGCTCCCAACAGACATTTGTAAGAGTTTCCAGGTCAGCCGAGGTCTGGACTGCCATGGAGAAGAGGGGGAAAGCTTCGGGGACACAGGGAAAGGCACGAGAAGGGCAGCTCTCCTGGGATTTGCCGAGGACAGAAGGAGCAAGGAGCAACACGTTTATTCTTAGAAGCAGCGTCAGCTCTGCTCACTAGAAAACCAGCCAGTAGGAACTACAGTCGGCTTTAAGTGACTTTGGCAGGTGAACGCAACCAAATCCCAGAGGAAAAGGCAAAACCCCAGAAGCCCGGCCCAGGTGCAGAGTTTGACTGGATCTCCGCCACCAGAGGGGTCCCCGGATGCTGCCCAGGGGAACTTGAATATGCCCACTCCTCTCCATCTTCATCCTTTGAATATGCCACAGGAAACATCACGCTAATTTTTTGGAGGAAAATGGCACCATACTTTACTGATAAAAAATGGCCCAACACTGTGATAAGCTCTTTATAAAGTCAGATTCTAGTGGCTGTGGTTGTCATGGCAATCTAACCCCAAGAGATCAGGGACCCGTAGGGCTTATTTGTGGGTTTGTGTTTTTAGTGCATCTATAATACCTGTTATCTGATCTAAGACCTACCAGGTCACTTTCCTATTCCTGAACGGCAAACAGCCGTTTCAAATTGGAAACAGCCCACAACCAGCCAAATGGACCCCACATTAGCTTTGGACCTCTCACCAAAGGCCCCACGTGGGCACCACACACACACATCCTGTGTCCCCATATTACAGCTGCATCAACAGAGGCACGCGGTGAACGGACAGCCCCGGGATCGCCCAGAGAGCCCCTGTCTGAGCCAAGAATAAGATCTGGGCCTCCTGACTCTTGCTCTATTCCCCTAATGCTCTCTGCCCTTATAAGGTGATTAAATGGTCCTTTTTCTCCTTAAAAGGGGGGGAGTGGTGGGAAGTGGGGAGGGGGAAGAAGAAGGGGGCAAAATTAATTTGAATGCAACTATTTTGCACAAGCCTCAGAACACTGTAGTTCTTTTATTCGTTTGGAAGGAGTGGGTATACAGAACAGCTTTGTTTTTCAATTCATTCACTTCCACAGAAAAAGGCCACCCTTTCTGTTTATACTAAAGGGACTGGATGTCGGAGCCATCGCCATGTGTGTGGTGTAAATAAGAAAGGCCACCGATGGAGATCCGTCCCTTTCATGATGAGGAAATAAAAGTTAGTTACTTGGGATCCAGGGGAAGTTTCTTACTTACCAGATGTCAGCTTTTATTTTTTGTTTTCCCAAAGTAGGTAAAATAGCTGTGGTTTTGCATTCATTCGCTTTAATTTTTAGAGCCCTGGTGACTTCGAAAGCGCTTCTACAGACATAAATGCTTTCATGGGAAAGGAAGGCATCCAGAAAACACACCCGAGATGAGGGACATCCAGAGAACAAAGTCGGTCCGGGTTATCATGGGACAATGACATCCCTGCAGCCTTGTAGCTCGGAGCTGGCTGTCGGTAATTCCTTGGCCAAGATAACCAGGCCCCTGAGGGGTTCGCTGATTACTGTTGTAACATCTCACTGATAAAGGAATGCGATATTTGTGCATGTCTGTTGCAAGAAGATAAATCTGGTTGTGCACACGGGCCAGAGGTGACAAGGGGATAGCAATAACAGATCTGGACTTTTCAAATCCTCCATCTGCAACATTTGCCCCAGTCCAGTTCTTTAGCACCCCTGCCCCAAACAGCAACTCTTGACAAGGTTTGCAAGGAATAGGATGGGGTCACTCATTTCATCGTCCAGAACTCTCTGAAAACAGAACTCTTAACTACAGCGTGTTTGTAATTCATCTCCAGTTATACTTGCACGATTAAAATATATAGCAAAGAAAACATTTTGGTAACGTCCGTGTTGACCTTTGAACTTGTGCTTTGCTCCATCAGTGTTGTTTGATTTACAAGGAAGTGACAGTTTGTTTCTGTCTTAAGCTTGTAATTTTCACTCGAGTCCAGCAGTGACCTCAAAGGCACAGGCCAACTCTTGTGATCAGGGGTGGGTCAGTGACTCAGAGAAACAGGCTTCATTTCCAAGTAGTAATGCAGGAGGTTTGGATGAGCCTGACCTTCCCAAATTCCCAGGCTGGAAGTTCGAAGGCCCAGCTGGTGCATGATGTTGGACTAAGTTTGGAGTAAGTCAGTCAGTCGCCTGAGCCCCAAGATCGCACATCACCTCAGACAGGTGTGGACTTGAGAAACGAATCTCCTCCCTCACCTTTATGATGCCACACCTTTCACGCCGTCATTTCCCGCCTCGCTCCGGTGGCTCTGAGCCGGCAGGATGGCTGATAAACTGGCGTAGGCCCTCTACACTTGATAAAGGGGCAAATGCTAGAAAAAGCTCGTCAGAGAAACCCATCTTACTGTTCGCTTTGATCCCAAGGAAGCTTGAAGCCTCATTAGCATTCGGAACCCCTTGTCCTTAAGGGTTGAGGCTCCACAGGTACTAACATGCCCAGAAACAGGGCTTCCTGGGCAGTGTGCTCGGCTAACCATTCTACCCAGAAGTCTCCCCCCTGTCTGATCCCCCACATCCGGCCCTTTACCAAGACGCCGCAGTTCTACCCCCACTGTCTGTCCCCGTCCATCCGTCCCCTGCGCTGGAAGCCTCCTCTCACTGCCTCCCCTCAGGCCCTACAGCCAGCTCTCCCTACGCAGCAGGGAGCCAGGCGGATCTTTCCGAAACATGAATCAGATGGAGCCAACCCCCCACTTAGAATCATCTAATGGCTTTCTGTTGCACCAAAAATAAAGCACAATGTTCAACATGACTCCGAAAGCTGCCGGTGATCTGGTTCCTTCCTGCCTTCCCAGCCCAGCTGCGGGCCCCTCTCCCCTGCCCACACTCCAGGCCGACGGCGCGGGCCTGTATTCGGCTGCTGGACCATGGCAGGCTCTTCCTCCTGCCTCTGGGCCTGGACGGTGCCGACCCACCAAGCAAGCTCCAGCCAGTGATCTGTAAGGGCAGCACTTCTTAAACGCTTCCACTCTCCCAAACACAGACTTCAACCCACTTCGATAGTTACCCCTCCCTGCGCTTCTCACAGTTAATCATTACATTTCTGTATCATTGTTCGGTCCCTAGCGGTCTCTCCTTGTGGACGCGTGCATGCCTATGAATATCCAATATCCTCTCCTTTAATACAAGAACTCGGGCTTTTACCATCGTGACCCGCCTGAAAAACCTGCGTTTCCCGCTCTCCCTGTGGCTGGTTGTGGCCAGGTAACTAGGTTCCCTTCCCCGTCCACCTTCTTGGTTGTGACTGGAGTGGAGCTATGACGGGTGAAGTTTGGGTGGCCATCTTGGGCCTTGAGGTGGGAGTCATAGGCTTGCAGTGCCTGCCACAGCAAGGAAGAGCCTGGGTCCCTGGTGAAACCAAAATAGCTTCCATGTGGGCCTCGGACTGTCAAATTTCAGTGCCCCCTTCATAGGAGAGAAGCGAACTTCCATCTTGTTTAAGCTGGTTTTGTTGTTATTGATCTGCATGGAACGAGTATCTACAGAAAAGTGAATGCACTGGATTGTGAAGGATAGACTAATAACTGAGTTTCTCTCCCATCTTCTCTGGGGAAAGAAAGGGGAGCACAGGCAAAGTTCTAGGTCTCTAGAACCTTTGGGTCTTTCATGTGCCATGGGTTTGAGATCTGTTCAACATCTTTTTACAGTCTCACACATCTTTGGCAAAGGTTTTCTTTTCTCTCTTTGAAAAACTGAAATTTCACTTTGTTTCTTACCATAATCTGCTTGTAAATTAGGTCACGAAATTTATTGAGCCAGCTTTTTAGACTGCATGTGAGTTAAGGTTCTCAGATCTATGTTATATAGGATTATGTTCTAAATATAGCTTCATTATATGAATCAGTGAATTTGCAAAGAGAACACCTGCAGATCATATGTCTCAATAAGACCCTGACATCCCTGATGAGGAAGCTCGCATCCGGAGAGGTAACAGGCAAGGCTCATGTTGGCTCAAAAACAAATGCTTAAGGTCAATCTGAAGTCAACACAAGAGAGTGCCTATGGAGTTCTCACTCACGGGCTTCTTACATTAATTTCTAACACCAAGGAAAAAAGGGACTTGTGCTCAAGGAAGGTTGTATCAGGGCTCAGCAAACTAGGACACATGGACCAAATCCAGCCAACTCCCATTACGTATAAATAAAGTTTTATTGGAACACAGCCACACCAACTTGTTTATGCATTATCTGTGGCTACTTTAGGACTTTAATGTAAGTAGTTGAAACACAGACCGTATGGCCCACAAAGCCAAAAACATTTACTACCTGGCACTTTACAGAAAAATGTTGCCGACCTCTGGTTCATGTGATCAGGACATGTTTTTCTCAGGTACTTCTTCATTGCTCCGATTATGAGAAAACAGAATGTTCTCCCAGAAGTACACTTCACATTCCCAGTGAGACCCTACCCATGCCTGCTGTGTCCCTTTTTAAGCGTGCACTTTGGATTTTTGAGCTCTACCCTGTGGGCGCCTCCCCCCTTTGTGGCATGTGCATGCCTCCTGCCCCTTCTGCAGAGACGGAGGGAGGTTGGCCTTAGTCCTTTTCTGGCTAGGTCCTCCCCATCTGTCCTCCCCATTTGGGGGCTGCTGATGCCCAGGGAGGAAGAACTTCTCCCTACCTATCCTAAGAACAGCCTCACCCCTTCCCTAGACTAAATCCACCTGGGGTTCCCCCTGAAGGTGGAAATTGTTCTTTGCTGAAGAGTAAGGCTGTGCGGCTGCCCCCTAAAGGTGCCACCAGGGACAGAGTCCCTCACCAGCCACTTGGCTGCTGTCTTCCCCACAGGGGTGAGGCCTCTCCACCTCTCCTCTCCCAGGAGGCCCCTAAGTGCCAGGTCTCCAGCCTGGAGGATGGCTCACGTGGAAGTACTCTTCTTGTCCACGGTCTCCCTTCTCCTCAATCCCAGCATGCATTTCCTCTGAGCTCTCCCCTGGTTGGGGTCCTCCATCCCCACTCCCTCTTCAGAGAGGGGTGACTTCTGGCCCCAGCATCTGACTGCGGGCAGTGGAAGGGGCAAAGCTCCAGTCTAGCCTGCAACTCATCCTCTCCTGAAGCTCCTGAAAGCAGACGTACGGTGTCTCCAGGCAGCCTAATTTCCTTCTGACCGTGTGTATCCACCACCAATACAAACCAGTGAGAAACTTGTTAGTTCTCCCTTCGGCAGATCTCTGAGATACAACCTTATTATCCTGGGAAATATTCGCTCTTCCTGCCAGGACACCTCAAAGCTTCCCCACAGTAACTGAAAGCCAGAGGCACCTTCCCTTCACCCTGCCTCCCCATGTTCCTTCCTGGTGCTCGAAGACCTTCCTCCTCTTTCCAGGAAAGCATGAGTTTGTCACCCCACAGAAACTCCTCTCCCTGTCTCTTGCTGTATTTTATCCTCCAAGGCTGCAGGGTAGCAATGGGGACCCTGAAACTTCCATTTGGTTCAGTTGTTTTTAAGATTCTATTCCTGGGAAAGGTTTGCGATGAGCCTTCCCAGGTAAGGGGGGCAGAACAGCATTCTTATACTTCCCTCTCCTGAAGTCCCATCTGCACAAGCTTTTCCCGGCCACTGCCAGTCTCCCTGACCTGAGCAGATGGCCCTGGCAGAAACGTAGAAGGCAGGTTTCTGAATCATTTGGCATTTAAAGACCCTGGGGTTATTGCTGAGCATGAAGGAAAAATATAACAATAATAATAATAGCCGACTATTGTTAATTATTTGTCATTTCAGGGTTTACATATATTCTGTCACTTGTTCTGCAAAACAACTTCATGTGGCAGGAAATAGTATTATCCAGTTTTATAGAGGCACAGAGATTAATCTTCCAGGGAAATCTGCCTGTGAATCCCACTCGTACGCCTGGGCTGCGCCGGCTGCCGCCCTGGCCCCTGGTCGTGCAGCTTTCCCAGGAGATCTGGCAGTGCCATTTCAAAGCCTTTGACCTGGCAGTTCTACATCTTGGAATTTTTCCAAACCAAACCAAAGACGTGGGCAGATATGTCTATGTAAGAATGCTCGTAAAAATCTTTCGCATTCATGTAAAAAAATTAGGAATGACCTGAATATCCAACAATAGGGCATTAATTATGTAAATTGCAGAATATATGATAGATTATCACAAAACTATTAGCAATTAATGTGTAGAAAGATACATATGGAAATGGGAAATTACTCTATATTGAGAAGTGAAGGCATCAGATTATAAAACAGTGTCCCATAATCTTAAAAAAATGAACATATCAGGACAAAAAAAGACTGGAAAATCTCTAAAAATTAACAGTGGTTATCTCTGGATGGTGGTATTTTGGTGCTATTTATTTTTTTAAGTGACGTTCTATACAAAAAAGTCAACGACAATGAAATCTTTACACTTACCTGTATAGAGGGCCATTCACAAATCTCTCATACCAAAAAGGATTTGCTATCTCTCTCTCTTTTATTTTCATTAAGTTACTACATTGTATGGAAAATGAAACTCTCTGGTTTCTACAAAGGCAATTGTCTTTTCATCTCAGCTCTGAAAAAAAGATCAAAATGGATTTCTCATTGGTGAAAATAACTTCATAACTGGGGTTGAAGAATAACACCAAATAGAGTTTAACACCAAAGACATATAATAGACCCATCTATTCTGGCCTACCGAAGCCAGAACTCAAGACTATCTTCATCTAATTACACAAAACGTAATTTATGCAAAAAGAGAGAGAGAGAGAGAAGAAATTGCAGGAAAAAATACGCGTTCAACTGTTTGCAAATTCTCTAATGTTTATTTGATAAATAAATTTAATATTAATAAATATTAATGTCACCAAGCTAGATTTCATGAAGAAAAGCTTTAATAACAAATGTTTGGGAAGGTACCCTTTGAGGTGATTGAACTCAAAATACAGCTGGCAGAAAAGGGAGGAAGAGGGAAGAAGGAGAAGTTGGGGCAGGGGTAGGAAGTAGAGTGGGGAGAGGAGAGGGAAAGGGAGGAGAAAGGGGAGTGTGGGATAAGAAGAAATATGGATCCGGCTAGAATGAGATGTAATCTCTATCTCCTACAAGGGAGCTGAATTGAGGCAATGTTCCATCTTGAGATCTTGAGCTCTTCCGAAACAGCCCGTGCTGTAGCACCAACAGTATCAACATCACCTGGGAGTTCGATGGAACTGTAGTCTCAGACTCCACCCCAAAACTACTGGATCGAAATCTGCACAAAATCCCCAGGTTATTCAAATGCACATTAAAGTTGAAGAAGCGCTAATCTGCTCGTCGTCCAAAGCCCATGGCTATTATGGAATTACTTAGAAAAAAACTGAGTCTCCCATCTCTCTTTAGTGACCCCTAGTGGTCAGCCCCAAAGATCCGTAATACAGGATGGCTGTATTTTGAGCTCCAGCATAAACCAACACCTGTCTAACCTTCCACCAGTAGATCAATCCAAGGTCTCAAACACTTGGAAGATTAGAATCCCAGCTGGCCATCACAGTAGAAGATCTGAGGTCGTCCAGTGCAAGCTGGGAGGGTATATTTTTCTGCACATTGCTGGTGTTGCACTTCAAAAACATTCCTGAATGAGATTACTCTCTGTGAGTATCTGAAAAATACTGAAAACTAACTTTGGGTCTCTTGACTGCAGACAAATCCAGATGATCCATTTTTTACATTACCAAGTGCATCTTATATATTGCCTCTCGAAGTGGTCATCAGCAAAGTCTTTATTTAAAAAAAAAAAAAATGTGTCCCTTTCCAGGCTGGTCAATGTTCATCTGGCCATGGAATTTATATTGTGGTTTGAGTTTTATGAGAAAAGTAGGCAAGTTCAAGGTCTTGCAGAGGTGAGAGAAGCACCCTAGACATCATCTGGAACATATCCCAGAGTGTATTTCATCTGCAGAATATTAATAGACATTACAAAGAGCGTTCCAGAATCAAATTAATTTGGGAAACACTGGGCTGAACAAAGGTGGAAAGAGTTCTTTACTGTAGGAGTTCTCAGAGCCTTTATTAAATTAAGATGCCTTGTAGGTCTCCAAAGCAATTCTTTCATAGAACACACACACGGTTATTTTCTTGTTTTTGTTTCGTTTACTCTTGGGGAAATCTGATCTCTGGAACTTCAGAGTTGTTGAGTAGCTCACCGTCAGTCATCATGCTAACAGCAGTGCCCACACCTTCTGATGCTCAATCCATTGCTCTTGCACCCGAAATTGCTTCCCATCATTCTGAGCTTATCTATCAACCCATCCACCATTTTGTGTTCTATGGATAAAAGCAGAAGTGTGGAGGAGAAAAAAAAATGGCAGGGAGAAAAGAAAGGAAGGAAGAATAAAAGTGAGGGAAAAGAGGAGAACGGAAAATGAGAACTTTGCATCAATTTGGAAGAGGGGACTTGGAAGCAAATCACCTGAATGGAGACTGATTTTCTTTGATGCTTTTCCTCTAAAGCAATGAGCTGCTGCGAACTGGTCACAAGAATTCACATCAGACCACTAATGCATGGTTCAAGTGGTCCAAAATGCTACACCCCACATTGATGGACACAAAATGTTCATTTCTTCAGTTTACAAGGAAGCTGTAGACACATGTCCATGTGTCCATACATGTCACCGCTGGGTCCTTCAGTACTCTTGGTGGCATGTCTTTACTGGTGGGGTCTGTCTTCTTCAGAGGAAGTCTATCTACCATAAATCTTCAGATCCTTGCTTCCTCATCTCTGCCCACAATTGCATAAGGTCCAATCTCTATAATAAATTCTTCATTCTGTAATATTCATCGTGGTCAGCTTCTCTGAGCCCTGTCTGACATAACCCTAAACACTGGCTCTTGTGTTCTTCTACTCAGATTTTGATGTTTCCTGTTGGGAGGTCCAAATATTAGATTCCAGTTGCACTTCATTCTGCTTTCCTTTCATGGACCATCAGGCTTCTTTCCAGCCTTCACTTTTGCTTTGAACCTCCTGGCCTGAAAATGGCATCTTTAGATACTGCTTCTTGCCACAAGCCCAAGATTTTCTCTATTTCTCACCCTCTCACCATGTCTGACAAAGTTCTCTAGTCAAAAAGAAAGCAAGTGCAAGTAAGTTGATGCTACATTCATACTACCAAAGAATTTAAAGGTAGTATAAAGGTTTTACCTTCTATGACTGAAACTTAGAAGTCAAGGGTTTGTAGAGCTAAAGATAATGAAATGTGGTTCCTCAAAAAGTTAAAAATAGAGCTACGTTATGACCCAGCAATTGCACTACTGGGTATTTACCCCAAAGATACAGATGTAGTAAAAAGAAGGGCCATATGCACCCCAATGTTCATAGCAGCATTGTCCACAATAGACAAATTTTTGAAGGAGCCGAGATGCCCTTCAACAGATGACTGGATAAAGAAGATGTGGTCTATATATACAATGGAATATTACTCAGCCATCAGAAAGAATGAGTTCTCAACATTTGCATCAACATGGACGGGACTGGAGGAGATTATGCTAAATGAAATAAGTCAAGCAGAGAAAGACAATTATCATATGGTTTCACTCATTTGTGGAACATAAGGAGTAACAGGGAGATCATTAGGAGAAGGAAGGGAAAAATGAAGGGGGGAGGTAAACAGGGGGAAATGAACCACGAGAGACTATGGACTCCGGGAAACAAACTGAGGGCTTCAGAGGGGAGGGGGTAGGGGGATGGCCTAGCCCGGTGAAGGATATTAAGGAGGGCACATATTGCATGGAGCACTAGGTGTTATATGCAAACAATGAATCATGGAACATTATACCAAAAGCTAATGATGTATGGTGACTAACATATCATAAAAATAAATAAATAAATATAAAAAAATAAATAAAATGTGGTTCAAAGAGCAGTGATCCTTCTAGTTGGTGCTATGAGAATAATTCATTATAGGTTAGTTTAACTGCTTTCAGGTGCTTATTTCTAGCTCTTACTAATACGTGATATATGAACACTTCTCTTCAGTCTTGGTGTAGTAGCAGGATGCTAGTTTTTAAACATCAGACTTGAGGTGGTCATATGTGTCATAAAATGAGTGCTCTGACTTCATCAGCGTTAATGCCCCGTAATACAATGTTCAAAAAAGCAGAGGGATTACAGACTGTTCCATCCATGCAGCGCTGCTGGGCATGTCCCTTTGGCTTCCTATTGACTAGACTATTTTACAGCTCTGTAGGGAGAGAGATTAACTTGTACAACATTGATAGCAAAGAGAAATGATTCTTGTTTGAGAGCAATGCAAATGATTCCTGCTCATTACAACACAAATGAATTATGTCCAGTAGAGATGCATTCAGTTTCCATCTGATGGAGAAGATAGCCCCAAACAACCCCCAGACCTTACAGATTATTACTCTGTAGAATATTAAACAGTTTGGCATCTGTTAGCAAGTTTATTTTTCAGCATTCTTTAGTCTGCCTATGTAAATCTGTTCTTCAAAATCTCCTTTGAAACCAGTCTTAACATTTTACTGGTTCCCTTACTAAAGAGTTCCATACAATTTTGACATGTATATAATTTATATTTGTATATGAGTCATTTTTTTAACTTTTTGAAAAGTATACTGTACCAATAGCCAAAATGATGGTCATTGTTTCATTTATACTTGCTTCGTGGTATTTATATCATGTTAATATAAACCAAGTGTGATGTTCCGACTCATTTAAAAATAATTTCAAAGGGAAGCTTCCCTGGTCTAAACTTCTCCTCCCATACATTCTAAAATAGTTCGATGTCTTATAGCCTAGTCAGTCTCAATATTCCAAGTATTCCAACAATATGAAGTTTCCTCAAAAAGTTAAAAAATTTAAATATCAGATGATCCAGTAATTCCACTACTGGGCATTTATTCAAAGACAACAAAAGCACTAGCACCTCACAAAGCACGAAAGCACTTCACAGAGATATATGCACCCCTATGTTTATCGCAGCATTATTTACAATAGCCAAGAATGGAAACAACTTACCTGTCCATCAATAGATGAATGGATAAAGATGTGATACACAGACACACACACACAGTGGAGTATTAGCCATATATAAGAATGGAATCTTCCATTTATGACAACATGGATGGACCTAGAGGTATTATGTTGAGTGAAATAACTCAGAGAAAGACAAATACCATATGCTTTCACTTATATGTAGAAGCTAAAAAACAAAACGAATGAACAAACAAACCAAGAGAAAACAGACTCCTAAATATCAGGAACAAACTGATGGTCACCAGAGGGGAGGGTAGTCGAGGAAGGTGTGAAATAGGAAGAAAAAAATGTCAAAGGGCAGCTGTCCTGGTCTTAACTTCTCTTCCCATATAGTCTAAAATACTTGGATGCCTTACCACGTAGTATATCTCAATATTCCAAACACCATAACATATACCTGGAGAGGTTAGAGACCCACGTGAGCTAGGTGGGGCCCTCCATCTTGACTCAGCTCTCATTACACCGATGAGAACATGTAGAACCATGGGAGCTTGAGATGCCTAAATCTCTTACTTCTTCTTGTAGAATAAAATTGTAAGAAGAGGATTCCAGGCAACCACAATTGACATATTAAAGTAGACTCAAGAGTTGAGAAGTATCGCAGTATTTATTTTACCAAAACAAATAAGTGAAATAAACAAATCAAGCACACAAATTGTACAAGGCAACTAAAACCATGGGAATTCTCTTAAATTCTTCTTGTCCTTTGTCTTTACCTCTTCAATGGCCCTTATCACTCAATTCTTTACTAGTCTCATTTACGGTTGGATGTTCTCCAATCCTTTCTACAGCAACTCTGTTGATGTTGGGTAATCTGTCCCACAGTGCCCAGCATCCTGGCCTTCTTGCATTCTTTGCTCCTCCCTTCTTCCATATCCTGCTCTCCTTCTGCAGGTGGCATGCTCTTTCTCTACTCTCTGGAAAGTTCTGTGTGAATACACACACACACACACACACACACACACTCACACACTCCATGACTCCTGTTCATCCTTCAGCTCAGACGGCATTTCTCAAGGAAGCTTTTGTAGCCACTCCAGACCACAGCAGACTGTCCCGCTTTACACCCTCATAGACTTTGTGCTTTTCCTTCCAAGCTCTTGTATGTGATTATTTGTCTCTCTCCCTCATTGTCAATAAAATCCGGGATCATTGTATCACCACTGTACCCCCAGGCCTGGCAGAACGCCTGGTACATAGAAGGTGTTCTTGAATGAATTAATAAGAGCTCAATGCCTATTTGTTACATGGATGAATAGATGGTTGTTTGGTCTGTTATAGTCCCTAAAAGCAAAAGAAGCTGTTAAAATAGTGTGACTCTGACTTACTGTTAATGTCTGAATAAAAGGGACCATTCAAATTTTAGACTGAGTTTGACAACGTACTGTGTTGGTGAGTTGTGGGGAGTCATTCCCCCACATTTCTAGGGGGAACTGGTAAACCTCTTTGAAGGACAATTTGGCAAAAGCTTTAAAAGATTACAAAACTCACAAATCTTTTGATCCAATAATTCCACTTTCAGAAATACATTTTCTCTCTACGCTTAACATTCATGGAATAATCTTTCAGTGGTATTGGTGGTGGCAGCTTCTAGAATAGTAAACTACTGAAACAACCTAAACAACCAATGACAGGAGACTAATTAAATGTATAATAAATAATTAAATAATATTATGCAATGAAAGTTCCAAGCAACAGAATACTTTGCAGCCATTAAAAAGAATGAGAAAGGTTTATACATATTGATATGGAATAATCTCGAAGATTATTGTATCACGAAGTGAAAGAACTGCTGCAATGCACTTGTGCTTTTGTGTATGCATAGGATGTTTCTGAAAGTAGCTATCACAGATTGGTCCCAGGAGTTGTTTTGGGGAGGGGAGATGTGTGGCTACAGGGCAGGGATAGGAAAGAGATTTCGGTTTCATTGTATACACGTTTTTAACGTTTAGTGGTGTACCATTATCATGCATGATTTATTCCAGCAACTAGCAAATGCAAGTCTAAAAAACGTTTTAAAAAATATAACTATTGGTGTAGTAGCTGAAAAAAATGTTAATGAGAGTGAGATCTGGATGAAGTTTCATTGATGTTGCTTTGATTTTCTTTCTTTTTTTAAAAAAAATATTTTATTTATTTATTTATTTATTTGACAGAGAGAGAGACAGCCAGAGAGAGAGAGAACACAAGCAGGGGGAGTGGGAGAGGAAGAAGCAGGCTCCCAGCAGAGCAGGGAGTCCGATGCGGGGCTCGATCCCGGGACTCTGGGATCATAACCCGAGCCGAAGGCAGATGCTTAACGACTAAGCCATCCAGGTGCCCCGTTGCTTTGATTTTCTTAATCCCAAATTTTCACACATAGATTCTCAATGTATCACTGACGTAAACAGTTCTTTTAGTCATTCCTTCTCTCCCCATCTCCCCTAAAACTTCCAGTCTTCCCAACAACCTCAAAGCTTATCTAATTTGGAAACAGGGGACCCATTATTTGGGAGGCCCAGAAACAGGACCACGTCTGGGTGAACACCAAGGCTCTTGACATAAAATCTCACCACCGTTGTGAAACCTGCTCAGCACATCCTGGCCTACTGTATTGACTTTGGCAATACTTGTTGGCCTTGTCATGCCAATAACGTTACTGAAACTAAATTGAATGAGCATGTGGCTGTGTCCTCCAAATGTTTTCTGATACAGTCAAGTGGAAAACTGTAGATTACATTTATTTATTTTGTGATAAACCCTTTGTTTATGTTGCTGGTGATCCAGAAAAAGTGGTCTCTTACAACACGCTATGACCCAAACAACGACAAGTTGAATTACTATTTCATTTACCGTAGGAGACATTCCACCATGTGTTTCACAGAAACGATTTTTGACACAACTTTAGAAATGATAAATTACACCCAACAAAAACAAAAGAGAAACTTGGAGTTTTATAGCAGATGATTGTAAAGAAAACAGTTATTTGCATCTCTGTCTCCCACGTTTTCAAAAAACAATGTACTTGAAACAAAAAAGACCCAAGAATGGTAAAAACAATTTCATTTTCCTCTTATAATTGGAAACATTTGGAAAAAGCACTTTGTCTACTCAAGCTGCATATTAGGAGCTTAATCGTACATAGGGAATATTACTATGCCTTTTTCTCTCATTGCATTAGTATTCCACCTTTTACAAGTGACCAATAGTATGCCATTGAAACAAATGAACCAAGTACATTAGCGTTCCCACACTGCACATACAGTATAGCTGTCCTTTGTATTCCAAGGCATTCTATTGAAGTGTTAACCTAGTCTGTGAGTTCGTATAAAAGAAGGAGGCAGGGCTAGAAATGCTTTCCACACCCCAACCAATAATAATAACGGTGGTGCAGTTGGTCAAGCATCCGACTCCTGGTTTCAGCTCAGGTCATTGTATCAGGGTCCTGGGATCAAGCCCTCAAGACAGGATATCAACTCAGCAGGGAGTCTGCTTATATCCCTCTCTTGCTGCCCCTCCCCCTGCTCACTCGCACTCTCTCTCTCTAAAATAAATAAATAAATCTTTTAAAAATAATAATAATGATGACAATTGTGTGGTCAAGTTGCATAAGAACAACATGAACCTTGGTCATTGGTGCACACACCAAGCCGTCATGAAAATCAAGATTGGCATGAAAACACTGACAGGATATCAGTACAGGGAAGAATAATTCCAACTGGTCTTATTTATTTATTTATTTATTTATTTATTTATTCATTCATTCATTCTAACTGGTTTTAAACAGGTTCCTGATGTTCAGTATCCTCCCTTTCCTTTCAATTATCTTTCACTTCTGCTTTGAAAAGAACTGCTTACATATCACCTTGTCCATGAGACAAATACGTTTCTTATTAAGAACCCAGTACTGATTTCTATTTTTCAGAAATAATGACAGAAGCGTATTAATTTCTTGAAAGCCAAAATCATTATCTTTAATAACAGCATCCAGAATTAAATCAATTTATATTTACTAACCTTAAGCTGCAGATGAATTAATTCAATAATCCAGGGATACATTCTCCAGCTCAATTATCCCAGTCAGTTCACTGAGAAGGCATGTTTTTTTCAAGTCAATCGATTCAAGATAGATTTATGGAGGATTTACAATGCCCTAATTAGGTGATTAATTATTCCTGTTTTAAAATTTTAGTGATCAAAACCTCTTTAGCCAAGTTTTAGGGCATCACACATTGAGAACCCAATTAAGCAACGATTCCCATGCTGTAGTTGACGCAAGATTATTTCCTGAGGAAAATTCTGACTCTGTCCAGGTCCCACCTCTGTTTGCTTATGAGTTGGTATCCTCATTGGACTCTTTATTTTCATAACACAATACTAATGTCATCATTAGTTCTCTGTTGTTGGTTTTTTTTAAGCACACAGATTATCTCTTCACAAAGGTAAAAAGGTAGAACTCGCTTTCAATAGCAAGAAATAGGTAACTCCCCACCACCAATAGGACAGACCGTACTTAAGATTTCTTACTATACTGCTATTATTTTACTGTTTACTTAAGAATCTCTTAGTGGGCTGTCTCAAGATTGGACTGACAGCTCAGTGTCAGCTAAGACCCAGATGCTCTCTCTCTTTACCCAAGACCGTCCTCAGCTAATTGGCTTTTCCATCTTACACTTTTTGCCTCGTTTTTGTAGTTACCACTATACCACTCATCACATCCATGCTCAAAACAGGAAGAAGGGAGAAGAAGCTTTTACAGAAAAAGACAGACAAGAGAAACGGGGCTGGGAATAGCTGTTGTGTTAGCCAAGCAATGAGTGGCTGTCTCAACAAGGAAACAGATTGCTAGAACTTTCTGGCTTCATCAGAGTACTCATCTTCCATCCAGCTTGTATGAGGGTCAGGCATTCTCGGCACTCCTCTAGAAATTCCGAGGTCTATCCTTGAAATCTGCTGAGTCACTAGAGATCACACATTTGTCCTTTGCAGAATCACTGTCACTTGGTTGATGTTAGTGCTGTTATCTTCAATGTTCGTAGAGTCTCTTATACTATAGGACCCAAGCCCATGAAATCCATTATTGAGATTTGCTGTAAAAATGTTCTTGAGGACAATTTCCATGCATTGCTCCCGATTCCCAAAATTAAGCCCTGAGAGATTTCTTTTAGAGCTCAGTGCTGGGAAAGATTCTCTTGCTCTAGGGAAATTGGCATGCTGTCTTCTTTCTAACACAAATAATGTAAAGCATGGTCCCGTCCACTTAGCCTTGGGTACCAGAAGCACAGATCCAACTTTGGACCACAGCTGTAACAGCGCATGGCCCCAGGAGGCTCATTTGTCTTCCTGTTCTCCCTGACATGGTTTTCATTTGTTATTGTTTTATGGACTGTATCCTGTTGTAACCCATGTCAAATGTTCTGTGGAAAAGGAGCAATCAGTAGATGGGGAAGAGAGAGAATTAATGTATTTTTATTTCAATACATTTTATCAAAGCCAATTCAAAAGGCTAGAATCACCACAATGGTGAATCAAAGGGGCCGTCCATGAAGAATGACTTGACTGGAACACAGCACATTTTCTTACTACATAAAATGCTCCCAGCTTAAATGGATCCTTAATGATCAAGAATTGGGTTCTAAAATTCCTATTTTGGGGAGGATGTTTAATGGGTGATGGGAATTAAGGAGTACACTTGTTGTGATGAGCACATGTAAGTGTTAAATCACGAAATTGTACACCTGAAACTGTATGTTAACTAACTGGAATTTCAATAAAAACTTTTGTAAAAATCCTCTTTTTTATACTCTTTATACCTGTTTATACTTTGATGTATTTCATTTCCCTAATTTTTTTCATTAATTTATTGCTGAAAAATCACCAAAAGATTATTATTAACATTTGTTGATCTTTACTTTTACAGATGCCTGTGTCTGTGACAGGACTGCCTAGTTATCTGTCAAAATGCATCTTCTTCTTGCATGCAAACAGAACCTCGATTTAGTTGGAGGTACCAAAGTGCCCACCCCAAAAAAAGGTCTATTTCCCAATTTCTCCTGCAGCTTAGAATGACCACACAACCTGATTCCGGCAATGAGATTAGCTGGAGCATATTAGAAAGGGTTCCTATGAAATCCCCTTAAATGGGGTAGTCTCAGTTGGTGTCTTAGTTTGGTTCCCCCAAAAGATCCTGAGACAAGGATTTAGGTGCAGGTGGTTTACTCAGATGGTGATCACAAGAAGCAGAAGTGGAGGGGAGAGTAGGAAGGGGAAGGCAGAAGGGCAAAGGAAGGAAGCATTAATGAGCCAGTTACCAGGACCTCAGTCCCACTAGGGACCCTCAGAGGAGCTGTGTGGAATGTGCCTCACAACCATCTCAGTGGAGGACAAGTAAGCTGGCACCCCTTGTACTCCAGTAGTTGAGATCACCCTGAACTCCCCGACACTAACCAGTTGTTCTTGCTTGCAGTTGGGTAGTCTTCTGTGGCCCCAGCAAAGCCAAGAGATGCTGTAGTGTGGCTGGTATGCGATGCTTATAATGCGCATGGAATTATGGGCATAGATGGCTAAATGAGGGGGCCAAGGGAATGTGGTCAGAGCATCACAGCATCGACCAGAACCAGCACATGTCTATGCGCACCCCACTTTTTCCTTTTCCTTCTGCCCAGAGTGTAAACATGACAAGAACTCTAATAGCCGTGAGCACTGAGAGGGGGCCATACCCTTAGAAGGGCTGAGTGGAAAGTTACAAGAAACCTAGGCTCCTGAGTTACCATGGAGCTAAGAAACCTTGGACCATATAACTCTGAGCTTGTTATATAACCAAAAATAAATAAATAAATAAATAAATAAATAAATAAATAAACCCTGATGTTGTTTAAGCTTCAATTATAGGTTTGCTTTTAAATATTGCTGAACTCCCTATCTGATACACATCCCAGTGCCAGCCTCACTCACCAGAATCACTCACATGCGTACCATTAATAAATCACTGATTTGTCATTGTGAAAAACCCCCTCTGATTCAGTTCAAACTGGGCTCCTTCTCGGTGAAAGTTACCCGGAGGAAATCTTTCCCACTCTGATTTTTCTAAGCTGCCTGAAAATCAAGCAGCATTTCCCCCATGTATAATATCAAAAACATTATTAAACATCTGAGTTCACAGTTTCCTCTTTTCAACATATTTTGCATCAGTCAGCATAAGCTAACCACTAGAATTAACAATCCCCCAAACTCAGGGGCATGCCAAATAAAGGTCATTGTTTGATTACATCACAATTCAAAGCAGGTTGGAGGAGACCGTCCTCTGTGCACCATTTGGGGACCAAGCACGATCTATCTGGTGGCTCTGCCATGGCCTGAGGTCTCGGAGGCCTCCACTGCATCATCCGCCCCTGAGCAGCAGGAGAGAGAAGAGCAAGAGTGCAGGGGATTCCCAGGACGTTTCATGGTCTACGCTTGGATGTGGTATAACATGTCACTTCTGCCACATTCTCTGATCGGAGCTTGGTCACATGGTCCCACAGGTCTGTCTGCAGGAGAAACCTGGCAAATAAAGTCTATCTGGGTGCCCGGGAGGAAAAGAAAGCGGAGCTTAATGAACATTTAACATGCCTCTGAGGCCGATGTCTATGCTTACAAAGGGTTCCAAAAGAAGTTTCCCAACAGTCCTGCTGCCAGGGCTCCAGAGATTTGCACTCATGTTCTTCTAAAATTTCTTTCATACATGGTGTACCTCTTTGCATTTTAAAGCTTGCACCTGAAATTTTTCACCATAAGTGTAAAATAGTTGTGAAAGTATGCGATTCTGGCATATTTAAATATGACATTTGCGGTGGTTGCAGTGACCTGCCACCCAGATCCCCCTTCCAGGAAAGATTTATTGTCCCCCGGACCCACTGCTGCCGCCCTGCGGTCCTGTCAGGGTCTGCCTCAGTTGCAGAGCTGCTTCCTCCAGGGTCACGTCCCTTCCCAGCAGCCTACATCTGCTGAAGGATGGTGGTGGGGGTATAATGCTACAAGGCAGAGGCAAGCAATGCTGACAGACCGTTTTAGTGGCAGCACTCCCATGGGACTGGCCACGTCTGCCCCACGGCTGCATTGCAGGGCATCTTTCTCTGCCACTCCTGCTTTCCCTCTCTTCTTTCCATGCGGGTTCCTCTCAAGGGCACCCCCAAAAGAACATTTACACACAAAACCCCGTGTCACCATGCCCTTCCCAGAGGCTCAACCACAACATTTCAAAATAAAATGGTTATCCTGTTCCTTTATGGCAAAAATACATAAATAAAACTAAATTCATTTTTTTTAAAACATTCCTTAGGACCGTAAGTTTTCAAGCAACTAAAACATGTATCTGGATGGAGTTGTCGTTTCATTGTTATTACAATTGATCAAAAGCACTGTTGATATGAATGTGAATGGTTTTTAAAAAGAAAAAAAATAAGATTTTGGAAGTGAATCTCTTACCATGATGGAAGAGGATTTTTTTTTTTTTTTTGTCCTTAGAATGAAGAATCAACATTAAGGGACACCAATATTTTAATTATGGCCTTGTTAAACACTCTGAAAGTTTTCGGACCTTGAAGAAATTCACTTGAGAATATTCAGGAAGACTACGATATGCCTTGCTTTTGTAAAGTGGCAGAAGGCTGATTTTAAGAGTAAAGATGAGCAAAGGAAACCAGTCATACTTCCTGGTTAGTTGTAGGAAGAGGACAATTACAAGTTGACTCTGAAAACTCTCCTGACCTGGA
This sequence comes from Ursus maritimus, assembly GCF_017311325.1. Classification (NCBI taxonomy): domain Eukaryota; kingdom Metazoa; phylum Chordata; class Mammalia; order Carnivora; family Ursidae; genus Ursus; species Ursus maritimus. The sequence goes on from NW_024426008.1 coordinate 1,445,606, forward strand.
TCACGGAGCTCATTGCTAGCGCACCCTTTGGAAAATGTGTGCACCCTATTTGAAGACTGCTGTCCACTGCATGAATTTCTACCACCATTTGTTCTTCTTTTCTTTTGTGTTCTAGACATGTTGATCATATCAATTCCAAAGCACCTTCCCAGAGAAACGTCCTTTCCCATGGCCTCCTGGAATGGCCTCCCCAGCAAATGCGCCATCCCAGCGGCACCTGCCACAGCTGGACCAGGGTGGCATCTGATTTGACAATAGCTAATCTACAGGTGAGCCAGCAATCGAGGGCCTGGTGCAAGGTGATGAGCTGAGCCCATGAGAGGCTCTCTTTCAGAGGGATCTGAAGTAGAGACATGAAGAAAGCCACGCAGTTAGAAGACAGAGCAGAAGGTAAGGTGGACTCAGAAAGAGAGGAGCCCAACAGCAGAGTCATGGCCACAAGGGCCAAGAGGGAGAAGCCTTGGACTTGGGGAGACTATAATTCCCTGGGTTTTCAGAGCTCCTCGGTTCCTAACTGCCCATAGTCATAATAACTATTCTGGCTCCTTATTACTGAGTAACAAACCACCCCAAAACTTAGTGGCTTAGAACAAGGCATTTATTTTGCTTATGAATCTGTAATTTGGGCAGAGCTTGGCAGGAGCTCGTCTCCACGCCATGATGCCTCGGGCCTCAGCTGGGACGACTGGGGCCCCAGTCACAAAGCTAGTGACCCAAATTCAGGTCTTTCAAGTCTAACTTTGATACTGGCTGCCATCCTCAGTCTGCTCTCCGGGTGAAAGTTAGAAGTCATGGTATGTCCAAGTCGCTGGAGTCCCATCACCCCTTCCTTGTTCTTCCAGGAGCCATTTTCCCTCACACTTCACCAGCCAGCACACAACCGTCCGTGGCCTGAAGGATATAGAATGATAGCTGCCGTCAAAGTCAAATTGTCTGCATTTTGGACAGAGCTTTGCTGATTCAGGGCACAGAGGATGATCGTGTTGTATTGGTGGCCCAAGGCACAACTTGGCCAAACGAGTCTCTACGTCACCATGGAAGAATTATTAACAGAAATGCTAGGAGCACCAAGGAAAGAACACACAACGAGCCGTGTCTACACAGAGGCCCCAACCATCCCTTCATCCAGAGGCTCCAGAATGGTTGGTGGCCTACAGAGCCCACCGATATAATTGTTTGCTCCATACTGTGCTTTAAAAAAAAAAATTATTGCCGACTTTTACTGGGAGAAAAATGTAAAACTTTCACATTTTATTGGGAGACTTTGCATTTAAAAATAACCTTCTAACTTCTCTAGAAAAAACTCAAAGATGTGGAAACCCCGGGCCTACTTTCTCACACGGAGAATGTCAGGTGGAGCTGAGTGTCCCAGAATCTCCAAGGGGCCTGGGTTTTCCTCATTAGACGTCCCGTGCGGCTCCTTCGGCTTCCAAGTTTGAGATTCCCGCGGCTTTGAAAGGAAACGAGGTCGGAAAGAAGCACCTCTGTGTGAAGTACCAGCTCTGCCTTTTAAATGATGCTAATGAAGTTGTAGCCTGGCAGGTTAGTTATGGCAAATAGGTCCACATGGGTCATAGGTCATAGTTCGGCTTCAAGACTGTTGCCCCAAGGGTGGGTAGGAGGGTCCTGCAAGCACAGAAGAGGCACGTTTGTCATGTGGTATTAGCTTCTCCTGGGCACGTATTCGTGCTGTTTTTACTGCATTCCTCAGAATCACTTTATTACCTATTAAATGCAAATTCCCAGGTCCTAATCTTTCACCCTATGGCGGCAACGTTAGCACAGCAGGCCATTCACATCAGCCCCACTGCCTGCTGGAGGGGAGGCCTTTGTCGAGGACCCTGGAGGCTGTAAGTCTTGCCCTCACTCTGGGCCCCAGTAAAGCTGGGGGCTCTACAACGGAAGCTTAAAGCAGAGTGTTCTTGCCAAGTTTGGTCTGTTTGTGTCAGAACACACCAGCCTGGGGTAGAAGTAACATCACGGTATTTCCCTGGCGCTACCTCCAGCCGAGGAATTCCAGGCCCCAGTCCCCAGGGCTTCCCTGAGGGGCTTCTCTGACACGCTCAACATGTCCTTCAGGTACCGCCTGGCATTTGCCATTTTCCTCCTCTGAGGCTCCTTCTCTCCTGTGGTACCTGCCGCTGAGGCCACCCAAGCTCCCCGGAGGCTGTCACGTCCCTGTCATGGCACCTCTGGCTTGCTGGTCACATGTGGCTCTAACAGGGACCCCCAGAGAAAGGACTGTCATCCTCCCCAGCCCCCAGCTGCACCCAGTCGCACAGAGCAGTGTGGCCCAGGCTCTGAGCTTGCATGACTATCGCCGCCTCCTTTCCCAGACTCAGCAGTGGTCCCTGGGGCTGGGCTGAGGACAGCGTGAGTGGCGGACGCCATGATGCATATTCAGGACCACCCTCCCTTCCACTGGCCCATTGTTCTTGAGCCGGACCTGGGCCCTCAACTCTTTCTGCCAGGGCATGTCCTCAAGGCCCATAGCCCCCCAAACAGGTCTGGATCTTAGGCCTAAACCCAGCTCAGGTTCCCACTGAGACCCTGGACATGGGACCACATGCCTGGGGCTTTCCAGAACACCAACTACACGGGCTGTTTTCCTGACCCCTCCAGATAAATGTTCCCCTACCCTTCTTTCAGTGTCTGTCCTCTGCTTCTGCTTTTCTTCTCCTTGCTTCCTGTCATATAATATCTTTATTTTTTGTTATCTATCTGCTATCAACCAGAGCCTGAGCACCACGAGCAAGAACCCTGGTGTTGCCAAGTGCTGTATTCCCAGCACCTCGAACAGTGCCCAGCACACAGTGGGGGCACAATACATGCAATGAGTGAAGAATAGAGAGGGATTTGTTTTCCATTCCGAAAGCATGATTCCTTTTATCTGCTGGCGACAGTTAACAAACTGAAGGCATAGAGTAGAAGACAGATTAGGAGAGACTTCCTTTGCTTTTTACAATCGGCGCTGGCAACAGAAATGCCCAACAAGGAGAGGCGAGATGTTAAGGTTCTTTCTTTCTTTTTTTTTTTAAGGTTTTATTTATTTATTTGACAGAGATAGAGACAGCCAGCGAGAGAGGGAACACAAGCAGGGGAGAGGGAGAGGAAGAAGCAGGCTCCCAGCCGAGGAGCCCGATGTGGGGCTCGATCCCGGAGCACCAGGATCACGCCCTGAGCCGAAGGCAGACGCTTAATGACTGAGCCACCAGGCTCCCCAAGACTCTTTCTAAACTGATAGAGGCTTAATCACTTAGAGTGATAATGGTAGATGAGCCTCTGCGGGATGAGAAGGATTTAGGTCTCATAACTAGAGTGTAGGACGGTGCCTGTACCCAGTTGTGCCTCCTGTGAACATGGACACGCTCATCCTTTTTGCCATTTTATTGCAAGGTACGATCGCAATCAATATCTGTGGTAGAATGACAATGTGCCTGGCACTGCGCCAGGGCCTGGGCATCGAGCAGCTGACACTTGGGAGCGAGATGATGGGCTGCAGCACCTGGTGGGAATAGTTGCCTATTTGTGGCAACCTGAGTCTGCTCTCAGAAGATTGGTCTGATTTAGACTATGGAAGCAAGCCCTTTACATTGCATTCTAAAATATCTAAATCCAATCAGGAAACCAAGAAAGTCTGATCCGGAAGCCTTCATAGTACTTACAAATTCACTGAAAATTCATATCTCATTTTCTTGTTAAATTATGGGCCAAATCTGAGTTCATGATTCTATTTCACTTAGCTTACTCATTTCTGACTTTTTTAAAAAGATTTTTATTTATTTAATTGTCAGACAGAGAGAAAGAAAGAGAGAGCGCACAAGCAGGGGGAGCAGCAGAGGCAGAGGGAGAAGCAGGTTCCCCACTGAGCAAGGAGCCCCATGCGGGACTCGATCCCAGAACCCTGGGATCATGACCTGAGCCAAAGGCAGATGTTTAACCAACTGAGTCACCCAATGTCCCTCACTTCCAATTTTCTAAGAGGCTCTACCTTATACTTACTAGAATATTTATTCATTAAGGGGCTACCATGTGTCAGGTTTAGGAGCAAGAGGTACAGAAAGGAACGCGGTGGAGAAGCTGAGAGAGCCTACTTGTTCAGGGGCTCTGGAATCAGGCAGATCTGGGTTGGAAACTGGGCTCTTCCTCTTCCTTACTAGTTGCCTACTCTTGCCTCCTTGAGCCACTTCCTTCTTTTATAAAATGATCATACCCAACTGCTAGAGATGTTAGCATATTTAAACAAGATAAATCACGTAAAGTACCAATGCCCGATGGTATCACATAAAGGATGTTCCAGAAAAGGAAGCTATTTCCGCCCTGATGCACTCTGGTTACTAGGAGCCAACAGGAGTTCGGAGCAATTCAATGGCAGTTTCTCCTGAATAGGGACCTAACATTTTAGGATCAGAACATTTGGAGGCTTTGAATATCATCCAGTTTCCCAGAAGAGCGGGCAAGGGAAGCCATAGCATATTGACTGGTGTTGGCACCTTTTCGGTGATCGGGACATAGACTGCTCACCTGGGGGCAGTCAGCTTCTCTGAGGGCAATGGCTCCCTTCGGGCACAATTATCATACTGCAGACAATATGGAATATCTAATAATAGTCTCTTTCCTCCCAGAGAGCAGGGGGCTGCTTCGCATAGTTTGCGTCCCTCGTAGAGCCCTAAATCTCTTTGTAATGTGAAACATGTCTGTGGAGAGCCTTTGTGCTGTTTGTTCTTATGGTTTCATGCAAAGATTGAGCAAGAAGAATTTGTTATAAACAGCTTGCAATTATTTAGTGAAAAAATATAAAAATAAAGTTGGGTGGGCATCAAGCAGACTTCTGGACAAATTCAAGCTCCCTCAACAAGAACGATGGAGTGTAACGGCACACAGGGTTCCGACCACAGACCTACATTCAGCCTGACTTAAAACCAAGGACTGTCTGCCTCTAGAGCCTCCGGTCTATGCTATACACGAGTGGCCTGGAACCATGGATGACAAGACACCTCCCCAGAGCCCACCCCCGACGACACATTCACCTGCAGGGAGGACCATCCTCAGAAAGATTGGGAAGAGTAATTCTCAGCTTTAGGAGGCCAGAGGTGGGGGAAGGAAGAAATTCTGCAAAAGGGATCGTGTGGGACTTTCCATCTACTTTTTTTTCTATGTAATTTCTGGTTCAAATTTTCATGTTTATGAATTGCAAGCTCCGTGTGGCTTATGACAAGCCATCTGTTCCTTCTGCCACTTACTTCGTCACCAGGAATCTCCTGGTGGAAAAAGACGAGCAGGGGGAGAGTGTGCGCTGGAGAGAGTCTCTCTTGGTCTATGGCTGTGATGCTATGTAAGAGTAACCACAGTAGCAGCAAAAGCCTTGATCTGTGTGTTCAGCAAGCTGTTGTGACGGAAGAGTCACCCAGGGAATCAATCTTTCGAGATGACGGTCAGACTGCCAAGTGCAAAGATTCTCTGCTAATCGTGTCCCTACCATTCTTGATAAACAGACGCTAGTCTCTGCTCTACTCTGACATAGTCACTGCAGTTTGCACATGACATTTCCGTGGTTCTGCTGAATTCATTAACTGCAATCTCTCTCCTTAGACTTCATAAACTACTTTATAAATAATTGTATAAACTAAGAGTGCGCTCTATTTCCTTTCCTGCTGCATCACGTCTCTGGTTTCTGCCGAGAATGCTCTATGAACCTTTGATGTCTCCATAGTTCGTACTTAAGAAGAATAGCTTGTTCTGCTGGAGATGAAGTTTAACATTTTTCTTTCCACAAATGGAACCTGAGAGGAGCTATTTCCCCTACATTCTTTCTCAAATGGAGCCACTGGTGCAGCCAAGCTAAATGACATAATTGTGTGTACGCTGTGTGTGTATGTATATTTTGACTAACCATGGGAATACTGTTCTGGTATTCCTTAGATTGATTACTTCTACCCAAGATTTTTCCATCAGCTCTGGCCCTCTTGTCAGAGGCCTTTCTGGTTGAGTGAGAAAAGCAAGCCAGCGATGCACTATGCAGAGGGAACACGTGCTTTATGTTCGCTGACGGGGAAAGGGTTTGCCACCCCAAAATGACAACGCGAAGACAAAGCAAACACAGTCTCCACTTTCCTGACGTACACATTAGCTTTGGAAAATGCGTCTTCTGAAATTCCACCTCCCCCACCCCTGCCGTCCAAAGGAGGACCGTTTCCAAGAACAACACCCGCAGCTCCGGAGTCTGCCTCCATTGTCTTGCAAATGAAGTCTCTCTGCTTAATAAAGGTGCTGCTGGGTGAGTTTCAAAGTTTCCGAGAGTGGAATAAACCAGCATGCTGCCTATCGGCCTTATTAGTAGTTGATGACAGGTTTTTGCGATCCATGGAGAAAGACCGAAGGGTGGAGGAGACCAAGGTTCCTGCGATATTTTAACCATATCCCGCCAGCCCACGTCAGTCGCACACAGACTCACCTTCTCCTCTGCTCCCAGAGTGCTGTTCATGCTGCAAGCGGGCAACACACACTTAGTCCGCCGGGGCCCCTTGGCGGTGACTTCCTCCAAGCCTCAAGATGTGGCTTGCTGACTTCTGAGCCTCCGTGCTGACCGCAACGTCTGGGCCTGCTGACTGCGTGGCTGTAGAGATTTTCAACCCTTTTATCGCTTACAAGGACCTCCCCATACACTAAGATGCCTGAAGATTCTAGAAGTTCTGTCCCTTCCAGCCCTTCTCTGGCTTTGGCTACAACAGCTTTTCAGTCAGCTGCTCACGGACCCAAACCAGGGTGGTGAACACCAAACGACTCATCAGTTAGGTGATTAGTCTCTAACCAGGTGACCTGAAACTTTACCTGAACCCTAAAATCAATTAATTTATAAGCACAAGCTGCTCTAGAATTGCTTTGGCATCCCATAAACTAACAAGAAAAATTGAATTATGTTTTAAGAAAAGTTAGAGAAAAATATTTTTACATGTTTTATAGTAACTGAATTTTTCTAGTAAGTGCTTTTTCGAAACTCACCTACATTGATAGAAATTAAATAAATAAATGAAAGGAGGCTATGGAGTTAGTCTACGTAAGTGGTTCTCAAACGTTAGTGAACATCAGAATCTCCTGAAAGCTCCCAGGAGGCTGGATAGTTTTCAAGAATCTCCAATTCTAGCAAGTTCCCCGGTGCTGGTGATGGGACCACACTTCGAGAACCACTGACATGGATAAGGAATTCAATCAGGCAGTGATCTTCATGGTTCGGGATTAAGTTTATCAGTTGTTTGACTTGATCTAATCGGGTTGATGCCTCCTCACTGAAGAGATAAAGGCCTCGTTTCTGTTTGTCTTATTTCCTCTCCTCACTGGAAGAAAAGCATGTGTTTGTTTGATGGAGACAAGAAATTAGTGAGCTGGTGGAAGCACGTAGTGCTAAGACCGGCTCTCAACAACAACAAAAGCCCCATTTGCAGCACCAGCCTCCCCGCCATCAAGCCCCCGGGGCAGCTGTGCAGCCCCCAAGAACTCTCTCCGGCCTGAGGCTGAGAAGAGAAGCACACCCTAGGCTGGCAGCAGGTGCCCAGCCCTGCTACCTACTAGCCGCTGACCCTCGGGACATGTTGCCTAATCTCTTTAAGCCTCAACGTTCTTATCTGTAAAACAGGTAATCACAGCTCCTGGTCCTGCTGGGAGGGGTGGCAAGGCCTGCTAGGAACACCCGGCCCGAGGGCCGTCCCAGGCAGTAGCCGGGCATTAAAGGAACTTGATGCCTGACCCTGCTCACAGGTAGTCCTGAAGCAGCTGTCTTAAAGGCAGTCTGGTGGAAGAAGGCTGCTGAGAACATGTCCTCGGCCTCTCCCTGGTCTAACGCCGCCTGTGGCCGTTCCCTGGTCAGGGCTCACCTCTGATTACTTCATTTGCTCTGAGACTTTGTTCGGCAGCTAGTCTCAGCTCTGGGGGCACACGTTAATTGCACTAAAAAGTTTGCACTGAAAGGCCCATTCATGCTTCCCATTTTTTTTTTTTTTTTTAATTGAAGAGAAAGAGCATGAGCAGGGTAAGGGGTAGAGGGAGAAGCAGACACCCCACTGAACAAGGAGCCTGATGCAGGGCTCGATCCCAGGACCCCAGAATCACAACCTGAGCTAAAGGCAGCCTCTTATCCAACTGAGCCACCCAGGCGCCCTGAGGCTTCTCATTTCTATCTGCATTGTTGATTTGGTTGTTAGTTCATCCTCTGGGTCTGCCACCGTAAGGATGATTGGGCTCTCTTTTAGCTATTTTTTCCCTGCCTTTCTTCTTTCCTGGGTAAATTTATAATCTGAACATTGGTCTGGTGCTTGGACTGTAAATTATCCTGCATTCCTTCCACACAACAGCATGCTAAGGAGTTGGCAACCTGTAAGCAGTTAAAAGTAGGCATGGGATTTATAATTGAGAAAAAAAAAAAAAAAAAAAAAAAAAAACAACTGGAAACAACCCAAAGGGCCAACAATAGGGGATTGGTTAAGTAAAGTCTGTGTAGCTACAGGATGCCCGCTATGCAACAATTAAAAATGACATTTGTGAAGTGTTTCTAAGAATATAAGAAAATGCAATGATAGGTACTGTAACAGATTCGACTGTATACCAACGACGGCAATGCACAGAGGAAAGACTAAAAGAAATATGCCGGAATATCAAAGTTGGTCATGACTGGGTAGAAAGATCAAGCATAATCCTTGCTCCCCCACCATCTTCTTCCTACCATGTCCCGATTTTATGTACTAATATCTCCTCTTTATGGAGTACGTGTGTGCCAGGCACAATGGTAAGCCATTTGTATATATCGTCTCTCATTCCCAGGACAGAAGTCAAGGTAAGGTTTATCTCTGTTGCACAGATAGCAGACTTAGGTACAAAGAGATTGGCCAACTTGCCCAAGTTAACAAGAGAACCAAGATTTGAAATAACATCTGTTTCACTCCAAAAGCCACACTCTTTNCGCCACACCACGCTTTAAAGATTATGCATTGCTTTTTTGATGTTCAAGCCATGTAGCAAACGTTGTTTTTAAAAAGCATAGTATGAAATTTTTGTTTAAATAGCTATGAAAGCCAAGGCTAGCGATCGTTTAAAGGCAGAAACATATGGGGGAAGAGGGTTGCACTCAAGGCCATTGCTTAATAAATCTATATAATTTAGAAAACTGCCTTTCCTTTCTGCCAGCAAAGTCAGCCCCATGTGGAGGCATATGGCACAGAATGCAGGCTCCGGTTCAGCCACCTTTCTCTTCTGGCTGAGTGTGCTGATGCAGTAAGCAACCTGTACTGCTACACCAGGCCCCCCTGGCTGGGTGTCATAAGCAACACACCTCTAAGAGATAGAGGCAGCATCTCTTTCATCCGTGTTCTTGCTCTCCTCTCCCAACACCCCTCTTTCCAACCTTCTTATCACCTGGGTTTCTTCCTGATTACCCTCTCTCTCTCTCTTTCTCTCTCTTTTTAGACAGCACAAACTTTATTGCCCTCTCTTTTTTGACACCTTGTGTGCCAAGACAGGTGTGTGCTGCTGTATCCTGTTCTTTCTTTCTTTCTTTCTTTCTTTCTTTCTTTCTTTCTTTCTAAGAGAGAGAATGAGGGTGGGGGACGGGGAGGAACAGAGGGAGAGGGAGAGTGAGAATCCAAGCAGGCTCCATGCCCAGTGCTGAGCACAACACAGGGCTCGATCTTACGACCCTGAGACCCTGACCCCAGCAGAAATCAAGAGTCAGATGTTTAACCAACTGAGTCACCCAGGCGCCCCTGTATCCTGCTCTTTAATGCCCTTGCTCGAATGGTAGCATCTTTACCTACTGTCTTGGACAACAGGTTTATGGGAAGAACCTTGAAGTGTTTAAGATAATAGTTATTTACCCGAAAATAGCAGACTTAAGAGTGTAGTGTTAAAACCAATGCACTTCCAAACTAAGCTTAAGCCCTCTCCACTTATCACACAGCCTTTCTTTTCTTCTTTTCTTTCTTTATTTGAGTATGCTGGACACAACGTTACATTAGTTTCCAGCGTACAATGTCATGATTCAACTTCTCTACACGTTATCTCTGCTCACCACCAGTGTAGCTACCATCTGCCACCACACAACATGGTCACAATGTCATTGACTATATGCCCTATGCTGAGCCTGTTACTCCCATGACTTATTCATTCCATAGCCGGGAACCTGTACCTCCCCGTCCCCTTCACCCATTTTGCCCATCCGTAGACCTACTCTCCTCTGGCAACCATCAGTTTGTTCTCTGTATTTATAGGTCGGTTCTGCTTTTTGTTTGTTTATTCATTTGTTTTGTTTTTTAGATTCCACACAGGAGTGAAATCATAGAGTATTTGTCTTTCTCTGTCTGACTTATGTCACTTAGCATATGCCCTCTGGGTCCATCCATGTAACAGTACCAGAGGCAAGCTCTCATCCTTTTTTATGGCTGTGTATTATTCGTGTGTGTGTGTGACATCTTTCTTATCCATCTGCCTATCGATGGACAATGGACACTGGGCAGCTTCATGTCTTGACTATTATAAATCATGCTGCAATAAACGTAGAGTGCATGTATTTTTTTGAATTCGTGTTTTTAGGGTTTTTTTGGTAAATACCCAGTAGTAGAATTATTAGATCATATGGTATTTCCATTTTTTGAGAAACCTCTATAGTTCCCATAGTTGTTGCACCCATTTACGTTCCCACCAAGAGTGCACAAGGGTTCCTTTTTCTCCACATCCTCACCAATACTTGTTATTTTGTGTTTTTGAATTTTAGCTGTTCTGACAGGTGTGTGGTGATATTTCATTTGGTTTTTATTTGCATTTCCCTGATTCCATTTATCACACAGCTTTTCAATACTTCTTTCAGCATCCTCTGGGATCCCATAATTCTTTGCCCATCTCTGTTATGATATACCTTGCCCTTTATTGTACTGATCTGTTTGCTTTTCTGCTTTCGACCACGGGCTCCTTTGAAGGCAGGACTGTGTCTTCCTTTCTGTACCCCTGGCGTATAGATTTGGTCAGAAAGGATCTAAATGACCTCATCTCAAAAAACTAAGAACCATGCATGACCTTGAGCATGTCTGTCCCAGAAAAGAATCACAAACCATTAGGAACAGCATTGTTCTTAGATTTGCTAATGAGCTTATCTCTCTCAGAGAGCACAGAACTCTCTAGGTCCCACCAAATCCTCCCAGCTTGGATTTCAATCCCTTCCCTTTGTTCCAGTCCTGAAGACCACAAAGAATACTGATTGGTACTTGCTTTGTAAAAACACTCACATATGGATATATCTGTTTACACTTGCCTTGTTCCAAGAAGTATTTCAGTTGGCTTATAAGAACATAAAACCTCCAACATAACAGCATGAAAGTAGGAACAAAATAGAAACTAAAGAGAGAGAGAGAGAAACAGAATGGGGACATATTCACATATTGAAAAGTAGAAGTCAAGTTCTTAGCCAAGTGAACCCTTGTACAGTGTTAACTTTGACCCAGCTACATTGAATTGAGCTGCCCCTACCTGAAGTTAACTACATCATGTTCCCAAAAACTTCAGGACTGGTGGTTCTGGGGCACAAACTGAAGTTCACCCCCATGAGCAATTCCCACCAAAACCTGCCCAAAGGAGGAGACGACCAGATTTGCCTCAGTCCTCCTGCTGATTGGTTTGAAGTCTAATCTGAGTCTTTGTAAGCCTTGCTCAGGCCAATGAGCCAATGAGTGTAATGGCAAGACAGGAGTGAGACCCCTGTCTCAGCCCTCTGTCAAGTGCACCCTAGGAAAGGAAGGATGCATAGGTATATTGGGTAAGAACTTTCTAAAAATCCACAAGAGGTGGGGATTTCTTAGTTGTTTGATGAACAGGCAGACACAAAGAAGTGATCACAGAGTGTACAGCATTATCCTAGGAACTATGGATGTTTCCAAAATTGTGGTTTTTAAAAGTTCTTGAACATAAAGAGTTATATACCAGAGAGGGGGGTAGCAAAATACCCCAACTCTTTGGACAAAGACATGCACATCGTAAGTATATGGATATAGTGGAGTCACAAGTTTCACTGAGACACTTTCCTCCCCTTTAAGAGAAGGGAAAGTGTCCTAAGTAACTGCATTGCATGGGCAACAGAAGGAGGGAGGGAGGAAGAAGTGACCCACTCACCATGAACCTGAGCGTCTTTCCAGAATGATTTTGTTCATTATTCCTTTATGATTGATATGTTGTGCAAGGGAAAACCTTTATTTCAAAACCTGGAAATTCTCAGATATTCCGGATCATATACCCTGAGAAAGGGAGTTGGTGGGGATGGGGAAGGCAAAGGGGACCACTGGATTGGTCAGATCCTTCGGTCGTAAGTCACAGGAATCGGGTTAGCTAGGGAGAATGGGGGTTTATCTCACAGACTCTACAGAAAAATTGAACAACCCAACCATAGGACAGAGAAGCAGCTGGGGCTCAAAAAACTAGAATGTAGGGCTGAACTCTTCCAAGATTTTTGTACCATCCCTGTCTTTTCTGCTTTGTTCTGCATTTCAGCTTAAATCACTCAGGTTGGCCTTCCCTACCTGGTAATATATATGCCTTTCAGGCTCTGCTATATCTCTTATCCCTCAGCATCACCATCAGAGAGTGATGGAATCTATTTCCCCAGTTTCACCTAAAAAAACTGCCAGGGAAGGCACTGATTGGCCAGGACTAGATCAGGTAGTCACCCTGGATCCAATCAGCTATGGCCAGATGTGTGAGGGAGTGACACTATGATTGATGCAATGTTAGGGGACTTTTTTTTTTTTTAAGTAAGCCCTGCACCCATCATGGGGCTTAAAACCAGAAGCCCTGAGATCAAGAGTTGCATGCTCTACCAACTGAGCCATCCAGGTACCCAGTCAGGGGGACTTCTTTAGTCAATGGACTCTGGCCCAAGAAATGGCCTTGAATAAAAACTTAGAAGACCTCTCTTGAGCCATAAGGCTGGAGAGGTGAAAGCAGCACTTCTCTGAAGAAAGGGGAAAAGAGCTAGACTAACAAGACATTATGTGTCCGTCACAACCACCAACCTACAGGGTTCACATAGACACCAGGCACAACAGAGTGAACAGGTCTGGCAGATGGAGTATATGTAATAATTTGTAACTAGAGCACTTTGTTTGCCAATACAATCCTCCATCTCTTTACCTCCAGCAGGAGAGAGGAAGCCCCCTGGGCTAAGGGAGGAACAGAGATACGGGGCCTGTAGCCCAAAGACCACAGTCCAAAGATATGGGTATCTTTATTCATATATAGAGCTCAGGACAGGGACCCAGAAGGGTATAGAAACTTCTTCTTCCTCAACATTTCTCAGGAAATAAGTACTGGATAGAAGGTCAAATTAAGAAAACAAATGAATGTCTGTATTATTTTCTAAACGCTATAGAAATGGTATAAATGTACATGACCAAATAATATAAATGTGGTAGTGAAATCATTTTTAAAGACTGCTCTACAATAAATGCATTTTAACTATTTAACAAACAAACAAAAAATACTTAATAACCCTTAATAGCTCTCAGTTCTTGGTTTTATCCTTTCTCTGTCACTTACAGCAGCTCTGCCGGGTTTCACAAGAACTTCCTGCTAAAAAGATGGCGACTTCAGTCATTCATTTGACAATAGAGTGTGTCCACCTTCCCAGCCAGCCACTGTGCTAAGTGCTATGGATATAGTGCTGAGTGAGACAGAGTTTGCATTCTAAAGCAGGGTACAATGGCAAATGAATATTGCAGATATGATCCTAAGGAGAAAAGGTTCAGGGGACTAAAAAAATTTCAAACGGGTGAATTTGCTGTCACACCTAAAGCATGGAAGCGAATCCCAGGCCTGCCCTGGTCCAGGTTACATATTAGTGCACCCGTCCTCCGGGAAGGAAACTTCCAGGCACACACAGACCATTCAAATAGGGAAATAGGGGTTGAAAGTGCTAGATGACGACTTGTTCTCAGTGGCTCTCTGTAACTCTAAGTTCCCAAAACTGAAAGTTAAACCATGGATTGGGTAGTTCTCATCCACTTGCAACAAAAATGCCTTACAAGTGGTAGCTGTGTGTTCGATTCATTGACATACTGCGGGAGAAACAGAAGAAAGCTCTTCTGTCTCAGATACGGGGCAGGGAACTGTTTGTCCCTCTTTGAACTCAACATAAAAAACCTATGCTCATTATAAACAAAAACGGAATTCTCTAGACAACTGCTTAAGAGAACATGGACCACATGAGATGTGAGATGTTTTCATAAATGCCCAACTCAAAGCTTCAAAATGATAGGTGTTTTTGAAAGACTGTTAGATTCTGAAGAGCACGCACATTGGTCAGGATCAGTCTAGGTCGTGCTGCAGTGACAATGACCCCGATGGTCTCAGAGGAGGCTTGAACTGTAGTGGATTCTCTCTTGCTTATGTTACACATACGTCCTAAGCTGCTGGGGGACTTGGCCCATCGTAATCCCTCAGGGACCCAGGTTGGTAATGCCTCCAGCCTGCGCAGCATTCCACAATAGCTGGGGGTAGGACAATGGGGAATGGTGAAGCCTGCATTGGCTCTTAAAGCTTAAAGCTTATGCCTGGAAATGACACCTCACTTTTTATTATTATTTTTTTAAGTCAAAGCAAGTTGCATGTGGAACCACAGAGCACCTTACAACTTCAATGACTGACTTTATAAAAAATGATAATCATTCAGAATGATATCTTTAAGGATTGGGAATCTAATTCAGCTATATTGAATGTTCCATATGTTTTAATTTTTAGAGGCTATTTTGCAAGGCTTTAATCATCTTAACTAAGCACTTGATTAATGCAGAGAGGGGAGGGGTCTAATTACTATCCCTATGAACCCAGGCTGGGTTTAGTAGGCTGCTTGACGCACCGAGTGCAGCAGCCCCAGTGTTCTGGGACTTCCAAGGTTAAGGCACAAGAAGCCTTGCAGCTCCTACCCAGACCCCGCAATAGGCAGAGCACGGGCCAACGTGGGACGGGTGGCACGAGGCGCTTGCTCTTGGAGCCCTGAGCTGCCGTGTAAGTAGTCCAACCACCCTCAAGTCAGCATGCTGGGGAGGCCATCTGGGGATCGTGTGGACAGCCTAGAGACTGACTACCTGACGAGAGAAACGCTCCCAGCTGGACATCTGTTTACTTCTTCGGTTTGAGTCTTGGATTAACGTATTTCTGCCTTCTAGGTGTTGTTCAAAGGTATAAGTATCCCTGGGCATAGTCATACATCTAATTGACTTCTTTAGGCTCTAATTCCCGAGTATGAATAAATGGATCAGTTGTTTGTTTGTTTTTTCCTAGGAGTTTTGGAAGGAATAGGAGTCTTGGTTCTTGAAGGGAAGGGAAGGGAGAGACATAGTTTTGAGGCCTGATGTATTGCCCGCAGCAGGGCTTACTTATGTGGTGGGCTGCCAGGAGTCAGCTAAACATGAAGCATATCCAAGGGTGAGATCCTCAGAGGACCTCCCAGCCTCACCTCCACCCCCATTGTGCTAGGACTGCCCAGAGCTGGCAGCAGGGTGGGTTCTGAGCAGATCTGAGGTGGATTGTGGACTCAGTCTTGTCTCCTGGAAACCCACAGTCACACCATGACAGCTGTTTGGGTCTTTTCAGGAGAAACAGTAAATAGCAGCCCTCTTTCCCTACTCCAACTGTAAACAAATTGAGAAAAAACATCCCTCCCACTCCCCCAGTGTATGTGAGCTGGGCACTGGAACTTCACATTCCTTCTGATAAAGTTGGTGAGAGAGGATGCGGCTTCAGGACTTATAGGCTCATGGGCTTATGCTGTGAACCCCAGAATCAGGCAGGCTTTATCACCTAGTCAAAGAAAGCTTTGGAAGACAGTGGGATTCCCAATCTGGCAAAACTTATGACATGGAGGAACACAGGAAAGCACGTGCTTCCTGTGTGCATCTAAAAGAAAAGAGAGGGGCTGAAATGAGCAAGCCCAGTGTATTCCTCCCAACTTTATCAAAAAAGTAAGTTCCTCTATATCCCTGGATGGAGTCCACAGAGTGGCAGAGAGAGACCAGGAGAACTATACGAAGTGTGTACCCTCCACATGGAAAAAAACAGCAAGAGTGGGGAAGGAGCATCTCCCCCAACGGCAGAGTTGATAGTCACCTTGCAACATGGGCGGAGGCTTTCATCCCAGCAACACAGCGCTGGAGCAAATCACGCTGGTCTTGAGACCTGCAATATAGGTTTACCGGATTTGTGCTTGCTTCTCATTTCATGTCGGCAAGCATTCATCAGATGTCTGTTATAAACCTCACTCTTTGGTTGTGTGAGTCTAACTAGGACCTGCATTAATGAAGGTATAGTGCTAACAAATCCTAGATACAATGGCTCTACGCCAGGCACTTTAATCAGGCTCTGGAAAATTGAGATGACTAGGACACTATCCTGCTGCTAAGGTGTTGTATATTCAGTGAATGAGACGGGCAAGTATAGAGCAATGACATATCCTGGGTATGTCCACAGTATCACAGAAGCAAAGAAACAATCGCTTTTGCCTGATGTGCTGAAGCAGGTGCCAGGTGAGGTGATGGCTAAGTCAAGCCTTGAAAGAAGAGTGGGGATTTGCCGTGTTCGGGAACAGCTTGAGGGAAGCCATGGAAGTAGAAAAGAGCAAGTCATATGCCCAGACTACCGCAGGTTCCCTCACCCAACAGGTAATTATTAAGTCCTCCTCCTGCAGTTGGTTTTAGGGATTTGATGCCGAATGAGATAGGCACAGTCTCTGTCCATGGCACATTTATTATCCTACTCTGGCAAAGAGAGAACAGTGGGAGGCGAGACTAGAAAAATGGTCAGGGATGAGATCGTGGAAGGTCCTGTATATCATGGCATGGAGGTTGGTATTTACCCAAAGTCTGTTCCCAGTCCGTTTCTGCCCACATCATGCTACAGAGGAGGCTTGTGATGGGGATGTACCGCATCCTCCTGGGGTCCAAAGTGGTCATTGCTCGTGGTGATGAGAAACAGGATATTCAACAAAGCAATGGCCTTTTATGTTTGAGAAATTCTAGTACATGGAATCTTTTCATCTTTTTTCCCAAGCCAAGCCATAATGACAATGAGTGAAAACACCAGTAAAAATAAACCAAAATTAAAACAAGCACTTGCACCATTATTACATTTAACACTGAAATGCAGGATGTAAAAATTTTAGCAAATCTTTTTAAAGCATAGAAGGATTAAATAAAGTCTCCATAGTCTCAGAATGTCTTCCTGGCCAAGAAAGAAACAAACAAACAAAAAAGGAGAGTTTTCTCCAAGTTAAAAGTTAAAGGGAGAAAAACCAATTCAACATCAAATTTTTATTGGACGCCCATACGCTCTAGGTTTGGTGCTGCAGCGTGTGAGAAAAGAGCGCTGTCTCTTGAATGACCATTTAATGTTTGATGTTTAGAATTTAATGAATAAAACTTTGTTATGCTCACTCTAAATATGTTTTTAAAAGTAAAGTTCCAGTAGGTTTGGATTTCTGTAAGAAGAAAAGGATATTCTTCATTGAAATTAGTTAATCTGAAACAATTGTGGAGGACACATTGCTTAAGTATTTTAAGAATAAATATAAGACCTTCCGAAACTTTCAAGTTTTTCCTGATGCTCCTTTTTAGAAAAGGAAAAAAAAAAAAAAACTATTCCCTTCTGACTGGGGACAAAATGATAACGATGGGATTTCGTATTGCTGACCTGGAATTGTGCTGTTTGGCTGCCGTCTCTCTGTTTCAGCTTTTGCAAGCTGTGGGGAGGGGAAAGTGTGGTCTTTGAGGTTCTCATCCCAGTTGTTAAGCAAGAGCCAGACATGACTGCATTCATTTCCAGTGACTTCCTGGATACTGTGGTAGTCGTTAAGATCTTTCACAAATCTCCTAATTTGCCTCCTCTTCTACCTCCTTGTAAGTTGGAAGCCTCTTTGAAGCGAGGTGTGGTCATGTGACTTCCTTTGGCCAGTGAAATGTGAGAGCTCCAAGCACTGGTGTGTGACTCACCATGTCCCCTTCTCCACACATCCACCACCGTGGAGGCAGGTGGCAACATGGCACCTCCAGGCCCCAGTTCATTTGATGATGGGAACCTCTCAGTAAGAACGAGATCTGGGACTTTGTTATTCCAACGTAACGGGACCTCTGCTGGCTGACAGTTGTCCACTATGTACCCTGCATGGTACTAGGCTCCCAGGATACCACAGGGTCACACCGTCCTGCAGAAACTCCTACCCCAGGATGAAAGAGAGACAGGAAAACAATTATGGGTAACAGCCACAGTTGAATGGTAAACCCAGCCTCAGGGGAATTAAAAAAGTGAAGAAAAGCGGTGAGAGATGTTTCTTCCCCATAAAATGTGAAGGAAAAAGATAAGAAAAATCTTTTTTACGTATTTAGTTACAATCTGCTCTATACTTAATTATACTCTATGCTGTTCATAATAAAGTGATAAAATTGTTCATCGTGGAAAGCTTGATATGCTACTTGATAAAGTATCTCTATGAAAACTCCAGTTCCAGGATGGCAAACGAGAGCCGTGTTTTCAATCAAGTCCAATGGGTGAGTAGTGGCTGCTGGCATTTTATTTGAGAAAGATTAGGATGCTGCATCTCAACTCAGGAGCAGGTTGATGGGATCAGTTACCAATGTCTGTCTTGTGTTTAGGAGAGGGGAATAACAGCCCGTATGTTACCATTTGCAAACCTATGCCCAGCTGAAACAGAATTATTTGACAGCTTATCATGATTTCCCACCTTCCAAAGAAGAATGAAATAGCCTGGAAAACTCACATCTTTCCTGGAGAATAATAAGAAACATGTCATGTAATTTTCGTGCCCCCCCCCATCGGAATATAGCTATGAAAATAAGAAGCTAATATATGAAGAAAAAAATACACACATCATCTTGGTTGTGCTCTCTTAACTCTAATACCTATAATAGAGAATAGGTTAAGCTGCTGTAACAGAAAGACTTCAAGTACGGTGGTATTAATTCTTTGATGAAACAGTCCTGGAGCAGCTCTGCCAGCCTTGTCATTGGCTTAGTCGGGGATGGAGGTGGTTGCTCCAATGTGCATGGGTGCCGATAGCTCCTAGAGGAAGCCTAGGAAAAAAGACGTTCTATAACGAGCAGGGATCATCTCTGCTCACATTCCATTAGCCCCATTTTGGTCTATGATCACACCTAGCTTCATGGGAATCTGGAAAATATAATCCTTGGCTAGGCAGTCATGTACTGAGCTGCCCTTCAGGGCATTCTATTACTAAGAGGAAGAAAAGAAGGGTTATATTGGGAAGTCAGTAGTCCCATCACTGTTTCTGAGAACAGAGAGACCAATTTATACCGAAGAATCCAGGAAACCCCTTTATGAAAGAAGGGTGAATAAAAGCAATAAAGGACCTAAATTGGCAGAGAAGACAGGAGAGAGACTCAAAACGAAGATTTCCAAAAATTCTCACCAAAACGATGCTCACCAATTGGTGAACGCTCAACCGTCATCACCCGTAATAAGACACATCAACGTCTCGTACTTCCTGATATTATGCACTGAGAAAGGCGCAACGTCACCTTGTGTTATTGCCAAAAATATATAACAGCAATCTAATCATGAGAAACCATTACATACACCCAAACTGAGGGACTTTTTACAAAACAGCTGGCCAATGCTCTTCACAAGTGTCAAGATCATGAAAGATAAGGAAAGATGAGGAACCGGCCCAGATTGGAAGAGGTAAGGAGACATGACAACTAAATGCAATGTGGGATCCTGGAGCAGAAAAAGAACATTAATGGAAAAACCTGAAATCGAATGAGGTGTGTAGGTCAGTTACTGGTGTTTTGTCAACATTAGTTTCCTGGTTTTGATAGCTGTATTAGAGATTTGTAAGATGTTTACTTTAAGGAAACTGGTGAATACTATACAGGACCGTAGCTACTATTTTTGTAATGTTTGTGTAAGTCTAAAATTATTTCAAGATGAAAAGTTTGAAAAAGTCCCTGTCATGTCATATCAACACATTGCACATAAAAGGCTGATGAAGACCAGGCAGTCAGAGACCCAGGCCCTGTGAAGGACATCCACCTCTTTTCCTTTCTGGACTTTCCTTTCTGGACCGTCCTTTCTAAAAGTCATTTAACTGGGATGCCTGGGTGGTTCAGTCAGTTAAGCGTCTGCCTTCAGCTTAGGTCATGGTCCCAGGGTCCTGGGATTAAGTCCCACATCAGACTCCTTGCTCAGCAGGACCCTGCTTCTCCCTCTGCCTGCTGCTCACCCTGCTTGTGCTCTCTCTCCCTGAAAAACAAATAAATAAAATTTTAAAATAAAAATAAAAGTCATTTAACTAATCGCATGCCTTTATTCAGTCTCGAACCCTGCAGCCTGAATGCTCCATTTCCAACACAGGTCTGATTATTGCCCCGTTTGCAATCCTGCATTGGTTCCCCTTGTCTGGTGGATTAAACCCACACTCTTTATAACAGCCTATAGGCCCTGAATGGTCTAGCCCAAACCTGCCTCTCCATTCTCAACTCTTACCATTTCTAGACATTCATTCTCCTCTCCAACCTCTCAGAACTTCTCACACATTTTCAAATATTCCATTTCTATCCATATCTGCTGGAATTCACACTTACTGTTTTGACTGCCTGGAATGCTACCCCCAAGCTCCTCTCTCCCTTTGCTTTCTGATGAATGCCTATGTTTCCTTAGACACTCAGCCTAAACATTACCTCCTCTTCAATGCCCTCTATAATTTCTCTTAGCAATATTGTTTCTTATCAGTAATTCTTTTTTCAACTCTTATAGCTCTTATTATTAGTGTTAATTCATCTATTCTTTCATGGGCAGGTGTTATGCTTGGTTCTTGGATAACAAGGACAAAGAGCTACTGATGGGGTGGGTGAGGCCAGTGGGTGAGCCAACAGTCATAGTACAGTGATCAATAGTATGACATAGTAGTTCCTCCTAGTGACAGTGAGTCAGGAAGCCTCTCAGGAGAGATTATCTATGAGTTGGGTCTTCAAGGACAAATGCAATTTCTAGTCTTTCCATTGAAAAGCCAGCTCGTCCCACATCTTACTGTTTTCCTTCTCCAGCTACTCAAATTCTGTCTGATCCATCTAGTTTAGCTACCAGTTCGACTCAATTCAACAACTTTCCTATGTAGCCTTTTGTGAAAAGCATGAACGTTTATGACAAAAATTGACCCATCCGTGCTTAAATATGGGTGGTGTTCTCAAAACTGTAGGAGACAGACAACTACTTGTCTTGACCCTCATTACCAATAGATTGGAAATTCTTTGCAAGACAAGTATTACAGTGGATGAAAACATTTAAATATCAAAGAAAAACACAATGAAACACATTCTACAGTTCTCAAAATAACTGATTAAGTATAATAAAAATTGTCTCTGTTAATGATGAACCAAAGGTGTTTATGAATATTGATTGATTGCACCCCTCGTTCTCAAACTTTGTGTCAAGGCTACATAAATACCCAAGGACGTAACAGAATATTTTAGATTTTTGAGGGAAATGCAGAGCTATTTGACATCCTTTTGATGGTGCCATATCTTTGCAAAACTGGGTTTTCTCTGGTTTCTATGATAAAAAGCCAGTACTGCATGAAAAACAATGTGGAAGAGGAAATGAAGGGGTACTGGCCAATCTAATTCCAAAGTCTGAGAAGTTATGCAGTGTCAGTAGGCACATACATCCCAGTAGTAATTGTGGTTATTGAAGAATGAAATAAAGTAATTTTTTTAGTGTATGTATTCTATATTTTCAAACAGCTACTAAGTTGTCAGGACATAAATATTATTAAGGAGTTTGGATTTCATAAATGGAATTATTTGGTATTTCTTTTGGCCTAGAGTGCCATCAAAGAAACTACGGTGAAGTTAAGGGAGCCAAGTTTGGGCTTCACTGGTGGCTTTTGCAACATAAAATGTACCCATTCTACAGATTCAGCTGCCATTCCCAGGCCTTATCAGGAAGACGTGGCAATGCAGTTGTACTATCTGGCCCTTTCTACTTGTGACAAAAGCCAAACCAAACCAAACCAAAGAAACCCACTAGACTTGCCAGGTCTGAGGTTGCTTTCTGTGACTAATTAGGATACAATGAAATTTTTCTTGTTTTGCTTTGCATTAAAACTACTTGCCTTGTTCAAGTTTAAACTCACTACCTTTGCCTCACCAGCACTCTGCTGAGTGCGATTACTGTGATTTTAAATAGATAAAGCCACCAGTTCTTTTTTAAGGCTAACTCTGCTATGCAATTAAGCCAGAGGACTGAGTCATGAAGTGAGCGTCATTAGCCACAGGAGGGAATCTAGAGTGGGGTTTGGGGGAAAAGGGGAGGTGCTAAATGCATTTATTTCAGCAACAGTGAGTTAAGAACATTACCTTTTTCCTGTAATAATGGAAATAGGCAAAATTGCAACTTCAATGAAATAGCTGACTGATAAATGTACTAATGAAAGTATCAGAAATCTTTTTTCTAATATACAAATAAGATTTTCAATTGAAGAAAGAGCCTGTGTCCTAACAGATTTTTAATTCTTTTAAAGCTGAAACAAATATTTAATAATATTTCAGAATGCACCTTAGTAGGTGGACTAATATAAGCAGATTATTTTTGTACCCTGGGAGCCTCACCCTACCAGGCGATTTATTTATTAGGATCATTGTTGGTCATCCATTTAGCACCCTTACTGAGAACCTGTCTTGTTCCAGGCACTGCAGAAGGTCACACTACATGCTGACAGTCTGAGATTTGGGAAAGGCATGAATCCAAGTGGATTAGCCTCATCTCTCTTGCCCAATAAGGAGAATGTAGGGAATTACACTGTGGTTACTAACACAGCGTCCTCTGTACATCAAAGAAGGGCGTTTTCCCCATGAGGCCGAATGACACACGAATTTGGGCAATGGCAGAAAGACGATGTTCTTCCTTGGCTTAGAGGGATCTGTTCAAATATCATAAGAGTGTTTGTCATGAGTGTCCACCACTGATGAATTGTAGGATTGTCCAAATGTTCTTTCTTTCTTGGAACCACATCCTGTTTCTAAAGATTGAGGCAGCAAATTAAATGAAGAGTTCATGATTTAAGATTCTCCAGGCTTTTTTTCATTTGTATTCATATTTGGAGAAGTAGATATTTATGAATAAATGATACTATCTAAGAATTACCTTTAGCCCCTTATCAAGTGGATAAAGCATACTATTTTATCCCAGGTTATGGAGACCTAGAACTGATTTCCTTAAGCTAGCAGCAGGGTTAATACAATACCCTTTATGATATCAGGAAGAAATTATTTGACAGATTCCTCATTATACCAATGAATGTTGTTTGGATTATAACACTAGAAAACCAAACCCCGAATAACTTAAGTAAAAAGAAAATATATTGGCTCACATGACTGAAAGACAATGGGAAAAGCAGGCTTCAGGCAAGACATCAAAAGAGGGACAATGCCACCAGGACCCAAGTGTGCTCCTCTGTCCCTTGATTCTACTTCCTCTGAGCTGCTTTACTTTTCAATGGCAGTGCTCTTATGGTAGCAAGATGGTAGCAGCAACTCCAGATATTACATTTTTGTAATTCAATTCCAACACAAAAAGCGAGAGTCTTTCTTCGAGAATTTGTAGTAAAATATCTCTCATGCTTCATCAATGCCACATGCATTATGCGCCCATGCCTGACCTCTGGCCAAAGGAGGGCAGTGCTCTGATGGGCTTTGGTCAAGAAACATGCTCCAACTCGGAGCAAGGACTGAGCCCTCGGCTGTTGGTGAATGAGGAAATAATGTGCAAATTGAAGATGGAAGTTCAGGTACAGTTATCCAAAGAAGGATATTTGGAGGCAGGAAGCCAAATATTCACTTCAGAATGAAATTCCCCTTTCCCAAGAAAGGCAGGTCATAGAGGGTATCCTCACGGATTTATGAAGTCCTTGAGGTAAGTTGTTTGAGGTTTTGTTTTGTTTTGCTTTTGCTTTTGCGAGTGTGTGTGTGTGTGTGTGTGTGTGTGTGTGTGTGTGTTTTTCCATGAGGTAAGTTTTAAAACACAGTTCAGGGGGCACCTGGGTGGCTCAGATGCTTAAGCCACTGCCTTCGGCTCAGGTCATGATCTCCAGGCCCTGGGATCGAGCCCCATGTCGGGCTCCCTGCTCAGCAGGGAGTCTGCTTCTCCCTCTCCCTCTGCCTCTATCCCCTGCTCATGCTCTTTCTCTCTGTCTCTCTCTGTGTCAAATGAATAAATAAAAAAAATTAATAATAAGTAAAACACAGTTCTGTTTCAATAGATCAAATATTGAAAGAGTAGTGGTATGAGGTATAATGCTGGGAAGTGTTGGAGAGCCAGCATGCTGGGGAGATGAATTGTAGCATCTGCTGATTTCCATGGTGTAAATACTCCCACCATGTCCCATTTCAAGCTACCAACATGGTGCCATTGACCGTGGGTTTGGGAAGAGATGTGTGTAGTCAGCCCTCATGAGCCAGTACAAACCAGTACACGCTGGCTCCAGCACACCACCAGCAATGAGTAATGTTCATAAGAATTTTTGTAAAGTTTATGCCACCAAAGTGATAGTAAAATCCCTCAAAAGTTACCAAACTAAGACAGACATGTAGGTTGGGGTGGGATTAGGTAGGGGGCAGTTACAAGAGATATCTTTGTCACTTTGTCAAAAACATCTATATTTTTAGCTACTTTTGATGGAAAGCATGCAGATTCATCATTTGGTTGGTCTTGTAGCCACATTAAAATAG
Source organism: Ursus maritimus (assembly GCF_017311325.1). Taxonomy (NCBI): domain Eukaryota; kingdom Metazoa; phylum Chordata; class Mammalia; order Carnivora; family Ursidae; genus Ursus; species Ursus maritimus. The sequence continues at coordinate 1,470,388 of NW_024426008.1, forward strand.
CCTTCCTAACTCTAAATAAAATGTTGGAGAAAAACAGCAATTATGCGGCCACAATCCCCTCTGTCCCCATGAACTGCTGCACAGTCAAGCATTTCTGCACACCATGTCCCCCGAGATGTCACTTACTCCTCAGGGTGGTCTCCTCGGCTCAAAATTTTCTGGCCACAGAAGACACATCTGTTTGTTGATATTTTTCTAGACTGCTAATTACATGAACCCTATGATTTTCCACTCTGGTGAATGAACAAAAACAAGGTTCACAGTTAACACTGCAACTCAGAACACTGGTGACTTGTTATGAACGAGGAAATAACCACAATGGCTAAGACTGAGGTAAAGCTCTCACTAAGAAAAAAAACATCTTAAAGGTTTAGGTTTGTTCTTTGCAGTCAGCTACTCAGCATACCGAGTGGAAATGGTATGACATGTCCACGGGTGTATTTTGGGAATAAGAATAAATTCCTCTTTCAACTGTTTCTGGAAAACCAACTTTCCACGGTTGATGTGTGTCCAGATCTCACCTACTAGAGCTAGGGGTAAGACTGACCTCCTAAAAAAAAACAACTTCCCTCATATTGCCTCCCCTTCCATCCTGTCGGGACGTGCTTTGGGGACATCTGAGTCATAAATACAAATCAGGCAGGAGTGATTGGCAGAAGGGATGTATAGTTGGGGGAAAAAAGCCTTCTCAAGATTTCTTCTTTCCGCCTTCTTTCAACAAAGTTGCATACAGTCTGGGGTGTTGTCCAAATGTAATAAAATAACACAGTTCCAAATACGTACCTTTGTATTTCAAATCCCAGAGCACCAAAATACCAGAAAACCACCCAATTCTTCCCAAATGTCACACAATTTGCAGTAGCTCTAGTGCAGATTTACCAAAAAAAAAAAAAATTTATATATATATGTCTAAATATATAAATATATTTAAAATTTTATATATATGTAATATATAATATATATATATGGAATATATATGTGTAATATATAATATATTTTTATGTAATATATAATATATTTATATATACTCATATATATAAATTTATATATATTTAAAATATATAAAAATATATATAAAAATTATATATCTATTATATATATATTATGTGTATCAGAATGCCATCTGGGGAAGATCTTGAATTGAAATCCTTTTGACCTACTAAAGACAGGATAAATAACAAACTTCTCAGGGAGTCAAACTGCTTCATATATCCATCCCAGCTCTCCCAAAGAATTCAGTCAATCTCCAGAAGTAGTACCATTAATAATAGTAATAAAAGCTAACATTTATTTCAGGCTTCTTTTGTGCCAGACACCAAGCTATGCTTTTTACAAGTATACTTCAAAGGGTGGTTGATGTTTGCCCCCACAGCAGCCCATGAGGTAGGTTCTATTATCCTCATTGCATAGTTTAAGAAACTGAGGCTTAAAATATTCCATGGTTAGATGAAAGTTCACAAAATTAGTACAGACAGAGCCAAAGATTAAAATGAGATCTTAATTATACTGGATTTCCAAGTCAATTAGACAAAAACCTGCAAAGTACATAAAAGAGAAAGAATGAGGGAAAGAGATTTGAAGGCAATACAGCTGTAAACATGCGGACAAATTCAACTTCGGATTAGCATGATAATCATTAACATTTGCATAACATTTGCATGTTATAATTTGCAAAACATTACCACGTACATTTGATCTTCACAGCAATTCTGAAAAGCGAAGAGAAATCTGTGATTTTCATTTTGCGGAGGTAAAGGTGAAGGCTCAGGAAATAACTTATGACAAGAGATTATCGCTCTGCTACTCTAGACCAGCAGAAAAGAACCTCAGTTCTTTTTCAAATCTAAGACGGCCATGACACCGAAATCCGATAAAGACGGACAAGTACTATAGACTAATCTCACTCATGAATATGAATTCTAAATAAAATAGTTTCAAATTAATATAAACAGCAATTCTAAATAAAATATTTGCAGGTAGAATCTGCAGCGTATAAAATAAGTACAGCTGACCCTTGAACAATGTGGGGCTTAGGGGTGCCAGTCTCCCACTCAGTTGATAATCCACTTGTAATGTTGGATTCCCCAAAAACTTAACTGCTAATAGCCTACTATTGACTGAAAGCCTTACTGGTAATATAAACAGTCAGTTAACACATAGTTTGTGTGTTATATGTGTTGTGAACTGCATTCTTACAGTAAAGTAGGCTAGAGAAAAGAAAGCATTAAGAAAATTGTAAGGAAGGGACCTACATTTATGGTACTACACTGTATTCATTTTAAAAAATCCATGTCTGTGTGGACCCGTGCAGTTCAAGCCTGTGTTGTTCAAGGGTCACCGTATCTACCATGACTCCCTTGGTATATACCATTCTAGGATGGCTCAACACAAGAGATGCTCTCAACATAACATCTTATACGAAGAAGTTGGAGTAGGAAAAGCATATTACGATGTCAGCCTCCTAAAGAGACATTTGATAAGACTCAGTAGCCATTTCTAATAAGGTAGGGAGGGAAACCATGATGCTTCTACTCAAGGCTTAGCACTGCATCTTACAATACACAGCAAGTCTTCAAGTATTTGGTAAATTAAGAACACATGCTTTAAAATAAGAGAAGAAATGAGATGTTTAGGCCCATTATCAATTGAATATGAAGGAACAAATACACTTTATATCTGACACACATACATAATTTGTACAGAAAGCCTGCAAACAAAGCCATTGAAATGACTGGCACCAACCTTGCTTGGCCCTTCCCAACACAACCATCTGTCTATAGGAAGGTCTGGGGATGCATCCAGCTCTATCACCAAGCAGCTCATGGTTGGATCAGGCCAAAGTCTAATAGCTATGATCAGTGGGTGCTCCCTGCTCTTTCATGGGTTGATGAAGCACTAATCAGCTCATGGGGAGATGACTTGGGGACATATTTTATTGGAGTGCATGTCAGCAGCCTCCACAGTCACCAATCCCTAAAGTCTAAAGTTGCAGGCAATAGCCAGATTGGCAATCACAACCTTCCTTCTGTCTGACAGCCCCAGCCAGATCATGCTTCACCCAGCTGTGGAACAAGGACAGGTACTCCCCCACCATCATGATCTCAACTGTGTAACAAAGCAACCAGCCAGCCCCAGGGGTCAATGCACAGAGCCAGTTTGGAGAACAGTGGCGCCCATCCACATGTAGACATGGCTACTGGATTCACATGAGTTAGAGAGCAAGGCTTGTGCACAGACGCTTTGCAGTGAAGCTGTAGGTGGAACCCAGTATTCAGCCATCCTTCTTAGGGGTGCAGAAAGTGGACAGAGTGGTGGGTCCTGAGCGGCCTTGAGCCAAAGCTCATGTTTATTTTTTGGAATCTTGTTAGTTCATCAGAGTGTTGAAGGAATGGGAAGAGCAATTAGTGTAAAATAAGCACTATTTTCTCACCTCTTCTCCTTCGCTAAGTCACAAAAGGAATACAGTGACCCAGAAAGTTCTACCTGACCTGTAATTTTTATTTCAAAATGCTGAACAAGAAAACCGTTCATTTCCTCTGAGAGCCCCAGAAAGGGAACTGATTATTAGCAGCTGCCTAATTGTTATACTAATGATCAAACTTTAACAAAAGTAAATTATTTTTTAAACACAGGGCTTTTCAAAAATTAAACTAAACAAAACAGCATTAGCCTCATAGCTCGAAAATATTATTTCTTTGGACTCCAGCTAAAATACAAGCCTTACATTGCCTTATGCTTTATTTGTCTATAATCATTTTATATCGAAACACCAGTGTTCTTCAGCATGTTTTGAGAATTTTGTACCCGGTCCACGTAGCAGCCTGCCTTGGCATGTTTTATTTCACTAATTCTTGTGTATCCCCAGGTATGTATTTACCTGGGTCAAAACTGCAGAGGCCATTTTAAAAGGCATGACCCAAGTGGTTTTGTTTAGCAATATTATAAATCCAAAAAGAAGATACTGCCATTAGACTAGAACAGATACATAAAAATGAAGCCTTAAACTCCTATGTGCTTTTAACCAATTTAATTAAAATATGCTTATGTGTTTAAAATGTCCTCAAAAGCAAAATCTTTCTTCTCAATTTTGCAAGTTCGATATTCTAAAACAAAGTAAATATTCTAAGAACTACTGGTCAATTAATTATAGTCCAATATGGAGTGACACCATTCTATTTTTCTCAGTTATAACCAATTAATTTACCTTAAATATTTCCATTTGTTAATTTTCTCCCTCGAAGACTTGATACATAGGAAATATACTCTTGTATTTATTTAAAAATTATCTCAAAAATTATTTTGATAATAATTTGATAACAAAGTTGATAATTTGATAATAACTTTGATAACAAAGTTTCAATAAAATTCCATTCTTTTTGTAGGGGATCAGTATCTATGCTGGAGGGGAAGCAGTGTTTGTTGTGGAACTTGAAATCCCAGCTAATGTAAAAGATTAATACTACTTAGTTGAGTCTGTTCTTGGTTCGTCTTCTTCAAACCAGGAGAGCTCCTCCTATACAGATACTGTTCATAGGCACATTTACATAATATTATATATTTACAGAGCTAAAAGCAAGAGGAGCACAGAGAAACAACAGAAAGACAAGGACATAACCAAGTGGAATAAATCCAGTTAAGTGTTCCCATCAATTCTCATGAATGTGAGAGCAGAATGGTCCAGTTTGGGATGCATCCATGGTGGAAGATAAGCCAAAGTCCCATGGATAAAAACAACATTATAAAAGTGCAAGAGTCCACGTGTGAAAAGTCTGAAAACCTAGTGAGAGACTTTGTATTTGATCTTAATACACTGGGAAGTTACAAGCCATCCGGAAAAAAACAAAAAAAGATTATGATCAGCACACACATAATAGTCTTTCAATGTGGTCTATTCCCATCCAAACATCCCATGAGTTATACACAAGGAGGCAGTTAGTAAAGCTCAGCACTCATTCATAGGTTTTTTACAATTTTATTTGTTTATTAGAGAGAGAGAGAGAGAGAGCATGAGTAGGGGGTGGGGCACAACACACGGGGCTGGATCCCAGGACCCCAGGATCATTACCTGAGCTGAAGGCAGATGCTTAACCAACTAGCCATCCAAGCTCCCCTACTCATTCATTATTTTAACCAATATTTGGTCACCTCCCATTATACACACTCCGGCAGGCTCTGGGAAGATAGAGGGAATATCAGGATAAATAGGTAGTCTCTGATAAGGAATGCATGGAGGGTAAACTAATAATCATCACACAACACTATCCAATGAGAAAGGAGAGTATGAAAGAGAAAACAGTTAACTGTCTGGGAAGAAGAGATGGTATCCTAGACGAAATAAACTGTTGCACAAGGATGAGGATATATTAAAGGGGGAAGTAAAAACTATCATCCTGGGGTCGTTCCTTGAGCAAATAGTAGAGGTATCTTAATGACTACAGAAAATGAGGTGCTCTGTCTTTAACTTCTGGTTGAGCAAATGCAGTGCTGAGAAATGGTTTTGACAAATAGATTTATAGACATGAGAGAAGAGTGATGGCTTGAGATTTGGATGACAGAGCTATGAACTGTGGGGTCAGACAATACAAGTCCAGACAAAGTTGAGGTTGACAGTCTTCTTTGGCTTTCAGTAAAGCACATGACCATTGTGACACATTAATTGCATTGGTGGTTTTAGCTTGGTAAGGATACAGAACCCCTCCTCAGCCCGCACTCATTGTGCCCCCTTTGGCATCAATAAAATAGTGGGGATGAATGTTCCTCACATAGATCTTTGTAATGCCTTAACAAACTATAAAAAAGAAGAAATGAAAGAGAGACTTCAGAACAAAATGAAATCTCTTTTAAAACTGTAAAATCTTCATAAATGTGGTTTTGAAATGTTGCCTTCATCTTACAAGGTTTGTCAGATTGCAAAACACCATAATAAGACCCAATAATTCCACTTCTACTGGAGTGTTCAGTGTTTATGGCAGCATAATTTGTGATGATGAAACATTGAAAACAGCCAATATGTAGGACAAATGAGAAATGTTCACATAAGTTGTGACTGTCTGAGCAAATAGTGTGCTGTCATTTAAAAATTATCTCACATTTAATGATATGGGAAAGTGTCCATAATGTGAAAAGAATTAAAGTTTACAGGCTATATATCTCCTTTGGTCCCACTTTTATAATATGAAAAGAAAAAGTAATCGGAAAACAATTGCCCTGGGGTCAACAGTGATTCTCTGTACTCAATGCAATCTAATGTGAATTTTATTCTTTTCTTTATACTTTTCATCATTTTCTAATATTTCTGCAATGAACACCTATTCACTTTATAATCAGAGAAATACTTTACATTTTTAATTAACTGGATAACAATTATGGAAAACATAGACACTCAAAACTCTGCTTGCAAAAGATATCCTGGAATTGTAGAGACAAAAGTCCATTTTTGTACTTTTGAAGTCTTCATACCAGGTTTTGACAATAGCATTGGTTAGGGCATGGTATGTGCTATTAGAGAAAGACCCTCCTGTTGACTAAGGCAACCCAGCATATCTGTGATTGACAATGATGTTGATAAAGCAGAGATAGATGACTGTCCAGCTAATGTTCCTAGAGTCATAGGGGAACCATTATACTCCGACCAAGCAACATGAATTCCATGCACAAACTGAACTTAAACTCTTTAAATTGTTCCAATTTAATGAATGAATTAAAAACCATCTTTCAAAACTCAGGAGGTGCCTTCAGACCACCTAAAGTTCCCTAACTACAACAGCAAAACTGCTTCCTTTTTGGAAGGCCACAAAGGCATTCTAAGACTAATTTGACGAAAAGAGCCTTGACTATGGGGCTAGAGACCAATGAAGTGCTACAGAAGGAATTATCTCAGAGTTGGGAATTATTCAGGAAAGGGAATTAGAAAAATGAGGATATTGTATTGCAAAGAGGGAGGAGAGAAGGAAGAGAGAAAAAGAAAAGATTACTGATTATTCAAAATAGTGATTATTTTGCATGGTGAAAAAAACAATCAACATAGGGGAAAAATTAGAGTCAGACCCAGAAATGGAAATGGTAGAAACAAACACCAAGGGCAGGGAATCTAGATTGCTAGATGTTAAGTATGACCACGAAGTGGAATTTTTTTTCAAAAATCTACAAAAACAAAACAAAACAAAAAAAAACCCAAAAGACAGAATAAAATTCTACGTATTTAATTTCATTCATTAGCCTTTAAAATGCTCTGTCCAAAATAAAATTTATAGCACTTGCCAACTTTTAATGGTGTTCTGTAAGCCAAGCATGATCAAAGTTGGCTTTCTCCTGGTAGCTGGAAGCCAAGACCAGGTTCAGAGAATGACACAAAAGCTGAAAGCCTCCAGGCAGAAGAGGTGACCCCAGCTCTCTCTCTGAGAGGAGGTCAGACATCTGGCAGCCACAGTTGGCCTCGAGCTAGGCAACGGAGAACAGCAGAGCCATGTGCAGACGGTGACGGACGAACCTCCCAAGGAGAAGGGCAGCGAAACGGGGCAGAGAGGAGGATCTGGACAGACTAGTTTACAACTCGGAGAAAGACCCGCGGTGGCTGCAGAAGCTCCCAAAGAGGAAAAGGCCACAGCCTTCGAGCGGAAAAGCCTTCCTCTATCCTAAGAAATCTCATTTAGGACCTAATACCTGAGTCAACTGGTGGTCTCGTTTTAAACAAAACGTGTATTTATCTTCCTCCACATACTTCTTAATGGTTTTTTTCCCCCAAATACCAAATAAGGACAATAAAAAGCATTTGAATCTATTTTTAAAGTTTTTTCATAATATTTTAAATCACGCGTTTTAGTGAGTTTACTGTCGTTGTAGATAAAGCTCCTCGTTTCTTCCCCTCCCTTCCAATGCGCTTGGCTGTCTCGTGTCTTCCGCCCTCACCAGCAAGAGCCCGGAAAACCCGTAGTCTCTGTTTCCGGTGCGGGGTCCTGGTAAGGTCTGAACACGGCTGCTGTAGCGGTGTTGCTGCAGGACTCCACCGGGGCCTACCGTCCACTGATCTGCCTTCACCCTCCCTTACTCATGCCTCTTCAGAGGCTAGAATTTAGGATTTGTCATTTGTCATTATGCCCTCCCCCTTGAATCCCTCCTCGCCCCTCTTGCCCTTGTTTCACCTTATACTCAACCGGTGCAGCGGGCGCAGTGGGGCACCACCCATCCGAAAGGAAAACCTAGTTTCCGCAGCTGTCAGAATCACTGCAGGCTGAAAACTCACAGCTCACCTGCTCTCTGGGAATGGGTTTTAGCAAAGGGGAGTTATCCCGTCCAAACCCCTCGTCCCACCCTCCCTCCACTCTCCAAGGGTAGCCTGCATCCATGACAGGTGTGCAGAAGCCCGGCCCCCTCAACTTTGTCCCAGACAACTCTGAACAGCTCTCCCAGCTCTAGAGTCTGGTGAGACAGACTGAGGCCTTGGCAACTGCATCACACTTGAGCTTTACCCTCGGCCCTATCCTGCTTCCCTCACTCCTTTACTAGAGGATTCCCCAGTAAACCTTCTGCTTGCAAAAGTCCTCTCAGAGTCTCCTTCCAAAGAACCCCACCTAATACCTAGCAAAACCCCAACTCTGCCTTATCAGTCAGGATTCCAGAAACAGAAGGTGCCCTCACACCCAGGAGAGTTCAGTGAAGGTCAGTTTACAAAGTCGTGAGCAAGGTTGGACGGAACAAGGAGTGCTGGTGAAATGGGCAAGGAATAGTAACGCAGGTTGGTATAGAATAAGGAAAAGGGTATTCTTGAGTTCTTTAGCTATGATTCTAAGTTTCAGTCATTCCTCTTAAATATGAGCATTCATGACAGCAAGACTTTACTTTGTTTCCCATCACAGTTGTATGAAAAATCAATTAGGGCTGTCTGGGTGTCTCGGTTGGTTAAGCATCTGCCTTCGGCTGGGGTCATGATCCCAGAGTCCTGGGACTGAGCCCCCGGGGTTGTGCTCCCTGCTCAGTGGGGAGCCCGCTTCTCCCTCTTTCCCCTGCTCATGCTCTCTCTCTCTTGCTATCTCTCTGTCTCGCAAATAAATAGATAAAATATTTAAAAAAAAGAAAAATCAATTAAATCCAAGAATGTTTACTGAGCATCTACTATGTACAAGATAATATACTAGGCACAGCACAACACCAAAATAACCAGTTATTAGCAGAACGATTCAAACAGTCAGCATATTTTGCTACATCATGTTCACTGATTTGAAAATTAAATTTACAGAATCAACACATTCTTCTGGAATCTGGTAAACAACGCCATAAAAATATAATTGGTACACCATTCTCCATTAGATTAAGATTATGGACAGTAAGTTTAATCACAAGGATAAAATTGCCTTTCTTTAATACACCAACAACTGTGAATATACCAGACAGCCTATAAAAGAGAAAACTACCTCTCTACTGCCTTCACCTCTCATTAAATCTGCCTTTTATTATGTTATACTGTTTTGCTATATTCAACACTTTACTTCTTAATTGATAAATACATCTCCCCACTATATTCATGTTAAAATTTGGGGGCTTGATTTTAGAATTCAACGGTTGCTACTTTTAGTGAGAACTTTATAGTTGCATAGGAGCTGTGGTGTTTATTAACAACCACTTGAGTGATTTGGCAACATCCGATACATAAATTTCATTAAAGATGGCAATACAGTGTCTAACTAATGGGGATGTTCATTTTCATAAATTTGTTTTCTCAATGTCACCATTTCACTGCTGGAAGATGCTTATTATATGTTCATCATTCAATTAAATAGAATTTCTTGAGTGTCTGCCATGTCCAAGACTGTGGGACCCTGTGGGATGTCAACGAACTGGAAACTATAATGGGGCAATGACACACACACTTAAATAGTGAACGATAGTGACAGATCCTGCACTTTGGACTATGCTGAACCCCACTAGATGCCTCTTGCTTGTCAAAGGTAACTCACTGGAAAACACAGAGATGACCACATTTTTCTTGTATTCATTACTTGATTTCAGGAGAGAGAATTGGAAATCTGTGCCCTGGAGTCAACATTTTAGGAGAAGCTTGCCAGTCTTCATTAATTGCAAAATAAACAGATCTTTCCAACACAAATAGGGCCAGAGTTGGCATTATGTGTTCCTATTCTGGGCATGCAAATTCACTCTAGCTTCCATGCTAAGTTTAAAGAGGAGAGAGAAATTCGAAGTGAGGTTTGAAGACAAAGGTGATGTGGCAGTTCTTTAAAGATGCATATGTCATGCCAAAGCAAGTCTCCATAAATGTTATCCAATTGAAATCTGACCACAATGGAATTAAATTAAAAATAAATAACATGATGCTTTTAACAAAGATTTCTAGAAAACATCCAAGGATTTAAAGATTAATTACACATTTCTAAATACCATCAGTTGTTTGGTTTTTTTTTTTCAAAAAGGAAAAAGTCATTATGGAACTACAAAGTATTCATGCTGAATGATAAAAAAGTCAACATGTCAAAATTTGTAGAAGCAGCAAAAACAATCCTGAGAGAGAAATGTATTCTTTTAAATGCCTATATTAGAGGGGAGCCTGGGTGGCTCAGTCGGTTGGGTGTCCAACTCTTGATTTTGGCTCAGGGCATGATCTCTGGGTCCTGGGATTGGCCCTGTGTTGGGCTCCATGCTCAGCATGGAGTCTGCTTATACCTCTCCCTCTGCTCCCCCCACCACCACCCCCGTTCACTCCCTCTCAAATAAATAAATAAATAATCTTATTTAAAAATTAATTCCCATATTAGAAAAGAAAAAATGTTTAAAATTTGCGATTTAAGTGTGCACCTTAAGAAGCTGGAAGAGGAAGAGCGAAGTAAACCCAAAGTAGAAGAAAAGAAAGAATATAGATAAAAACAGAAATCAAAGAAATGGAAAGCAAACAGTACAGAGAATCGACAAAGCCAGATGTTGGTTTGTGGAAAGGCTTACTTAAAAAAAAATGCTTCGACACACATATAGCACATGTCCACTCTAATGCTGTGTTCAGGGGGAGTAATTGCTTCAGAAAGATTAGCCATTAATACTTTTGCATTTAAAAAAAACAGGAAAAAATCATATGTATGCATGCCATAAACAGTTTGGCTTCAGATGTCTAGTCAAATAGAGTAGCCCACAGAAACAGACCTAAACCACACTTTAAATTGAAACACAGACACATACGCACCATGTGTGGGAATTTGCTCAAAATATTGCTATTTTTATTAGAAAAAATATATAAGATCCAAGGATGCTTTTAAAAATAGAGGATTAGGGACACCTGGGTGGCTCAGTCGGTTAAGCGTCTGCCTTCAGCTCAGGTCATGATCCCAGGATCTGGGATCAGCCCGCCTCTGGCTTTCTGAGTCTCTGCTCGGGGAGCAGCCTGACTCTCCCTCTCCCTCTCCCTCTCCCTTTGCCTGCCACTCCACCTGTTTGTGCTCTCTCTCTCTGTGTCAAATAAATAAATAACATCTTTAAAAAAATAAAAATAAAAATGGAGGATTATTTCGTTTCTCTATTTTTTTCATCTCATCTATGAAATAGAGCAGTTTGAAAGCATTTGTAGCTGCAGGGGACACACTCCCTGGTAGTTTTCATGCCGCATTATTTTTTAGTATAAAACTCTCTGCATAACTGAAAAGGCTTCCAAACCTCCATTCATGACACACTTGTCATAATAATGCACTAAATAAATAATTTTTAAAAGCTATAATGTTTAAGCTCCTTACAATTTATCCTGATGAATTACTGCCTATATTCATTAGAGGGAACAGGAGATCTTGGTACACTCGGGAGCTTTCCAAACATTCAGCCTCATTCTGGGCAAGTGACAGTTGCTGAGCAACATGGGAGATGATTGTCGTCACAGTGACTGGTGGGCACCCAGGGCAGGCAGAGCCTCCTGGACGGTGGACAGAAAGACCAAGAAGGGGAGGATGGGAGTGCCAGAAAGGCCAGCCATGGTGTCGATGACCTAAGAAACAGCAGGTCTCTCTGAAGACCAGGGCTTCCTTGTGTTCCTTCTGTCAGCTCTGAGGCACAGTGCAGATAAGAAAGGCCAGGAGAAGGCCAGCAGAGAGACAAAACCCCCAGGGGTCGGAGGAATTCAGGAACAAGTGTCAAGGCAGAGGTAGGACTGGACCAGCCTTTATGTCAGCTTGACATGGGCAGGAACATCCAGGTTCCGATGGTAACCCCAAATAAAGACCGAAAACCGGTTAGCCGGAAGGTTCTGTCGTGTTGCCAGGTTGCATGAGCTAGAAGAAACAGCAAGTTTACTTAAAGTTATGCACAATAAATTCCCTTTTACGTTTATTTACTCAATCAACAAATATTTATTGAAGGTCTTGCATGTGCCAGCTCCCACACTAGGCATGGAGATCATTAGAACAAGCTTTTGTAAAGTTTACATTCTCGTGGTGAAGGCAGACAGCAAAGAGAGAAAGCGGATTAAAGGGATACTTTCGGAACATAATGTTACTCTAAGGGACATAGAACAGGGTGGTGGGATGGGCTGCGCCTCGCACAGTGTGTACGGAATGGGGCGATTTTAGATACGGGATCTGAGCAGGTCCCTGAGACAGTGCAGTCACAAAGGACCCTATGTTCAAAAGGGGCCCTCGACTCAGAGACTCTGCTGTCACCATATTAAAATTCTTAGTAATTCTATCTTTGACTTTGTGTTGGGTAAGTGATGTGTGATGGGCAACGGAGCGTATGTTGGAGGATGGCTTCTCAGGGTCTGGGCCGGCAAGGGCTATGGCACCAGCGCAGGGAAGCTCAGAGTTGGACGTGAGCCTCAGGGAGCCTGTGAGGGTGTGCATTTGGCTTACGACTTTCTTCATGCCCAAGAAAGCATGACGTTAAATAGCAAATAAAAACCCCGCGACAATCAAACAAAAGACTGCAACAAGAAAGGAACAAGCTCCTTTCCTGCTTTTAAAACCGGGGACCCGCATTTTCATTTTGCACTGAGCCCCACAAATTACATCCCTGGTCCAGCTCTGAGAAGGGGCATTTGCAGGAGAGGTGGGACCATTCCAAGTGGGAGGGCTGCAAGTGCAAAGGTCCTGAGGTGGTGTGTCCTCAGAACAGAAAGCTGATAATAGCAGGAAGCTCTGATCAGGGCAGAGCCTGGAACAAAAGACAAGGAGAGACAGAGCCAGGGGCAGGGAGAGGAGGCCCATCAGGTAGTCCAGGAAGAGTTTTCAGCGCTGGAGGAAGGGGAACATGGCAGGGGAGGAGGACAGGGAGGGACTTCACCTCCCGATTTTGACTGCAAAGCCCTGGAGGACCTCAAACCTCTGAGATCTGCCACCTTCATCAGAAGCTGGGAATTCCATATTCTACACCCAAGCTGGCCTTGAGTGAGGGGTTGCTCTGGTCTTTCCCATTCATCACTCCATAACACACATCAAATGAAGCATCCCACCTCTGTATCATAGCCTGCTCCACCCAGATCTTCATTCCAGGTTCCCAGGCCCTCTTTCCTTTTTCTAAAGGGCTACTCTCAACTTTTTTTTTTTTTAGGTTGTATTTATTTGAGAGAGAGAAAGAAAGCACAAGTTGAGGCCGGGGGCAGAGGAAGAGGAAAAGCAGACTCCCCGCTGAGCAGGGAGCCTGATGTGGGGCTCCATCCCAGGACCTGGGATCATGACCTGAGCCAAAGGCAGACACTTAACCTACTGAGCCACCAGGCACCCCAGGGCTACTCTGAAATTTATCTTGGGCTTGCCTCCACCCAAGTCCTCTCTGCCATACCCAGCCAACTCTGCTCCCCTCCTAAGACTCTGCATAAATGTCCCTTCGGAGTCCTCGTCCAAACCCCCAGCATGGCTTAGGTCTCTGCATTGTTGGTTCACTTTTTTGGTAGCAGTTGTACATTACTTGGTGCAGTCATTTGATTAGTATTGTCTCTCCAAATGGACTGTGAGGTCCTTAAGGGCAGGGGACAGGTCCCTTTTGCCTACAGTGGTGATTTTAGCCCCTGCCCAGGGGAGGCACATGCAGGCTAGCATCATGAAGGTCTAGAGGGTCACAGAGAAGAGAAGAGCTGCTACTTTGAGTTGGGCCTTCAGCAATGCCAGGAAGGAATAGAATGAGGGAGGAAGAGGTCTGCCTAAGTTTAAAACTTACTCCGCTATTAAAGCAGAGAGGAGGGAAGAAATGGACAGGAGAGGACTTTCCCTATCGCATGCAAGGCCCTGGAATGTGAGAGGTGGCTAGCAGAGCAGCAGAGGCCTGCCAGCCTGGACAGTTGCCTATCCCTTCCCTCTTGGCCGCATCCCTGCCTCTCAGCCCTTTCAGATCTCCTCAAAAGGCTTCTGGTACTGTCCCGTTCCTGCGTAAAAAACAGTAAGCCAAGTATCTCCTTGGAACATTTGGGGTAAAAACCCAATATCTTGCACTGGTCAGAAAAAAAGATTCATTGGAAAAGAATCCTTAAGTATCATATTACTCTGATAAGAGCATAAATGAAGAAGAAAATAGTCCCATGTGGTAGGCAGCCTCAAAGAGGACCCTCAGAACACCCACCTCCATAGCTACACCCTCGTGCAGTCCCCTCACCCTGAGTTTGGGCTGGACTCACTGAGTTGTTTCTAAAAAATAGAATATGACAAAAGTGATCAGGTGACCAGTCTGGGATTAGGTTATAAAAAGATTTTGCCTTCTTCTTCTTTCTCATGGATTGCTTGTCTGGGGGACACCACCCACCTTGTCGTGAGGCAGCAGCCCCATAGAAAGGCCCATGTGGCAAGGGACTGAGAGCGGCCAGCAAACACGGAGTGGGTTTCGGAGCAGGTGACCCCACAGATGAGACCTCATCCCCAGCCAATGGCTTAACAGCAATCTCATGTGAGATTTGAACCAGAGGCACCTGGCTAAGTCGAACTCAGATTATGGGTCCACAAAAACTATGAGACAAGAAATGTTTGTGTGTTGAGCCATTAAATTTTGCAGTAATGTGTCGCTAGATGACACTAGATGACATGTGCTGCTATGCGTCATTTCTGAAATCCACACCTGTACTGAGGGTTCGCACTTGAGCACCAACAGTGTGTTGGACACGCCGGCACATGGCACAGTGTTAGCTGGGATTCCTGCCCAGGGGGGCTTAATAAATAACAAAAACAAAAGGAACCATCATGCTGAGAAGTTTTTATAGTGCTGGTTATATGAGCAACATTAGACATCCACAATCCTTACCAATATCCCTTCCTTAAAAAGAAACTCATGAAAGAAAAAGGAGCTTGGAAGTTTTGAATCCCTTCTTAAGAATATACTGAAGCATGTGTCCACAATATGTAATGCTGACTAGAGTTGGCCAGTTCTTTCCCATCCCAGATTCACAAATTGTGAATAATCCATTGCATATATGGCCTTTGAAGATCTTTCTTGTTCTCTCTCTCTCTCCCCTTCCTTCCCTCCTTCCCTCCTTCCCTCCCCTCCCCCTTTCCTTCCTTAATATTACAGGTAAAACATTGGTAGCCCTTTGTCCATTAAATAAAGTATCCCTAAAGTAATGGCAACCCTCAACCTACCTTTTAACTTGGGCATCACTCCTAACCCATGCAGCTAGAAAAAGTTTAAAACAAACAAGAAAACTTATTCTAAAGCATATGTTTAGTTTAGTACTAATCCAGCTCTGCCATGTATTAAGTGCCTTAGTATCTTTTTTACACAGATCACTTGGGGAATCCTGTTAAAATGTAGCCCAGTAGGTCTGGGAGGGCCCGAGCTTTTGCATTTCTAGCTTCCGGTCGAAGCCTATGCTGCTGGTCCCTGGCACACACTTCAAGGAGCAAAGCCTCAGATGGAATCATTTCTTATTTCTGGGCCTGGGAATCTATAACTGTAAGATGAAGGGTTAGGTTCACTGACAAATCCTATGAACTCATGATCTTCCCCTCAAGTACGTCCTTCGTTCTCCTCCCCCACGATCCCCATCATGGTACTTGTCACCACCACCCACCACCATTTTCCTACAAAAAATATGCAACTCATCCTCTCTCAAGCTCTCCCTCCCAGCACACCCACGTCTGATCCACATGCCAGCCCTCGTCCTGCATCCTTACATCTCCACCCACCACCCTTCACCTCTACTTCAGCTTGCACTTCACTTGAACCCACGTGCCCTCCTACCCAAGCCATAGTCTCCAACCCCCATTGTCTTTGAACAAGGCAAATCTAACTACATCATCTCCCTGCTTCAACTCTTCAATGATTTCTTAGATGGCCTGCATGAAGTTCTTTTAAAAACTCAAAGACTTGGGGTGCCTGGGTGGCTCAGTCATTGAGCATCTGCCTTGGGCTCAGGTCATGATCCCAGGGTCCTGGGATCAAGCCCCCGCATCAGGCTTCCTGCTCAGCAGGAAGCCTGCTTCTCCCTCTCCCACTCCCCCTGCTTATGTTCCCTCTCTCTCTCTGTCAAATAAATAAATAAAATCTTTAAAAAAAAAAAAGCAAAAAACAAAAAAAACTCAAAGTCTTTTCAGTCTCAAAGGCCTCTGCACAGGCAGTCTGTTTGCCCTGAAAACACTGGTCCCCAAGCTTGTCACCTGTGGGCGAGGCTCCTCAGGCGGGCCTTGCCGGACCCTCGGAGTAAGTTAGGTATCTTCAGGATGCAGTCTTTCGGCAGGCTGTGCTTTCCTTCATAGGCTTTATTACAGTTAGTTAATTGGATCTCAGGTGAGTGTCCTGTCTACGACTGGGCTGACACCCACGCTCACTCTGGATCACCCATCTATCCTGTGTCCAGTGCAGGAGGGCCACAAGTAGGCACGTGATCACACTACTATGAATAAGTAAATATCTCCCGCCCTCACTGAGAATTGCTGATAGATATCTCTATATTAGATCTACTAGGTTTAATGGAAGCTAAAGTCTTAGTTACTAAGCTTTGATGTTGGCCTCCCAACATGGGCATGTTAGACATATTGCCTTATAATTACTGTACAATTTCCTTGCTAGGAGGGCTGTGGGTGCTGTGGCTAAGTGTGATAATAATTAGTGCATGGATGCAAGGGGCGTATGGCTCGTATACTGAAGTTCCAAATCGTTGACACAGGAATTCTAAATATTGACGCGAACAACACATAGGGAACACGTGGTTTCCAGGCCTCCTCCTTCAGAACTTTAGTTCACTTCTGCTTTCTTCTTTTAAACAGTGAATTAGAGAAGTAAATTCCTTGTCTATCAAAACCTGGACGAGTCGCAGACACAGACAAAATTCATGGCCAAGAGGTATCTATCTGGGAGGCGTGGGTGGAGAGCTGGGGAGCCCCATGTCCACAATACCTTCCCAGGCACCTGAATTCCACCAGAAGAAATGTGTTTCTTTAGAATTTGGAGAGCCCTGTTAAAATATGAAAACTCTTTGGATAGCTGAGCCATTCAAGGTTAGAGAATCTGTTTCTCCTCAAATCAGGGTTATGCACAGCCACAGACAAAATAGATGCATTTTCCTAGAGTGTATGCTTTTTCTACCCTACCTAACTTTGACATAATTTGTATTTAAAACCAAATAGAGAAATATTCTAGAATAATATCAAAATTTGCATAAATCTTCAACTGTAAAGAGAGATTCAAGGAAATGTTACAAGGAATTACTAAGGTAGTCCTGGGGTATAAAGGACCCGTCTTTGGCATACTTAAAAAGCACAGACGAAGAGTGTTTCCTAACCAAACCTGTCAGCCTGCGGGGCTGGCGGAGGGTGGCATGAATTTGCAGGAAGAGTGTGTGGCAGGAACCGCTGTCACGTACTATTCTCTTTCGGAGTAATCAGTCCCTCGTATTAACTTTGATCCATCACCAGCCATGACCAATTCTGGATTTCCCAGCCTCCTTTGCAGCTAAGCATGCCCCTGTGACTAAATTCTGGCCAGGGTGATGAAAGCAGGGAGGTAATGAGACGATTTCTGGAAACTTCCTTAAAAGACAGCTGGCACATGGCCAATCTCTCTTTTCCCGCTGCCTTCCTTCTGGCGGACTGCGATTTCCTCACATGGCTGCCGCTGAAACAACCAGACATGGCAATGCCAACTCGGACACCAGAGGTGTGAGGGGGAAGGGGCAGGACTTGCCTGCAGGCCCTGGACAGTTGACCCCCGACTTCACAGAAAAGAGAAACAGAAGTCAACCTCTTGCTGAAGCTGGTGTTGTTGGGAGTTTTTATCCTTATAAACCTAAACCTGACTAAGAGAAAAGGGGAAAAAAAATTTAAAGCAATTTATCACACCTACCTGGGACACTTTTAGAAGGAAATGGGCGTTAAAACAATTAAAGTCATGTCGTGTTGAACTGTTTTTTTAGACTAGCAAATCGGTGTTACTATTTTGTTGGATCTGCCGAATAGTTCAATTCAAAGACTACTTTCAAAAATAAACTTTCTCAAACTGTAATATATACCTGTGTAGTATAACTCAAACTCAAAACCTTCTTTATATTTTTTACAAGATTTTACTTATTGATTTATGTATTTGAGAGAAAGATCGAGAAAGCACCAGCAGGAGAGAGGGGCAGAGGGAGAGGGAGAAGCAGACTCCCCACTGAGCAGGGAGTCCCATGCGATGCGGGGCTCCATCCCAGGACCAGAGATCATGACCTGAGCCGAAGGCAGATGCTTAAACGACTGAGCCACCCAGGTGTCCCGAGACCTTCGTTATATTGATTATCGGAACGCTGACAAGTAACGTAAGTAGAATTTTCTTGCACATATTCACTTGCTCTGATTAGTTTCTTAGCTAGGTCTCTCTTGAATGTCATGCCACTAATACTTTTTTCTGAAAAAAAAT
The DNA here is from genome assembly GCF_017311325.1 of Ursus maritimus. Lineage (NCBI taxonomy): Eukaryota > Metazoa > Chordata > Mammalia > Carnivora > Ursidae > Ursus > Ursus maritimus. The sequence goes on from NW_024426008.1 coordinate 1,489,183, forward strand.
ACACTTTCTTCAATTTGGTCTTGTTACCTTTTAATCTTTTTTATAAAACCGCCTGCAATTTTCTTCAAGGTCACTTTTTATCGTTAATAAATCTTAAAGCATTAACATCTTCTCAACAATCATTTCAATAGACCATTATATTTTTTTAAGTTTTTTAAAATTTATTTTGGAGAGAGAGTGAGTGAAAGAGAAAGAGAGAGAGAGAGAAGGAGCAGGGGGAGGGGCAGAGGGAGAGGGAGAAGCAGACCCCCCGCTGAGCAGAGAGCCTGACATGGGGCTCCATCCCAGGACCCTGGGATCATGACCTGAGCCGAAGCAGATGCCTAATCCATTGAGCCACCCAGGAGCCCCTAGACCATAAGATTTTTTTATTGAGAAAGAATTTTCTGTACAGGTACAGAGGTATATAAATTCTGCTATGTAGAGAATATTTTATTCTAATTTCTGTAATATTCTTTCTAATTTTTTTAGTGCATTTCCACTCAAACTTTTATAGTCTCTGTCTTTTTTACCTCCACTCAAAATAAAGTTTTACTGATCTCCATTTTCCAAAGGACAGGAGCAGTTGGAGAATTAGAGGAGTGAATTCCCCTGTTGCACAAGGGAACATAAAAGAAATTTCTTCTAGAAGCACATCTTAATCCTTACCTCCTACGTCAAAAGAAAAAAACCACTTAAGGTTGTCAGGGTGCTTTAACCGATAAGCTTTCATCCATGAAACCAGGTTGACCTAACTGACTTCCTGTTTTTATATCACATGGACCATCTATTAATTGCCATAAAAAATGCACATGCGGGTTATTCTAAACTACAGATTGGCCCACATCATGCCTGGGCCTCAAGATTTTTAGTCACTGTGCAGCGCCAACAGAAGACAACGTTAAACCTCCTTAGGCTCGTTTTTCGTGTGGCAACACCCTTAGTTGCAACCTCTTCCCTCTTCAAACCACAGCTCCTCTCTCACACAGCCGAGCTTTCTGTATTCTCCCCGTCTCGAAATGCCCATCCTTACTTGTGCCCATTAAGCTAACTCCTCCCTGACCTTCAAGGTTCAGGCCATGCCTTATTTCATCTTAAAAACAGCTTCCCACACCTCTTGTCCATCTCCAACCCCTCCCCAGTCCCTCTCTGTGCCCCCACCGGCTTGCTGTGCATCCATTGACGGACCTCAGCACACAGACTGTCATGTCTGTCACCCCTGGACCAGGGCCTTCTTGAGGGCGGGCTACCAGGACTATGTCCCTGGAACCAAACACAGAGTCTAGCCCAAGGCAGAGATATTCATAAAGGGTTTGGTGGATGAAAGAATCTGAATCATGGCTCTTACCTGGCTTTGGATGTATTAAAGCACAAAAACTGGAATTTATTCATTACAAGAAATCACCTCTCATGTAACTTCAGAATGAAGTTTCATTCAGTGCCCGAAGCTGTATCTGCTAACATAGTTCTTAGTTTAAACTGTGGTTTTATAAATAGTCTCCTGGTCTCTAATCCATCAATTAGAATTGTCCAGCAACGCGGGGATCACCACACCCAAACGCCTTCTATTCTCATGCCTTCCAATGTGTCTAGAATGGAGCAACTTGGGAAGGGGGGGTGAGGGATGGTTTCTTCCCATTCCAGCAAGACCTTTCTGAGCTCTGCGTGTTGTTGAAATGAGAGACACTGAGAGATGAGACCACAAACCAAAAGTTACACCCTTTGGCCTGAAAGGTTTGGACAGACACTAGTGTTTCTGGAAGACAAAGAGAATCCACAAACATGAGAATGTGGGAATGGATGTTTACACACGACAGAAAGCACGTTCTAAAAGCGCATTTGCAGACCATGGTGCAAAACCATTTAAAACTCACCAGTGAGAATACATATCAGACCCAGGGCTTTGATAGAGGGAAGGGGCTCGAGCTCACTCAAGCAGCCGCAGAGTCATAGTTCCACGGATGAGCAAAACAAAGCGTCAAAACAAAGCTCCAATAGTCATTTTCCCTATACATCACATCCTGGTAGAATTCCCACCTCTTAAGAGGAAACCTCTGTGACCACATAAGAAAAAAACGTTTTTAATTTCATTCCAGTTTTTAAACGAGTCCAAACTAAAACAAAGATTTTATGACTCTCTCCGTCTGCCATGCGGATTTCCGCCTCTGACAAATGCCAGGAATCCTTGCGGCTACTTTAGATGTTCAAACCATTTATTAAGAGTAAGAGAGGGCCATGTCGGAAACCGGGCTCCAGAAAGGTAGCTGAGGCCACCACTTGGGACACCAGCCAGAAGAAGACTTCTTGGCAATGAAGTGGGCAGTTTTAGGAATTTCACAATTGTTTAAACTCCCCTGTGCAGTTTAAGAAAAGTATTTTCAGTGGCAAGGAGGTGCCATAGAGCTGCAAATACAGATGGAAGTATTTTCTCCAGATCATTGTATTATGCTGAAAATGAAAACTAAAACCCAATAAAATATTGCCATTATCCACCAGAGGCTTCAAAAGAAGCCAATTCTGTTCTCAGGGTTATTGGGCCACTGGATAAGAGGAAGAAGAAGACATGGAACATAAATTTTGAAAAACACAAACATTAATTTCCAATTTAATTGGCATCAGACTTTTGCTGGGACGAAAAGGTGTCTGCTGGACATCAGACACAGTTGTCTTTAAACCAACTAGTGACTGGATATTGAGAAAATTATCTCCTCTGGATCCATGTGAGTCAAGGATTGGATACTGCTAGAATGAATTTGGATGAAGATACGAGGAGGCAGGAATAGAAGTGAGATCGTACGTTAGCTGCCAGCTTGATAGAAGAAACACTTGCCAGTGATGGAGGCCATTCAGCTGTCCAGACAGCCGCTGGAAGCCTACTACAGTGTCTGAACCACACCACAATCGCGTGCACATACATTCAAGAATGTCCATCTGGTTAAAAGTAAGGCAGATTTTTAAAAATGTATGTACAATCTGGTGAAAGCCAAATAAGGTCTACACCTGAGTTAATCGTATTGTATCACTGTCAATTTCCTGGTTTTGATAATGTACTATGTTTATGTAAGATATCATCACTAAGGGAAGTACAGGAACTCACTATACTATTTTTTGCAACTTCCCGTGAGTTTGAAACTATTTCAAAATAAATATATATATATTTCAAAATAAATAAATAAATGTGTGTGTGTGTATGTGTGCGTGTGTGTGTGTGTATGGTATAAGATATATGGTATAAGATACATTCTTGACATGCCACACATTGTAGATGAAAGTTTCCATAAACCTGGGCCCTGGTGGCCAAGTGGAGGAGGACTGCCCCACTGACTTATTGACCAGCTGAGTACCATCACATGAGTGAGAAATAAACTTCCGTATTGTTGCCATTACATGTTTGGGTATCTTTGTTAGCATAGCCTAGCCTACACAAATTAACATGGTCCTCCTCCTTCTCCCACAAGTCTGTGACGGAGCTTCATCTATCAGAGTTCTAAAAGAAGAGAAGAATGAAAGCCAAACTTTCAAATGAGCTAAGCTTATAAAGAAAAACACTGAAGGCAATTTAAATGTCTGCCTTGAGTTATGTTCAAACAGCAAGTGCTGGGCAGACAGAACTTTAGCTAGAGAAACTCCAATTCAAAAGCTGTCTTCTAGGGGCACCTGGGTGGCACAGCGGTTGAGCGTCTGCCTTCGGCTCAGGGCGTGATCCCGGCGTTCCGGGATCGAGCCCCACATCAGGCTCCTCCGCTATGAGCCTGCTTCTTCCTCTCCCACTCCCCCTGCTTGTGTTCCCTCTCTCACTGGCTGTCTCTCTCTGTCAAATAAATAAATAAAATCTTTAAAAAAAACAAAAAAACAAAAAAAAAAAAACAAAAGCTGTCTTCTAGGTAGAGCCTGGGAGACCCCTTCAAGCAGGATAGGATCACATGGTCATGACTGTCTTGGTCATTCAAAGATATGGAGTCCGAGCCCTCTTTGCCCTGGGAGTGAGCCTCGGGGCCTTTGTGGCCTGGCAAAGGGTGCCTCCTCTATTGTGGTTTGCAGAGCTGAAACACTGGTAAACTTGTACTGGAGACCAGGACAAGGAACTCACTCCCACCTTCTTGGATTTGGCATGTTACGACTGATGTCTGCAAGAAAAGCACGAAGGGCCTAAAAAAGGAACTCATCATGAAGGAAGGGAATGTAGCTGGAGACCTGGGCTCACACCAGAGTCTGGGTGATCTTGAGGAGAGGACTCTTCCTGACCTAAATTGTAGCTCAGCTCAGATGGACCTTCTGATCCAGCTATCCTGGTATTCGCAGACTTCTTTGGACAGTGCATGGCTTATGAGGATGAATCCAAAGACTCTAGCCTTGGAAGACCGAGAATGGAGCACAATACTTGAGGAGGCAGGATTGTCCATCCCAGAGGCACTGAACTAGCCAAAGCACCATCCCAGCAGTGCATAAGGACTGCTACACCGGACTGCACCCGTTCCTACAAACCTCTGTAGGAAGAAATGGAGCTAATCAGCTAGTCGGCAAATAAGATTCTCCAGCAGTGTCTACACCAAACAAAATAGCACCCTTGAACTGTGTAAAACCCTGGGACAGGAAGATGGGTTGGGCAGGTGTTCCAGAGGAACTGTGTGCCTTGCTAATTTAATATGCATTTGACTCTGAAAAATAGCCAGGACCATTTTTTGTAGTTCTGAGCTATAGGATGGATCATATCAACTTCACTTGAAAAACATATAAAGAAGAGATAGATCTGCTGTGGAAACCTATATTGTAACGTTGATGGATGGCAAAAAGCAAGTATGGAGTTTGCATTCTCTTTCAGAGACATGACTTTGGGTGCTAAAAAAAAAAAAAGCGCAATGCATGTTGGTTAGAGGGGATTGGACCTTAATATAGATAGAGTGTAAGAAAGTAATGAGTGCTCTAAAATGAATTCTAATCTGGACAAATCATACCTGAGGCTAATGGTAGAATCAACCCCTAGCAGTGACCTTGGAGAATAATGGAGACCAGGAGAGGGACCAAAAGACAAGAAAGGGGCAAATGCTATTTAAATTTCCAGAAAGAAGAAAAAGGCATATTCTGAATACCATATGATTTCAATCTCAGGCAAGTAACATGAATAGATTATTTTAAGACCAGTGTGATTGCTATGAGCTTTGATAGGCTCACTGAGAACAAGCCATTTTAGATTCACCTCATTTCCTTTTTTGGAATGGTGGTTAGACTAGTAGCTCAGAGAAATGTGGTCCATGCAGAAAATGTTGATATCAGAAAAACATTTAACAAAATCCTGATAAAATGTGGGCAACTGGGTGAATGGGGATAGAGATGGGTGGGTTGATGTATGACTGAATCAATTAATTCATTCAGTTCACTATTGATGTGTCCTAGGATTCAAACCTGGGAATTGCCTTGTTCCACATTTTTTAATGATGTGGGGGGGGGGGAAACACATTTTTTAATGATATGAGTGAAAACATAAACTACGTCTTTATTAAAATTTCAGATGATCGGTAGACTGTCAGTGTCCAAAATTATCTCAAGTTGAACCAAAGGACCAATTAACAAGATGGAGATAAAAGAATTTTTCCATTTTCTGAATAATCAGATTTTGATTCCTTTCTTTTCCCTAAAAACAATCAGATTCAAGGCTAAAAATTTAAAACTGTTTTGTAAATGTAGTAAATCATTTCCTAATTATACAGGTAGGGATGCCTCGCTCGGTGTACAACAGAATATAATACGAAATGACAGTCTTTTGAAAGGGCTAATTCCTTCCTAAATCTCTTCTAATTCAGTGCATTTCATTTTTTGGTAATTCATAAAAGCTAAAAGAACCCTGTATTTCCTCTTTCTTAATCTTCTCAGAAAAGATCCTTTAAAGAAAATTTTTGTGCTAAACCAAATGAATGAATGATTTGTTTCCCAAATGGATAATTTAGAGAACTCTGTTCCATGGAGCTTAATATGTATGGCAAGAATAAAGAGTTCCACAGGCCAGTAGATTGGGAAACCTTGGGTCAAACTTGGCTGACGGGGTTTCATTTCTGCAGGGTTTTTCAAAGCCTTCAAATGTGGTTAACTATGCTAATATAAAAAGGAAAGCCCCACTAAAGAGCACAGCAGGGGTCCAACCTAATCCCAGGGTTGGTCTTTCTGGTGACCGGCCCCATCCTGAAGCCATCTAGGAGCCACCAGGATCGCCTCATTAGCATAACAAAACACTCCCAGCGGCGGGTGAATTCCAAGAGTTTTCGAAGCTCTGAGACGGGAAGCAGGGACAAACACGAATGTATTTGTTCATTATACTGCACTTCATATCCTATAAATTGTTAAATCTAGACTTGACAAATTTCAGGTTGGGATTTTGAGCAAAACTACTCCCTAGGCGGTGTTTCGTGCTTCTATCAGGAGGCACACATAATGTCGGGTGGCTGGAAGGGGACAGTTAAAAAGCCAAAACTAGGCTGCAGAGGAAAGCTTTCTTCCGGCTGAGATGCCAGGTATGTCATTGTATTCTCCGTCCAGCACGAAGGTACCCCCATGTGCCTCTTACCACCGCACACTCGTTTCCCTCTCCTCGTTCCCTCTTGCTGCTCCTGTGCTCGGCTGCAAACTGTGTAGCATGGCTAATCCGCTTTTAGTTCTTGCAGGAGAAACAGCGTGTCCTGAAGGCAGTGAGCTGCAGCTTTTCCAACTCAGATCGTGTCCTGTCATTTCTCTGGGTTTCTGTACGCAGTCAGAAACAGAAACGGATGCCCCCCCCCACCACGTTGGCAGTGTAGAGATCTACACAGCCTTTCAGACTAAGTGGGGATCCAAGACAGAGCTGATGCCGTGTCACTGAACCAACAGCGGGACAGCAGCCTGATGACACAGAGGACATTAGGAACTCAGGTCCTCCTGAGAAACACGGCCAGTCATTTGCTTTGAAAGAAGAAAGTCCCAAGCTTATGGTCCGGTGGGTGCTTAATCACTTTGATTTCCGAGACCGGAGGAAACGCAGGCCGAGACTGCACTATCGAGGGTGAAGAACGCCCTACAAGGGGCAAGGACTTGACATGACTCCTGGGGACAGCCACCACGGCTGCCGAGAGGGAGGCCACGCATAAGCACAAGGCTGCAAGAACAAGAGTCTGTCATTGCATGTCTAATTTATTTCAGGGGTTCAGGGGTCCATTGCCCCCAATACCCCTCTTACACATTTCGTAACACCCGAAATTCCTCTAAAGAGGAATCATCCCAGAAGAAGACTTCTGAAAGTCACCGCCATGCACATATTCCACAGCAGACGCGTTACCCCCACAGGTCGGGCTGGAACCATGATGACAGGCAGTAACCTTGGTCCTCGTGTGAAGGGGAGAACTCTTGGGACCCAGGGCCACCCCGCACCTTCTCCTCTCCTTTCTTTGCTTCTTTGCTCACTCCCCTCTCAGCAGCAGGGGTGGTTTGGGAGGGAGCCACCCAGAGCTGAACTCATTCTCACACCTCCCTTCCCCCGTGGTGGCCTCTGGGAAGCTGGGCAACCCAGGGTCACTGCCCAGCCTGTGACGTGGGTGAAGGTATTGCTTCACTGAGCTGGTACCATGCAGATCACAGGGCTCAGATGTCTGTCCCTGACACGCAAGCAGGTCCCTCACACGGTGTCGTGACTGTGCTGTGAATAAGAGGGGAAGATCACTTACGAACCATCTGGAGGTCTTCGGAGAGGCTGCCCAAGAATAAAGACAGCGGCAGTGGCGTTCCTGGCCACGATAGTACAATTGCTTTCAACAGAGAATACCACCCCCCCTGCAAGGCTAGTCCGAGAGCAGCGGTCTGTACTTCTCCAGTCTCAGCGCTCAGCCCCAGGGTGTCCCCAATTCTGGGTCAAGCCTCCCCCCTACGCATCCATGTGGGCACACACGCACAGGCTGCTGAAATACTCACTTTCCCAGACCCCCTGCCCAGACTCCCAAGATGCCATGTGACCCATGAGATGTGGAGGTCCCTGGGTTGGGCTGCCCTTCCTGAATAAAATGCCAGGAGGAAATAGCTCTTGCTGGTCAGTCTACCCCACCTTGTCCCTGCCTAGCGGGACAGCAACAGCCCCATGACCACGAGGATGAAAACCACACACTAAAGACAGAAGAGCAGCAGACAGAAGGAAGCCAGCCCTTGGAACCACCTTTGATCACATTTGGTATCAACGAATCAGCTGCCTCCCCACAGACTTCTGGTGTTAAAAGGAAAAGGAATCCCTTGGCTGTCACAGTTGAACGTATTTCTACCTGACTGTCCCCTGACATAATGGAGCTCATGAACGTGCACTCCGGCATCATGTCCTCGGCTGTCACTGAGAGAATGTCACTGAGAACTCTGCTGTGACTGCTGCTACTGATTTTATTGCACAACATAACTGGTCTCTGTGTCTAGTCTTGCCCCTTCCAAACCATCCTCCGTTCTGCGGTCAGGATGGCAGTTTTCAAATTCAAATTCAGTCATACCAAGATCCTGCTAACAGCTCTGCAGGGAATTTCTGCAGCAGAAACAGCTATAATCCTCCAGCTCCCACCCCCTCTTCCAGAATCAAGATATTGCTTCCAAGTGGCTGCCCAGCCAGGGATGATCCTTGCATGAAGGTGAGGCTCTGGGACTACTCTTACCAGTAAATGATGTCAAAGTGATAGGAGCCATTTTCAAGACCAAGGTGATTAAGACATACCTGTGTGGCTGTGTTCTCTCCACCTCTCTTCTTCTCTTTTACTTCCACTGTTGGCAAGAAGGCCCTAGAAGTGGAGGAGATACCCAATAGAATCACAACCTGAGGTAAAGCTGCCCATCTACCAGAAAAACGGTGTCAGACTTCTATGAGAGTCATAAATAAACTATGGTAAGCACTGAGCCACTGAGACTTTGAGCAGTGACGTTTCTTTAATACACCTTACATTAACTGTAGGACAAAGTCCAAAATCCTTGACATGGGCACAAGCCATTCTCTCCACCTTACCTGGAAACTTCTTCATCCAGTCTTCGCTTGGCTAATTACCATCACCCCATAGACACCTTGGCTGTCACTGCTTCAGAAAAACATTTCTAATAACCAGTAGATAAGCCTCACTTTTACAAACCCCTATGCCTTGCTGCTCTCCTACTCTCAGGGAGCTCATTGCACTTGTCAATATTTGTGCCCAGTGCCAGACTGTAAGCGTCAAAAGCACAGAGGCATTTCTATCCGGCTCACGACTATCTCCCTGGGGGAGGGACTAGTACAGTGCCAGGTAGATAGTAGGCAATCAATGAATATCTGTTGAATGCTTGAATGAATAACCTGATATTGTTAAAACAACTTCAATGGCCCTGTTTAGAGAGACTCCTGGGAAATATCACTCATGTTGCAGGAACTTCTAGCTATTTTCAAAATTCTATTAACAATGTTATTCTTACACAATCATCTTTCCCTCTTTGCTTTTGCCACTAGGAAACTCACAGACAGAATTACAGCCTACCTTTAAGAATTGCACAAGGCCTAAGTGTATACTTTTCTATATCTTCCCTTGATCTACGTTCATATAATACTTCAGTCCTATCTCCCTCACCATCTGAGTTTATTTTCCTTATCCACAAGTTCTGAAAGTACTTTTGTGGACTCTTCAAATGCTTTTCTGTCGAGTGGCATGGAAAAATTTTTAAGTTTCATTCTTAATGAGAGGGTTGGCCTGTAATTCCTCCATACTTATGTTAACTGGGGAATAGTTAAAATTTATCTCTTCCTTTATTTTGCTTATAAATATTGAATCTTCCCTGACACAAGTTAGCACAAAGCTGCTTAGAATGGATTTATATTACTTATGATAAAGGTCACTGTGACGTATAGCAGATGTTAAAAAAAATATTCTTTATCAAAATCGTAAAATTTAAAGATGACAGAGTTAAAAAGACGTGTAGGGGTCATACAGTCTAATTCCCTCACATCGTAAATGAGAAGAGCTAAAAGCCAGAGAGGTAAAATGACCCTCCAAAGGCCATACATATGGTTCTGGAACTGGGGCCCCAACTCAAGTGGGCTTGATCCTTAATCAATGTTCTTTTTTATGGCAGCCCGCAGACCTCCTGTTACTTTGAATGGGGATATGAAAGAATGAGTAATGGCCCCCAAGATATCCACATCCTAATCCCTGGAACCTGTAAATGTATTTATTTACATGGCGAAAGAGACTTTGCAGGTATGATTGAGTTAAGCATCTTGAAATGGGGAGATTATCCTCAGTTATCCAGGTGCGCACTGAATGCAATCACTGTGTTCTTGTAAAAGCAAGGCAGAGGGAGATGTGCCTACAGAGGAGGAGAAGGCAATGTGATAACAGAAGCAGGGATTGAAGTCACGAGGCCACAAGCCAAGCCTGCTGCCTTAGAACCCCCAGAAGACTTTAGCCTGGGGTAGTGATTTTGAGCATCTGTCCTCACGCACTGTGAGAAAATAAAATTGTGTGATTATATGCCACTAATTTGCAGTCATTCGCTACAATGTTAAGAGGACACTAATATGCAAGGGTTGGCAAGTGATGGCCCATGGACCAAATCTGGCCCATTGCCTCTTGTTTGTAAATAAAGTTTTATTGGAGCAGAGCCTTGCACCTTCCTTTATGAAATATCAATGATTGCTTTTTGCTACCCTGGCGGAGTTGAGTAAAGAAAAGGAAACACATGGTCTGCAAATCTGAAGCTATTTTCAATCTGGCCCTTTCCAGAAAAAGTTTACTGACCCTGCTTTCAGCTGCAAATTATTTCCATCTTTTCTCATATTTTCATTGCCCTTTTGGACCAGAAATAATACATGTTCATTATACAAAATTAAAACATTGCAAAACGACATTACCTAGAAAGCAAATGTCCCCTGACAACTATCATCAAAAGTTTGGGGCATGTCTCACATTTGTTCTTTTTCTCTACACATACGATAACCTTTACTATTACAGTCGTGTTATCAGTGTTTGTTAAGTCTGTAGATATTCCTAAATTACAAAGGACCAAAAACTTCAGATAGATGGCACAGTCAAGACATGTTTTAATATATGAGCCAAGGGCAAAAAGAAGAGCATAAATTTGACAGGTTCCAAAGGTCTGTGCTGGAGAATCAACATGGGGAGTCCTACTTGGAGCATGTGGGGTGTGTGGTTATGGCCGAGCCTTAGGATCCTTGGGGCCCAGTCCCGATCCCCTCTTCTGCATGGCTGCCCCTTAGCCTGTCTGTGCATCAGTTTCCTCATCCGTAAAATGAAGATAATAAAACACATGGAGCAAGGTCATTAAGTAACAATAACAAGAGATAATAATACGAAACACTCCACACAGTGCCTGGCACACAGTCAGACTAAATAAAAAATGTTGCCATAATTTAATAAATTTTGCAATGTCTTGGTTTAAAATACCTGAGGAAAATGATCTTTTAAAACAACCGCACAAGGGCGCCTGGCTGGTTCAGTCAGTGGAGCATGTGACTCTTGATCTGGGGGTTGTGAGTTCGAGCCCCATGTTGGGTGTAGGGATGGCTTAAAAATAAAATCTCAAATAAATAAATAAACAAATAAATAAAATTCTTTAAAAATAAAAAATAGCTGCACAAAAATTTTAACATTCAGTTTTTTCTAACTATAAAATTGTTATTGTAGATAATTTGAATATGAATGAAATCACAGAAGACTTAAAATTACCTCTTAATCTCATCATCCTAAAATTACTGTGCTCACTATTTGGTCATATTTCCTTCCAGTCTTTCTTCTGTGTCTACATATTTATGTCCATTTATAACAAAAGTGAGATCCCATTATAGGTAAAGTTTGTGCCTTGCTTTTCTCATTAAAACTATCTTCCCCCTCGTTATTAAATATTTGGGGAAAATTTTTAATACCAACTGAAGTGTTTCGCATGGATATATTTCAAGCATTTTAATTCCATAAGAATGTCCCCGACACCTATTACAGGTAAGGCCGATGTTGAAAATGTGAATGAGGAATTCGATGTTTTGCCTGCTTCAAGGAGCTTATAATTTGGCAACACAAAATTTTTTTTAGGAAGGCAAGCACATCTGTCATTCGTAATACAAGGTGGACTCAGATAAGCGTGATTTTTAAAAATAACACTACAACGGGCTCAGGGATGAGTACAAAGTAAAGTTCTTCTTCCTCTTTCAATTTTTAGCTACCTACCTCCCCAATCAGATTTGAAAAGAAAAAAAAAAGTTACCATTATTTGAGGGGTCAAGAGCTAGCAAGAACATTTTTTTGCCAAGAAAGGAGAATGTTACCTCCAGTGAGCACTCTCTGGGAAGTATTTTGGAAAATGCGACAAGTTCTTTTAAAGAAAAGGAAATGAGGAGATTGTCATGTCTGTCTCACCTTAAATAATAAAAGCTGGGTCGGCATCTGAAATTGGAAACCAATTCTAGGAAATGTCTCTGAAGTTTCCACAAGGTGATCCAATTAAGATATGACTGGCAGCCATGGAAAGCTGTGGTCGTGCCAAACCACAGGGAAATTGTAGATGTAGAAACACAAGAAATATCTTGCTGGATAACCAAATATTTTTTAAAAGAGCCATATAGTATAGACTTAAACTTCCAAGACATCATTGACTATTTTTCTTGCCCTCCAGCCAAAGATAACCTAAGACAAGGGAAAACACTGGCTATCCCACGAAAGCCAGACAAGTAAACAGAAATTTGCAATGAATCTTTCTTAGCCTCAGCAAAGGCCAGGCCTAAAATCCATCTTCAGCACATTAGGATGGAATCTCTTAGGTCAACTAACAAGACCCCCCTCCTTGCAGGGGTGCTGACATCGAACCACTCTGGAATCCCCTGCTCCGTGCACCTCCATCTGCTGTCGTAAAGAGCTTTGTAAACTGGGCCGCCAGATATTCTGGGCATCTCTGAAAACTACCAGCTCCCCCTAACTCCAGAGAAAAACCAGCTCCCAGCTCAAATAACATCTGGCCCCATGTATGGTGAAACCATCAAGGAGGTATCCTTTGAATCAGGTCATTCTAGATGACAGGTAATAGCACTAATGGAGGCCAGGAGAAGTAGACATCGAACCCACTCCACAAGTCTCCCTGTAAGCAAGAACATCAATTTTTAATGAGAGCCCTTAAAAAGTCAAACTTCTCCTTCATTAGCCATCAAGGAAATTCAAATCAAAACCACACTAAGATACCACCTTACGTCAGTTAGAATGGCAAAAATAGACAAGGCAAGAAACAACAATTGTTGGAGAGGATGTGGAGAAAGGGGATCCCTCCTACATTGTTGGTGGGAATGCAGGTTGGTACAGCCACTCTGGAAAACAGTGTGGAGGTCCCTTAAAATGTTAAAAATTGTGCTACCCTATGATCCAGCCATTGCACTACAGGGTATTTACCCCAAAGATACAGACGTAGTAAAGAGAAGGGCCATATGCACCCCAATGTTCATAGCAGCAATGTCCACAATAGCTAAATCGTGGAAGGAGCCGAGACGCCCTTCAACAGATGACTGGATTAAGAAGTTGTGGTCCATATATACAATGGAATACTACTCAGCTATCAGAAAGAACGAGTTCTCAACATTTGCTACAACATGGACGGCACTGGAGGAGATAATGCTAAGTGAAATAAGTCAAGCAGAGAAAGACAACTATCATATGATTTCTCTCATCTATGGAACATAAGAACTAGGAAGATCGGTAGGGGAAGAAAGGGATAAAGAAAGGGGGGGGTAATCAGAAGGGGGAATGAAACATGAGAGACTATGGACTATGAGAAACAAACTGAGGACCTCAGAGGGGAGGGGGGTGGGGGAATGGGATAGGCTGGTGATGGGTAGTAAGGAGGGCACGTATTGCATGGTGCACTGGGTGTTATACACAACAAATGAATCATCGAGCCTTACATCGGAAACCGGGGATGTACTCTATGGTGACTAACATAATATAATAAAAAATCATTAAAATAAAAAAAAAGAAAGAAAAAAAAAGTCAAACTTCTCTTGATTGCTTCCTATTCTTCAATGGTCACGCTGAAGACCAAGATAAGCAGGATAACCTGGGAACCTAGGAAAATCCCCGCAAAACAGGACACTCAAGTTGGTTGTATAATAAAACCTCATTCTTCTTAAAATACATCATTTTTTTATAACATTTCAGTTGTACTCTTAAACCTGTCCCATCAGTTGGAACATTTTGAGATCATGACACATTTGTTGAGTGCTCTTTGAGCAGAATTAAATTCTTTCTGGAATGTGATCAATCAAGCAATACTATGAAGGGCCTGCTGTGAGTACACCCTTATACTATTCACCATGTACATAGGGAGGTGGGGCAAAGAATTTCTGTCTTCAAGTTCACGTTTATGAGGAAAACAGAATCAACACACATGTTCCTGTAGCAGACATTGTTACTTGCCAATCCAATCTCCATCAAGACTGCATTCCCAGTCTTCTAACAGACATTGATTACGGCCAGGTATAAACCCTACAATATATGCCCATGACCCCAAGTACCAGCCTCAGGGAAAGGACCTGATGGGTCTAACTCAACAATGGCAGTACCATTTCTCTTTGCATGTTTGACCAATGAGATGGCCAAGTGAAGTTTGTTGAGTGACTTCTGAGAAAGATATCCTAGCTACAAAAAAAAAAAAGAAAAGAAAAGAAAAGAAAAGAAAAGAGAAGAAAAGAAAAGAAAAGAAAAAAAGACACAAGAAGAAATGGATCTTCATCCTCCAGACTTTTCTTTCTTGATGTGATACCTGGAACAGCAGTAGCCCTCTTGCAACCATGAGGTACAACCATGAATATGAAAACTTGGTATCTGAGGATAAAGCTGGATGTGCTGAGAAAGGCAGAAGAGAGATTGAAAAGAACCCAAGACCTTGAGGAAGTCATTGAGCTGTTAATATAATCCATTCTGGAACTGTCTTTCCTCCACACTTCTCATAACATAATACATTTTTCTTAAAGAATAAGCCATTCCAGGCTGAATTTTTTACTACATTCAGCTGAAAGCCTCCTGGGTGATACAGATACATAGACGAAGATGCTTCTTTAAAGAACTGGCAGTCAGCTGATGCAATGGAATACGCATTCTGGAAAGAGCATTTTGGCCAGAAAGGAGAACATAGGCAGAGATAGGTGACTCAGCTCTTGATCCTCCAAGTGTTTTCTAAGACATTGTAAGAAATTCCTCTCTCTGTTTTTAGTTTCAGGTCACCAGTTAGTTAGGTCAAGCATCTTATCTAGAAAGATATATCTTTGGGGGTGCCCGGCTGGCTCAGTTGGTAAAGCATGCAACTCTTGATCATGGGGTTGTGAGTTCAAGCCCCACGCTGGGTGTAGAGATTACTTAAAAAGAAAAATTTTTAAAAAGAAAGATATATCTTTAGAGAAAGAGATTTCATAACAAATAAACTGAGAAGCATTTTAATTTACACCAGTTAGAAGAATGTGTAAATTAAGGAAGTAGGTAAAGTAAGTTGAATAACTTCTTAAGGTTCTTCTGATAAAATGGAACCCAGGAATTTTAAGCAACATTTTATAACTTAATTATTTTCCTTTTTTAAAGCATAATTTACACGCTATAGATGTCCCGATCTTACATGTACCACTCAATCAGTTTTGAAAAATGCTTATCAAGACACAGAACATTTCCACTGCCCCTAAAATGTTTCTTCATGCTCTTTCTAACTTACATTATTTTTATGATTTGTGTTTTCTGTATCCTTTCCAAAAAATTTTTGCTTGGCCTGAGGTCATGAAGATATCCCTCTAAGTTTTCTTCTAGTAGCTTTATTGTTTTAAATATTACATTTAGATGTTACATCCATCTCAAATTGATTGATTGTTCTGCATAAAGTAGGGGCTGAGATTCATCACACACACTATACACACACACACAACAGAATATTCACATATGTATAAATATCTCATTGTTCCCGTATCATTTATTCAAGAGATTTTCCTTTCCCCCATTAAATTGCTTTGACACTTTTATCAAAAAGTATTTAGTCATATATTTGTGGATTTATCTCTGGACGTTCTCTTCTGCCCCATTGATCTACATGTCCAGCCTGTCCTCGGATTAATCACTAATCTGATTAATAATGTTGAAGTCAAGTAGCATGAGTCTACCAACTTGGTTCTTTTTCAAGATTTTTTAGGCTATTGGTCCTTTGCTTGTCCAAATAAATTTTATAATTGTCTTATCAATGTCTGAATTAGAGCCTTCAAGAACTATATTAAAGGTGATGGAACAAGGCTTTGCTATGAAAAAGATGAAAGAAACTTTGAGATGAATATCCTGGTGGCAAGCATGGGGGTGGGGATGAGGGGGTGCAAATAACATCTGTGTGGAGAATAATTAGCTTTTTATTTTATTAGTTTCAGAGGTAGGATTTAGTGATTCATCAGTTGCGTCTAATACCCAGTGCTCATTACATCACATGTGCTCCTTAATGAGCATCTAAAGTTACCCCAGTTACCCCATCCTCCTACCCACCTCCCCTCCAGCAACCCTCAGTTTGTTTCCTAGAGCTCAGTGTCTCTTATGGTTTCCTCCCTCTCTGTTTTCATCTTATTTTATTTTTCCTTCCCTTCCCCTATGTTCCTGTTTTGTTTCTTAAATTCCACATACGAGTGAAATCATATGGTATTTGTCGTTCTCCGGTTGACTTATTTTGCTTAGCATAGTGCCCTCTGGTTCCAACCACATCATTGCAAATGGCAAGATTTCATTCTTTTGATGGCTGAGTAATAGTCCATTCATGTGTATGTGTGTGTGTGTATACACACACACCACTTCTCCTTTATCCATTCATCCATTGGTGACATCTGGGCTCTTTCCGTAGTTTGGCTATTGTGGACATTTCAGCTATAAACACTGGGGTGCAGGTGCCCTTTCGAATCACTATGTTTGTATTCTTTGGGTAAATACCTAATAGTGCAATTGCTGGGTCATAGGGTAGCTTTATTTTTAACTTTTTGAGGAAAGTCCATTCTGTTTTCCAGAGTGGCTGCACCCGTTCACATTCTCACCAACAGTGTAAGAGGGTTCCCCTTTCTCTACATCCTCACCAACATCTATTGTTTCCTGAGTTGTTCATTTTAGTCATTCTGACCGGTGTGAGGTGGTATCTCACTGTGATTTTGTATGGATTTTCCTGATGCAGAGTGATGTTGAGCATTTTTTTATGTGTCTGTTGGCTGTTTGTATGTCTAGAAGCTTTTCTTGGTTAAAAACTTGCACTGTGAGTCAGAAGGGAGACTGCTATGGACTGAATCATGTTCCCCTCAAAAATTCTTATGTTGAGTCCCTAATCCCCCAGTGTGATGGTGTTTGGAGATAAGGTCTTTGGGAGATAATTAGGTTTAGATGAGGTAGCGCCCTCGTGATGGGATCAGTGCCCTCCTAAGGAGAGACACCAGAGAGCTGGCTTCCTTTCTCTCTCCCTGCCATGTGAGGACACAGGGAGAAGACAGCTATCTACAAGCCATGAAGAGAATCCTCACCAGGGACCCAAATCAGCCAGCACCCTGGTCTTGGACTTCCAGCCTTCAAAACTTTGAGACATAAATTCTTGTCGTTTAAGGCCCCCAGTCTGTGGTTTTGTGTTATTACAGTCTGGACTGACTGGCACAGAGACCTTAGGGGAAATTATCATGGTCCTGAAAGTTGCCAATTTATTTTGAGTCAAGGGGCCATTAGAACTTACAAATGGCAGATTGATTGCATGCATTTATAGCCATTCCCTTCCAAAACCCTACTAAAATGACAGCAAAGGCAAATATTTGCTAAGAGAATGGGAGAGGAGATATGTCAATCAACTTTTTTAAGGTGGAAAGCAGATGGGACATAACTGACCTAAACAGAGCAGAGGAAGCAGAGGAAGTTGAAACCAGGAGCCTGCATAGGATACCAGGGAGAAGCAAGCGATCTGTCGTGCTGAGCCCAGAAAGGACTAGGAATTAGAAGCAGCAGCTCCCATTAACACGTGGGGCTGAAACAGGAACAGTGCAGCCATGGGCCCCCATCCCCACAACCACAGAAGAGCAGCTCTGTGAAATAAGAATATAAGGCAAACCACGGATGTGACTTCAAATTTTCCGGGAGCCACATTAAGAGAGGTAAAGTTAATTTTAATAATACATTTTACTTAACCCAATATGTTGTTATTTCAATATGTAATCAATATCTTTTAAAATTTGTAATGAGACATTTTACCTTTTTTTCAAAATGTCTTCAAAATCTGGTGTATATTTTACCCTCACGACACATCTCAATTCTGACCAGCCACATTTCGAGCGCTCCACGGCCACATGTGACAAAGGGTTATTGTATTAGACAGCATGGGTCTACAGCAACGGAAACAAAAAGGCCCTGAACGCAAAGACGCAGACACAGGAAGGAGTCTGGGTCCACAGCGAAGCTGAACAGGAGTTTTAAGTAAAAGTCTCAGTCCAGCTTCCTCTCACCCAAAACCCAGAATACAGGCATTGGTCTCTTCTCTGGCCCCCAATTCAAGAGACTGGGTCCTTCTTAGGGCCTTGGAAGAAACAACAGCAATTTAGAGGGCTACATCAAAACTTCAGAAATCACAAACTTCAGAAAACTAATACAATGTATTGCATTCATAAAAGCAATACCAGGATAAAGTAAAAGCTAATAAGAAAGACATTTTGAAAATTAGAAAATATGGTAGTAAAATGTCCATAGAGTGTTGGGTCATAAAGACAAAGGAATCACGCAGATGAGGGGAAAGATATAGGGATGGACACTTAAAGAATCAGAAGATCAACCCAGGAGATTCAACGCACAAAGGAGCTCGAGAACAAGACTAGAGAGGACATTGGCAGGAAATTCACCAGGAAACACTCTGAGAAAAGTTTCCCAGCAAGGACTGCTCTTTTTGTTATAAGCCTTATGGTACTATTTGACTCCCACAAGTATGTGCATATATTACTTTGATAAAAATTTAGAATCGTTTGAAAACTAAAACTGTTACAAAAAGGAAAAAAAGGGGCAATTAAATCTTTGCTTAGGATAGGTATGACAGGATAATGAACTATCCTTGATGAACAGGTGTCTGTTGCTAGTACCTGGTAAATATTACATGATCAGAAGCAACAAAAGCACCAGAGAGGTGACCTCTTCCCCACCCCACTCCTGGTTTAACAGCACTGTTTTAATACAATAATAAAAACAAAAGTCTCTAGGCTTCAAATTGCAGAAAATCTTGGGTGCCTGGCTGGCTTAGTTGGTAAAGCATGTGACTCTTGGTCTCAGGCTTGTGAGTTCAAGCCCCACATTGGACTTGGGCATAGAGCCTACTTTAAAAAAAAAATCTAAAAAATGTTTTTTTTTAAACTGCAGAAAATCTCTTTTGAGCTTCAAGATATTTTCAATTCAGAACCTGTGATCTACAGATTTCTTTGGCACTTGTCATCATCCTATCAGAGAAAACTCAGATGAAAGGAGGACAGACTATGCCTTAGAATCCCCTGGAAGAGTCTCTGCAAAACATGTCCACACCTTGACAGGCAGGGCCTGTCCCCAGTGCTGATCGTGCCAAGGCTGCTGAGAATGAGAAAGGCAAAGTGATGGCAAAGTTCCGGGCCTTCAGGGGGCCTCATGATGGTGGGAACTCTGGGGGAGGGGGAGGGAGCATCCACAAGTGCCCTGAGAGGGTCCCCATCTTTGAGAACCAGCCACATCAGAATATGGGGAGTAGGCTGTCAAAGTACACATTCCCAGCCCCACCCTTGACCTGCTGGAGCGACCCCTCTGGAGATGAAGCTCAGGAACCTACATTTTAAAAGGACCTCAACCCACCCAGGCTGCTCTCGTTAATTCCCGTGCACGCGCACCAAAATTAGAGAAACAGCATGGAACTGTGGGAACTCAGCGTGGAAAAACCTAGCTTCAGAGCCTGAAGCTTCTATTAACCTCAAACTGTGTCTCCATGAGCTCCTTCCGGTGGGACTCTCGGGGAAAACATTTCAGATGAGCTCTACAGGCTGGAGCAACCAGCTTACTTAATGGACTAGAAGAACTTGCCATGGCAATCTGGGTCCAAATATCCAGATACTTCTCCAGCAAACACTCATCGATTGCACCTACACTCATGAGTCTAGAAAAAAGAAAAAAGAAAAAAAAGACAGGCTACGAACAGGGCTTGCCTTGTACTTGACTTTCAACTCAGGAACTTTTATCCCATTTCCTTGTTGAGTGACCTTGAGCACGTACTGCTGGGAGAGGAAGTATTTATTCTATCCATTTATTTAAACCATCTCTGCTGAAAAAATAGGCTCATCGTATGCTCGAGACCTTCATGTTATGACGGTGGGTGGTAGGGCCACATGTGTGAGTATATGTGCGTGTTATGCAAATGCCTCTCATACACAGCTCTTGGGAACTGGAGCGAAGCCAAGGGCAGATATTAATGAGACATTTGATTA
Source organism: Ursus maritimus (assembly GCF_017311325.1). Lineage (NCBI taxonomy): Eukaryota > Metazoa > Chordata > Mammalia > Carnivora > Ursidae > Ursus > Ursus maritimus. Next base: position 1,509,629 of record NW_024426008.1, read on the forward strand.
AGATCAAGCCCTGCCCACTCATTTGAAGTGTGTGTTAACAAAGCATCAAGGAAAGGGGCCTGAGTGCCAGTTCTCCAAGAACATGTGGGGGGCAGCCCCAGTCTGTGTGTGTGCTGGCCGGGAGGCAAACATTCACATTTCCAGCTGCTGGGAACCAGATGAGAGAGTGGCCCGTGTCACACCACTGCTGCGGGTGAGGGAATGGGCCTCTTGAAGAAAACATTTCAGATAAGATCTACAGGCCAGAGCAATGCTCCCGGGAAGTTCAAAGGCCTGCAGAGAGAATGCAGCTCTCTCCAAAGGCAAGTGTTGCCCTTTGCTTCCCCGGGGCACTCTGGTTGAGGCTGACAGCTCCTCGTGGAGAACCGAGACTGAGAGGAATTATAAAAATGACCAGAATGAGGCTGTCCATGGGTCTCCAAACAAGACAAAGCTGCCTGTGTCTAGTAGCTCTGGCTACCCTCTTGCCTCCAGGAAGCAGAATGCGCCACAGGCTCTCAAACTTGGGCCTTAATTAATCCTCCTGTGTCTCCGGTGCTCTGAGCGTGAGCAGCACGCAAGGATGCACACAAAAAATCTTACGCCTAGAACATAGGAGGACTCGAGTCACACTCAGGGACATCTTGGGTAATAAACATGAACCAAGTCCATCTTTGGCATAGTTTGTTAATGAGCTCTCACATTCTGCTGAGAAATACTATCTGGGAAAGATAGGTCATATGATGAGAGATATATGTGGCATTTGGAGGGAGGGGACAGGTAAAATTTGCAAGGTAGAGGGAGTGCAGTCTTGCTGTGATTATAGTTTTGCATCAAGGGTATCAATGTATGAAGATGAGGTTGATGATGATGGTGACAGTGACACCACCACTAATTTCTGAACTCTTCTTATGAGCCAAGCCCCCCAAGTCCCCAAGTACTTTACTCTCTCTCTCTCTAACAAAAAAAAAAAAAAAAAAGGAATGGTTTTGGTTTTGAGGGAAATCTTGGGAGGAGTTTAAAACCTAAAGAAAACGCAGTGAAAGAGCTCTAGATAGTTCTAAGGAACAAGAATGATGTGGGGAATTTTACAGGCACTATTTTCCTGGTAAAGGAAAATACTGAGTCAGATTGCTCCAGGGCCTAAACCTCACTCTTGGAAATAATGTAAACCCTTTGGGAGTACTCAAACTAGCCAGAGGAACATCTTTTGCCAGTGGGCCTGAATGCCCTGAGACATCACAATAAACCTCTGTTGGGGGGGGGGGGTTCCATGCAGAGGCCTCAGCTGGACCACCATAGTGGGTAACTTCCAGCCCCATCATACACGCCGGAGAGTGTGTGTGCTACGTTTCTCAGTGTTGTTTTGTGACACTGACCGAATGTCTTCACTGTGTAGAATCCCCCCCCCCGTATTTTTTTTTAACTTTGCATGGATTTCCTTTTATAGAACATCGATTTCAATATTATAGAAATGTTCTGTGGACCATTCTAGAGGAAACCACATGCTGGTCTGGGTGCTGTTGGTAGTAACAAATATGAGACAGACCTTCCTTCGGGGATCTCACACTTCCATTTCTGAGGCAAGATTAACTCACATACAACTAGAGAACAAAATGGAGCTCCTTCTAACCTATCAGCTGCTTTGTGCAAACTGAAAAAGAGACACCCCTTACTCCAAGGGTTTTTAGCCCTGCTCCAGATATACTGCGGAAGGGCAGAGAGCATGGATGGGATTTTTGTCTCATTTCATCCTCTTGGCAAGATGTCCTTGTGCAGTGAACAACTTACACAACCTTATATGAATATAAGACCCAATAAATTAAATTTGATCAAATTTCAGTATGTTTATTACCAATAGTTAAAAAGAGGACAACTGGGCTATGGTTATCAAACATCCCACACTTAAACATCTAAATCTACCAAACCTCACTTCACCTGTTCCTTATATTCTGCCTTCTTTCTTATTTTAACATATGGATCATCTGTGCTTCTGTCTTAAGAGTGCGCTCTCATTCTCTCTCACTGATCAGAGACCTCACACCTTCACCTGACCTGCCTCTTACAGCATCATCAGTTTCCTCTCTTTATTAAATAGGTCAACCAATAAACAAATGCTGGGCTTTCAGCTTAAGAAACAAACATTGATCTCATCTTTTCCAACTATTGCCCCAATTCTCTCTGTTCACTTCTCAGCAAAACTCCTCAAAAAGCTGTCTATATTCACCATCTCCATACCCCCCGATTGTCTTCCCCTTCGCAAGCCTGGCACAGGTCACGGCCAGCCCCTCACCTACAGCACTGGTACTGGGCACTCCCTCTATCCTCTTTCCTTGGCCTTTGGACTTCAGTCACAGCCAAGAGAGAGGGTCCCAGTGTGTCACATGACCATCAAGAAGCTCCAATTCTGGGATGCAATTAGATTCCCTGAGTTTTTTCCCCATTGCCTTCAAGGTCCTCATTCCTCCTTTTCTTCCTTTGTATTTAAATATCTGTCACCACCAGTCCTTCCTTGTCCTAAATACCTTTCAGCAACTTTGAGTTGGAGGCATAGAAACCCCTGAGGTCACGGCTTCCATATACTTGCAGTGCCCAGGCAGCTGGTGTGAATGAACGAGACTGTCGGAAGAAGCAAGTCACAGATAAAGAAGATTGACACGGGGCTTAGAGTTGGGGGTGCAGTAGGGAGTAGTGGGACCACAGTCAACTGCAAGGGGACAGTCACTGTCCTATCTGAAGGGGACAGCTACTGACTAGTTAAGGCCAACTATTGCTCTACTGGACTACAAGGCTTAATGTTGCCACAAATTTTGCTATTTCAAGAGAAGTCATAAATCTGGCTTTTTATGTGAAATCTCTGAGTCTTTAATATGCTTGCTACAAATTCAGATTGTCTGCCCAAAGCTGTGTGGACCAGCCAACCAGAAGCTCATCAAAACACGTATGAGGACTGGAGCTGGCCTCCGGCTTCCCTTTTGTAACCTTGGTCCGATGTTTTCATACTGAGTTCAACCTCCCTTTGATTATGTCTCTCAAGTTCCCCCACGATTTCATTATTTCCTCCTCATTCTCTCAAGCTCTTTTCTTGGTTCTTGGAAATTAGAACCAGGAGATCGATGGACAGAAAGCAGTGTTTTATCCCACACACCAAACTTGGAGCTTTGTTACTGATTCACATTATAATTGTGAGTCAAGATTTGTTGCCCTTTTTCCTTCTTTAGCTTGTTTCTGTTCTCAATCAGAGGACAAAGCATAAAGTTCCAGGGTGACCTACCAGATGACAGAACCACCCAATGGAAATCAGGCCCATTGTTTGTGAGCTGAAAGGCCCCAAGCATAAGTCTGACTAGAAAATGAAAAGGCAAATGAGACAAGCTCTGGGCAGAAAAGAACCCGGGTCCAGCAGTTCTTTCCTCATTTCACATGAGTATCGCCAGTGAGAATTCCTTCTGTTTATTTCTAAGAATGATGTCAGTTCGAGCACGGGTTGAGTCTGGGAACCATCTACAGTGCAGCAAGGCCATCCTTATATGTATTCACCTAAATTTCAGGAGCCTGGAAATTAAGAAAACTCCAATGTTAACCAGTAAAGCTAGCAAAAGACCTGTCCCTTATCCTTTTAGGTTAAGAAGGTTAGCCTGCCCTAAATTACAATATTCTTTAGGAAGAGGACATGATACCCATGTACCTTAGTATCAAGTAGGTTTCGAACCATTCCTGAAAGTCTTATTGCAGGGGAGAAGTTTCACCAGGACATGAAAGGGACATCCACTTCAGAACTGAAGGCATTTCAGAGAGCATTAGTGCTCACTGACACTCGTATGCACACTCCTGTTTCCATATTCCTTCACAGTTGAGTACATGACTAGTTTGGGCCAATGAAATTGCACTTCCGGTTGAAGTGATTACATATCTGGTACTCCTTTTATCCTCTCTCTTCTGTTCACTTGACTGTAAGCATTTGGCTCAGACAGCCAAGTCACACGAGGATTCTAGAGTCACTGCTTTGGAGGACAGCTGCCATGGACATCATGGCGTGAATAAGCGATAAACTAGTTTTAAGTCACTGGAATTTGGGGATAATTGTTATAGCAGCTATCTTTAACTTCTATGACTAATACAAAGAGAAAATGGAAAGACTAGAGAAAATTTACCCCTAAGCCTTCCAGTAGCCCTTATGTTGAGTTCCAGGAAAGGGAAGCTGCTTACTATTCTACCCATACAGGAAAATGTGCAACATATAACATCACTCCCCAGGTCCTGAGACAATGTCCACCTTTCCTCTGGGATTGGGTTATATAGACTTGCAGGTCTTTGAGACCCATCTCCAATGTGGCTCTCCACTAAAAAACTCACATGATTACCACAGTTTCTTTTTAACATTGTTGGAATTCCCCATGCAGTTCTGCTGAGAAAGTACAGCTCACATCAAGGTTGCCTGTGAGTTCAGGCAATGAAAAGTTGTTTTGAAAGAAAAGTGTCTCTCCAAAGCCCAGGTGGAACAAAAGAAGATTCACGCCTGACTGCAAGAAAACTATGCTGTCTGCCATGGGTGATGGAGGAAGGAGAGAGGAGCCATGACTTTGGCCCTTCTGCTTGTTTTGTTCAACTGGTTTGACAGTTTTAGCCCTAGCTTCAATTCCAGAGAAGCTGCTTCAGGATGATGACTTTGGTTTTCAGACTCCAGTTATGGAAGGTGAATCTCTAAACTTCTGATCATCTGGATATGAAGAGAAACCCTTAACTCAGTTAACTGGATAACTAAGAGAAAGAACTATAGCCTCAAAAAAAAAAAAACTGACCGTCTTTGCCCATTAAAGGAAAGAAATAAAAAGAGGAAGAGGAAGAAGAGCAGAAAGAAGGGGTGCATGCCTTTCCTTCCTTATTTGACACAAATGCAGAGAGACATGTATGTTTGGCAATGCTGGAATCCAGTATCCCATTAAGTGGGATGTAGAGAGTTCTTCTGGTGTTTCTGATTCATATTCTCCCTCAGTCTGTCAGAATTTGTGGATTAACTTATTACCCTCAGCTCACCAAATCAGATCTACTTCCTGCTCCTTTAGCACCAGGCTGGTAGGAAACATAAACTTGGGTCTTCCTGGGGCCAGAAGGAACAGGAACCATGGCTGCCAGGTTAGGGAGCGCACCAGCATGTATCACTCCAACACATGCCCTCACTCCAGATTTGATGCCTAGCAGGGAGAATCCAGCCAGCCGCGCTTGAACAACAAGCTCACCGCCCGGCTGGGGAGAGTGGGGCACCGTGATTGACAGTCTACCAAGTCGGGTGAGCTAATTCCCTGGAATGCACAGAATGGGGATGAAGTAATTTCCTGGAAAGGAAATGGGGTGCTATTACTATGAATGGGGAACAGCAAAAACAACAAATGTTCACCCCACCTCCTCCCTAAGTTAATATATTTGATTTTAACCCAAGGCTCCTGGAGACAGATTGACATCTGTGGAAAAGCAGGAAAGAGTCCCTTGGTCTGTTCATAAAGGGGAGAGCACCATCCCATAAAACATCCCAACCCTGGAAACTTACAAGGTACCTGTATGTATATTTCCTCCTGGGAAATTATTAGTCTCCTATTTCACAAACTAGGAAAGGCAGGCAGGGAAGAGAGAAACCCTGCCCAAGATTATCAGCTAAGCAGAAAGCCTGCCATGCATCAAGGCACTCAGGCATCTCTCCCCACTGAAGGGAGAATTCGTGAGTATCTCTGCAGAGCTCCTCATTACCAGTGGAAACATTCCCCAAAGCACATATCCTCCTGGGGGTGGGGTGTGCAGCTGTAGGATGGACCTTTAGGTTGACTGTTACCTCAGGAGTTTGAGGCGTTAGGCAGTGGGTTGGGGAGGGGAAGGGACCCAACATGAAAAATTTCAAAGCTGAAAATATTTTCCTGAAAATACAGCGTCTGTGTGCAGTAGGTGTCAATATAACTGACCTTCTGTGTTGAGTTGGAGCTGGGAATGGATCTTTTACAGGAAAAAGGAAATGCATGGGTGTGGAGCTGCCAGCAGCAAAGGAAGTTTCCAGGCGACCTGTCTTGGCGCAATTTATAGACACAAGTCTCAGAAGGGCTGTAGCAGGGCTGTGGAGAGGGTGTGATTTGTTGGTTGTGGAGCCTGGCACCTGGCATCCGTCCATGCTGACTTAACCCAGCATGCACGTGTATCGCCCCTACGCACAGCAGTATCTGGGCAGTTGGAATGAAAAGAGCAGAAAGAAAATCCACTCATCCAGAGGGGAAATAAAAAATGGAACCTGGAAAGGAGAAAAATAGTGATTGCGGGGAAGGGGAGCTGGAGGAAATGGCTGGAGGGTAATGAGCCTCCCATGGCCTGTCTAAGGCTTGACTTAAAGCAGCGAATTAAACTTGCCCTTTGTTCCAAAAGACCCATAGGACAGATGCTGCAAAGGTCTTCTGAAAAGAAGGCAAGTCCCTCTTAGCCATGAAGTTGGGTCCACTGGGAAATGAACAAATGAACAAAGGGACAGAACCAAATAACTTGACGCCCATCACCAACCCCAAGGCTTCCCTGCAGAACAACGGAGACCAGAAAGAAGTGGCCCACAGCTCTTCAGCAAGAGCCAATTAGTCAGTAAGGCATGACAGTCAACACACGTCCTGGGGGAGAGGCCACGCAGTGTTTACAGAGCCTGGCGGCCGGTGCCAGAGCTAACAACCCACACGCACGGCCCAGCTGGGCAAGCCTGAAAAAGTAAACTCGTTTCCTCTGGGTCTCGGTGGCTGCAGCTCAAAACATTCTCCACAGCCACATTCGCTTCCCTCCTCTCGGATCCCTTCCAGAAAACCCACACATCTGTATACACACTTTAAAATAAATATGCATAAAAGCAGAATCCAAGCTGAGGGTCGGGGGTGGGGAGGGCCTCTGAGGTTCTTCTCTGGGTGGACCCTGCTCCAAAGCTGCTCTGCTCCCCCAGGAGAGCCGCCCTGGACAGGCTCTAATTGTAGCATTTCCGAGAAGTGTGAGAACTCGTTCGAATATCATACCTGCTTTGTGGTTCCCTATTCAACGCAAACACAATTTTGAGGTCTGCAGCACAAATTTTCTCCCCCAAAGACATCTACAAACTTCTGAACTCGACTCAGAGGGTGAAAAAGCCTGAGTTTCTTCTCAAGTTCATTGGAAACCCTCCAACCCAAGACCCATCCCCACCCCCCAACTTTACCAAGGGTTTTCCTTCCCACTAAGACAGCAAAACCCAAAGACTGCTCTTTGCAAGCTTATTCTTGTCCATTGTCCAAATCCAGTCTCAGACTGGCCCCACCAGATCGCAGGGATGGAAAATGCCAGCCTGAGTTCTGGAAGGCTGAGGATGGGTAGGCTGCCCTTTTGACACATTGTGGACCCTAAGATGCACTTGGGAGCAAGGAAAAGAGTGAGGTTTGAAGCGAGGCTAATTCAGGGTGCAGCTGAACAATGACAAAGGTGCTACAGTTTGGCCAACGGGCAGAGGAAGTGGAGAATAATTCGTAGCACAACCGCCAGGGAGTCAGCATATGGCCGTGTCACCTGGAGGCTCAACTGTGGACCCATCACTTAGCTTCATCTTTCACTCAGGTCCCTGTAAAATGGCCAAGATCTTAATTGTCACATTCATGAGGCTCAAGGTTATAGTAATGGGCATACTGGTGAGAATGCCAGGAGCTGGCATCGTGCCCCCAAAACATCAGCCTCCCCAGGCTGGCAGCTGCCGAGGGCCCTCCTCCGCCTGGCAGACACCTTCCGCCATCTGTCAAGGTCCAGCTCACACGTCACTCCCTCTTAAAGCTCCACCCATCCGAGCAGATCTAGTTGCCCCTTGTCCGGCCCCCAAAGCTGTGGCCTTCTAAATTTTTGGTTTGCGTGCTCCCTAGAAGTGGTTTGAAAATCCATACACCCTCTCTCACAGTTTTAAGATGACATACAAAAACTTTTACTGGAAGTTTAAATAGTTCCAGAGGATGTCATTTCCTTAGTATTGTAAATATTAGCATTTTAAAATAAAATTATTACATCGCTCTTTAAATGTTGCCAACGGAATCTAAGTCCCGGAGCAACTCTATATTCTGAAACTTATAGATTTTAAAAATACATGAGAAGTCTTCTTTTTTTTTAAGTTTATTTATTTACTTACTTATTTTTAAGTAATCTCTACGTCCAATGTGGCGCTCAAACTCATGACCCCAAGATCAAAAGTTATATGGTCTTCTGACTGAGCCAGCCAGGCACCCCCATGAAAAATCTTCTTTATCAACTTACTAGTCCATTTTTTCCTTGAACTCACATTTCCATTCCACTTATTCTTTGTCCATTTTAGCAATTGTCATATACTTTCATGTTGGAAATTTTTTTTCACAAATGGTCATCACACCATTCTTTTCTGCAACAGAAAATGTAAATACATTGAAATTTTAATTTCATTATCACTGTAAGTCTATAAGTTTTAAGCAGCTTTTTCTAGACCAACTTATCACTTCAATAATTATCAGAGGGGCGCCTGGGTTGCTCAGTCAGTTAAGTGTCTGACTCTTGATTTCAGCTCAGGTCACAATCTCAGTGTCCTGGGATTGAGCCCCACATCAGGCTCTGTGCTGAGAGCAGAGTCTGCTTATCCCTCTCACTCTGCCCCTTCCGCCCACCCCTACTCATTCTCTCTCTCTCTCCAATAAATAAATAAATAAAATCTTTAATAACTATCAGAACACAATCAAGAGAATATATTATACATATATTACATATATAGATTTTCATAAATAATAAACATAAGAGTAAATTCTATTAAAAATTCACCTCTTAAAAAATTTAAATGGCACCTTTTTTTTCCAATTAGATGTATCCATGGATGAAAATTATTCATTGCTAAGATGAGATAAGGTCCAGAATCACTTCTATTCCTATTTAACATTTCTAGAGAGAAAACTCTGAGAAATCTTGTTCTTCCAAAAATAAGATATGAAGGCAAGAAGTTTTATGATGCCAAAAATTCCATAACAATCTCTAAAGTTAGTAGTGACCTATCAGTTGGCAAACCAGTTTGGTCCTCCTTCAGTTTTGTTGAAAGAAAAGAATTAGAAGCCATGAGAGCTGAAAATATATTTGTTACCCAGTCACTAGTCATTTGCTTTCCTAATTCTGGGAAAGACACCAAAAAGGCTGTACCCAAACTTCTCAGATGACTGCTAATTATACCTGCTACTCATTTACTTAGAGGCCCCTTGTTTAAACTGAAAAGGTTGGGAAAATTAAAATACTTGTTATTTCAATACAACTTTGCCAATACAGTATTTATTTTTAATTTTTAAATTGAAATATAATTCACATATTATAAAACTTACCCCTTTAAAGTGCATAATTTAATGGGTTTTAGTATCTTCACAAAGTTATGCAATCATTACCACTATCTAATTCCAGAACATTTTCATCAACCCAATTAAGAATTCCTGCACTTATGAATACTATTCCTCATCCTCCCTCCCCGCCTCCAGCTAATACAATTTTTCATAAAATTATTTTATTTTATCACATGCTTTAGATGTATTTTCATCTAAAGCTTGGATTTTCAGATTTAGCTGATTCGGTTCAGGGAAATGTCTGCTATATAACCTATCTGGCAAGGTAGTCTACATTGTCAAGCCGAGCAGCCAAACCAGATTTAGTTTCATTTAAAGAAAAACTGATTTCAGTTTCAAATATTTGTGTTAATACCCAACTCTAGCCTACCACCTTACTTCTGATTTTGAATTCAGAGATGAGAGATCAATGCATAGGCAAATAAGTGGTAGACCAGCTGTCCGTCTTAGAAATCGAGAAGTCACAGCACCACATTTTCAATTAATTGTCTCTGTAAAGTAGACCTTTGCTATTGCTTATTGGTCCCCTCTTTACTTCATGTTTGAGAATCTCTTCAGGAGGTATATATTCTTTGACATTATTTTGAGGATGGAAGAGGAGAGGTTATTGAACAGAAATCTTCATCGCTCTCACTGCCTCACTCTACAAAACATCTGAATTCACAGGCCCAAATACTTCCTTTCTGGGTACCACATTTCACCCATGGCAGAATTGCAACACGGTGAAATTGCGGTAGACATAACGATGTGCCATGAAGATCCCCTCCAAAGAAACCCTGGCTGCCCAACTGTGGGAGGTGAGCCAGCAGATGGTCTCCAACTGTTAACTCCTTTGGGGCTGGCCTCAGCTTTAAGAAAGCCAGGCTGGTGTGCCTTTCCTGCCCAGGGAGGACCACTGTGGTGGCCAGTGCTTGCTCCAGAACTCCCCAAGTGTTGCCAAGCCTTTGTCAGGCCTGCATCTTTTCTGACTTCTTCTACCCAATCCTGCTTCTTCCCCTCTCCCTTGGCAGGTGTTGATCCCGAAAAATATCTGGCACCCCAATCTCTGTTTCAGCTTCTGCTTCTGGAGAACTCAGCCTGTAACAGAAAGATACTAAGTTCTCTGCAGGTCAGTGGTGTCCAGTTACAGAAGTTTTGCCAACACCAATATGTTGAATCATGATTTTATTGCCCCAAAGACTTTTACATCCCTGTGCAAGACCCCATGGAGGGACTCATAATGAGTGAGACCCCATACCTTTCTTTAGCCAGGTGATTTGGGAGTTGAGGAAGGTAATGGGCTTACCCCAACACAGCCATTTTTCAGTCAATATGGAATTTGAGCATCTGAAGTTGATTCCCTTAAAACCAGCTCAGCCCACGTACACCCTGGGAGGTCTTTGGATTCACAGTCCAATTCAAACCTCCTGCCTATACAAGTTGTCTGCCCTAATAATCACAAAGTGTATTTTAATCGATCTATCGAACAGTTTTTTTCTCCATCTCATGGAGAGTTTACTGGAAAGGACTGAGTTTCATTCTTTCATTCAGTCAGTCAATCAATCATTTAATCAGTCACCAATAACTTTTTTTTTTTAACAAATATGTCCTGAGTACTCACTTTATGCTGAGGGTATATGGGCGAGTGATCCCTGACTCACTGTATGCTGAGGGTATATGGGCGAGCGATCCTCGACTCACTGTATGCTGAGGGTGTATGGGCGAGCGATCCTCGACTCACTGTATGCTGAGGGTGTATGGGCGAACGATCCCTGACATCTACCCAATGTACATGATTTTGCTCCCAAGAAGCTCACAGTTCTTAAGAGAATCAGGGAAGAGTGAGGGGAGTGGAAAGAAGCCAATGACCTAAAGGCAGTGAGAACCAAGGCAGACCTAGTCTCAGTAATATTGAAAAAGGAAAATGATTATTTTTATTACTTTAACTCCTTTGAAATCTCAATGTTTCCTTAGACAGAGTAACCGTTGTCAGCTGCTTATCATAGAATTGTATTTAATGGAAGTAAATAATGGAGAAATATTGGAGCACCAAGAATTTCCCCTTTTGGTTTGGTTATTTTTAAGCATAGATTTTAGTAAATAGTTTATTTACAGAGTTAGTAAAATACAGCCTAATTTAAATTTAAATTTATCTCCGACCCCTGGTAATCAGTGACACTTTTCTCCCTTTTGCCAATTTTCACTTCAAATGTCAAAGTACTCTTAAAGAAAGGTAATATTAAATAGCAATAATAAGAGCTAATGCTTATTGAGAACTTACTATATTCACTCAGCTAAGTGCTTTCAACTTTCATTATTACCTACTCCTTGAAATAATCCTATGACTCACATGCCATTATTGTCTTGACTTTACAAATGAGGAATCCAGGCTGGGAGAGTTCGAGGAGCTGCTTGAGGGTGCTCTGCCAGCAAGTTAAAGAGAGTCTAACCCCACCTGGCTGCGTGCCTCACCTGACCTTACCTGAGATGCTGAGGGCTGAGAGTCCTTCTCTGACTCTTCAAAGCACCACAGTCCATATTGCCCCAACAGAATGAAAAGGCACAGGTCAGTGCCACCGGCAAAGTCCCATGCTAAAAAGGAACCTCATCTACAGGCAGGTGATTAGAAGTAAAACTTTCAGTAGCCACTTAAACTGTAGCTCTCTCTAGACCAACTCATTTCCAAAATAGCAGAAAGTGTTTCCCAAGGTCCCCCTCTTCTCTGTGACTTCTTAATAGTGGAGGCACAAGGCTCTTCTCTCAATGACATCCATATGCTGAAGGCTGGCACTGGTACATCTCCAGCCTGAGCCTCACCCCTCAACTCCACCAGCCCCTTTCGACATTACTACTTGAGTGTTTAAAAGGCTTGTCACACTTAACATGTCCAAAAGAATGTTCCAAGAATCCCCCTAAAAGTCCTGTCCTTCCACAGACTTAGTACATGGCAACTTCATCTTTCCATTCTCTGGGGAAATTTAGGTTCTTCTTGACTTCTTCTTCTTCTTCTTTTTTTCTTTCAAGATTTATTTATTTTAGACAGAGAGAGCAGGAGGAGAGGCAGAGGGAGAAGGAGAGAGAGAATCGCAAGCAGACTCCCCGCTGAGCATGGAGCCCTATGACGCGGGGCTCGATCTCACCACCCTAACATCATGACCTGAGCCGTAATCAGGAGTCGATGCTTAGCCAACTGAGCCACCCAGGCACCCCCGGTTCATCTTGACTTCTGCTTTCCCTCACACCCTCCCCAAAATCCATCAAGTCTATCACAACCCAGTCACTGTCATCTCACCTTCCATTGCTGCCCTGGCTCCTAGTCTCCCTATTTCTGTCTTTGCCTCTCCTGTATCTATTCTCAATACCAGCCAGTGATTGGGGAGCATATGACTCCACTGGTCAAACCCTTAATGGCTTCCCATTTCACGGAAAGGAAAAGCCAGACTCCTCTCAGTTGGCCATGGGGCCCTGAACAGTGGGCATCACGGACCCACTCTGCCTCCACAGCCCTCACCCCATGGTCCCAGCAACATGACCTCCTTGTTGTTCCTTCTGCCTGGAATGTTCTCCCCCAGGTACCTGCCTGACTCACCCCTCACTGTCTTCACATCTTTACCACATGGCACCCCTTCAGCAACACCTCGCCAGCCACTCTGCTCAGAAATACAACTCCTGCTCCCTCCGGTCCCTCCTCCCTGTCCCTTTCCCTGCTCTTATTCTTCTTCACAGCACTTACCGCCCTGTGACACTCCACAATTTTACTTCATAATGCTGCATCCTCTGCTCTTCAGACAGAGGGCTCTTGTCTGCTTTGGGCACTGCTCTTTTTCCAGTGCCTGGCATGCAAGAGATGCTCAAGATATGGAGGGTGAGTAAGAAGTCATGTTTCAGGAAAGCTGAGAGGGGCTGCCCGACTCTAGTGAGAGTTATTGCCCATGGTCCAAGATTTGGGATTTGTTCCCTTAAAAGCAGCACACCTTAAGCTAAAGCTTTGTGTTTGCTGAGCTTGTCCTTCCCTCAAAGGTGGGCAAATCAGTTCCTTGCCTTCAGGATGGGCCCCCTGGAATCACAACTGCTAGTCAAGATGCTACCTTTCAAGTAGCTCCAATTCCCCCAGCAAAGCTGTTTCATGAGCTCATAACCTATAAAGGAGGTGAGAACAGGATTCTGCCAAGGGGTAGGCAGGCCCTTGGCTGGAGACCCAAACTCTCTGCACCTTGGTTTCCCCATCTAAGGGGAGACAACAAAAAATGAAAATGCCTGCCTTGTCCACCATGGGAGGTATTATGGGATCAAATGGAATCAAGTCTAGGAACGGCTTAGAACTGTACTCCCCACTGTTGATATAAGTTCACTGGTGACCTGTGCCTGCAAGGTGCGCTTTTCTGATGAGTACGACTTACCCCAGGAGCTCACCAAGGACTTTAGTAAACTACCTGATGCTTCACAACCTCAGTGTGTGTCTCCACGAACAAGGCAAGGAAAAACCATCACTAGCTGAAGTGTCTCTCTCTCTCCCTCCACCCTGTCCCCTCCCTCCCTCCCCCTTCCTCTCTCTCTCTCTCTTTCTCTCTCTCTCTCTCTCTCTCTCTCACACACACACACACACACAGAAAGCCAAATAAAACTGGCATCCTGTATTCTTGATTTCCCTCTTGATAATCCATCCTTCTAACAACTCCTGCAGAAATTTCCTAGTGGATCAAAGGGAACCTCTCCCAGGGAAGCCGACTGCCGGACCCTCCTCTCACAGGTGGCCACTGATGAAGCATCCAAGAACAAGTCAGTCTGCAGTGATTCCCCTTCCTCACACAGCCCAGCTCACTCACCCCACTCCTAAACTCTGCCAACAGGAGAAATAAAGAACAGCCAAGCAAAGCTATTTATTTCAGACTCCCCACTTGGCTAAGACCCCTCCAATCACAAGCTTCCTCTTTTCCTTCAGCGGTTCTCCTGTCCAGCCTGTGGGTACAGATATTTTCCTCTTCCTGGTATAATCCTGTCACCCTGGCACCTTATTGTGGCTTCAGCTTTCAGGGGCCAACACCCACTGAGCACATTGCTTTCACTTTTCTCTTTTCTTCAACATCTCCAAATATCAGTAGGTCTCTAATCCTTCTTATTTAGGTTGGTGGCTTTCACGGATAGAATGTTTGGGGTTTCTATATGAAAGGTGTTTAGGTTGGCACGGTCACAAATGGCACACCGGCAATTTCAATTCTAAAACCAGTTCTCCTCTTTTGGGTGGCAATGGGGTCCATGAATTCAGACACTACATGAGATGCCAGACAGCTTCCACTGTTCCCTTCCCACTAAATCTAGATAGGGAGCAATAAACACCTCCCCTGTCACGTGAGTATCTCCCCTTCAAATAAACACTGACGGGCTAAGTAGAGAGGGAAGTGCCTCTCAGAGCCAAGGCCTGGCTAGTAAAGGAGGGAAGAGAAGATGCTTGCCAAAGACCAATGTTGGGACATGATCCCCAGGGAAGACTCTTGGGGGGGCCCTGAATGGCCTAGTGGGGATTTTTTTTCCTCTTCTGAAACTCATCTTTGATAGCATCCAAGAGATGGGAACCAAACTCAGTGCCTTTGAAAGAGGACCCCGAGAGCAGGAAATTGTCCCTGTTCTGTTAATTAGTTTATTTCCAGAATAAGGGTCTCCTTTCAGACATAGAGAGGTGGCCACCAAGGGAGCAAAAGAGAACCTGACCAAAGCCAGAAATGTGCTGCCATGCCATGGTGTCAATTAAAATCCAGTGGCCTAGAACCCCAGTTCCAATCTTAGACCTTCAAAACAGCCTGCTCTCTGCATTGCCTTTCAGCTAAATTATAACACAGAACAGGAGCCAAGTAAAAATTCTTTTCATCTTTAAGAGACTTTCTGGGACATAAATTCATAGGCCATGATAAAAATGTATGGGGTGAAGAAGGCTCTTTAAGTGGCTGTTGAAAATTCCTGTCTGTATGACTCTGAGAGAGTCATCTCTCAGGTAGAGCCTTGCTGGACACTGGGTTCCCACCAGCTTGGAGAAGGAGAGAATCTAGTCTTTTCTGCCTTTGAATTATAATCCATTTACACATAATGCTGATGTGCTAGCAATGGTAAGATTCTGAAACTTGTAATGCCTTTGATCTGACCCCCAGGTCAAGCTGCAAAGCCTACACGGACAACTCAAGGAAAGGTTGGAAAGCAGGAAGGCCAGTTCTGGGGACAGAGAAATGCATTCATTACAAGGCAGGTGACACCCCTGAACCACAATCCCAGATCCAACGCAAGGGGTAAGAGAGAGTGTGTCTACTGGTTGGGAGACTTTGTTCTCAGATCCATAGAAAATGCTTGCGAGGACATTTTGTGAGCTCAACAGCACTCCTTGAAATCCCGTTGTTCTTATTTTGGGCTGTGAAAGAAGAAATCCTCTGGAGGCTTCAACCCTCAGAGTGTAAGTGGCTGTTATTAAACTTGGATCGCCAAGGCCTCCATTTCAAAGACAACATTGCCAGCTGTGTGACACAGCTACTAGCAAAACAAGCAGATAAGGAGGCAGGCTGCCCCCACCCACGAAGTTCCCCTTTTAGAAAGCTCCGGGTGACCTAGATAAGTGACCATTTGAGTGACCCCACTCTTCCCTTCCCACGCCTTAATTCTGCTCTTATGTTTTAAATTCACCAATAAAGAAGGAACCTACAAACCCGAGGCACCCAACCCTCAGCCCCAATAACTGCCAAACCCCAGGTCTGCTCTCTCACAAGTGCTCTCTCTCTCTCTCTCTCCCCCACCCCACCCTAAACCTCACTGCCCTGTAGACATGCTATGTACCCTCCAGGACTCCTAGGCAATCTTAGCTGATAGCACCACTACTTATAGGCAGAGACCAACAGGAAACAACCCATCATGACATCTGCTCAGGTTCATTCTGCCAAGTAGAGCTTTCGCCAACATCACCACACCCTTCCAAGTCCATCTCCATTTGCTGTCCTTCATGAAAGGTTTTTAAGCTCCCAAAATATGTATCCTTTTCTGGATCCCCCATATACACCTTTGTATATTTTCAATAGCATCCACATTCTATCTCACATCATTCGTTTGGGCACTTGTTGTGTCCTTGGGGTAAGGGTTTTTGTCTGTCTTCAAGGTATGCTGCTCAGTGATTGTGGAATCAGAGCAAATCAAACCCAGTGTACTCCGATGGCAAGAGAACCTTCTAGTATATTAGGAATTTCCATTTTCAAAGATACTCAATTAATACAGAAGAAATAGCATATGTCCTAGGGACAATATGCCTAAAACAGTTTGCTAAGTTCCCTCCACATTGATGGTAAGAGCTGAAAAACATTTTCTAGAAGTCCACTCTAATTACTTTTAAAACTCCAGCATAAGGGCTCCTGGCTGGCTCAGTTGGTAGAGCATGTGACTCTTGATCTTGGGGTCATGAGTTCAAGCCCCACATTGGCCATAGAGCTTACCTAAAACAAACAAACTAATAACTCCAGGACGATCACTCCCATGGAAATTTGGGGTGCTGGGCACTTTCAAATTATAATCCCGCATACCCATTAAGAAGTACTTGTTCATTTGCTCAGTCTTGTGCATTTCTGAAAAACTAGAAAATCAGAAAACTTACAAACATCTAAGGAACTTAATGGCAACCCTCTGTTGAACAGTAATCTTCCAAGGCTGTCAGTCTCACGATTAGAGAATCTGCTAAAAACATGCCCCTGTAATCAGGGTCTTTTGTTTGTGCCTGCCCAAAATCTATTATCCCTTCTTCTGATAATGGCATCCATCCCAGTTCTCCTTAGAATCATCCCCCCAACACTCATTCTGGTTCATGAGTGTTTACCAGGATCCAAGGTCAGACACATGACTGTAGCATGACTAACATATTCCAATTTTCTGGACACAATAAGTAGCTTAGGGGTGGGAAGATATACCTAAATCACTCACATTAGGATAATTTGGGAATATGCTAAGCAATTGAAGAAGATGTCCTTTTTTTCCCCAAGGTTGCTAAGCTGTTAGAATATAAATCTCGATATACTGATGTCCATCTTTGCTGTCATTTGAATTAAGCTAGCTCAAAGGGAAGCAGCCTAAGACGTGGAGAAAAAGAAAGATTGATTCCTCGTGAAAATCAATTTGAAAACCTAGATTAAGTCATGCCTGAAGTTCTAGACTTTTCAGTTAGATAAAACAATAAATTCCCTTTTCCTTATGTCTTATTGTGATTAGGCTGATGTCACTTGTGGCTATGAGTCCTGACTAATGCCATGTAAATGATGGTATGATAACAGTAGCTACCATTTATTGAGTACCTAGATGTGCCAGGAAGACTAAACATATACCCTCTCTAAGCTTTACAGCTGTGGAAGGTGGCCATTATAAGACTGATTTCCCTGGCAAGGAAACTGAGGCTCAGAGAGGTGAATGGTTTGTCCAAGATCACACCATCAGTAAGTCCCAGAAATGAGATTTGAACTCTGGTTTTCCTGCCTCCGGAATCCATATTCTTTTCCCTACACCAGCTGTCTCATCAAGGAAAGGACAACTGCCATATACTGGCAGCAAGGAATAAAGATTGTTCTCAGGCATGACTGGCTTGTCATCGATTGTATCAAAATAAAACGTAGTTGTTTTTAATTGAACCATCCCTTTGGTCTTCCAAATCCTCCTCAAACTCACCAGTCATGTCCATTTTTCACCAAATCTTTTACTGTGCTGTGCAACTTCAATACCCAACAAGGAAGTCTGGCCTCTCTTGCTGTTCCAATAGGAAGGAAGGAAGGAAGGAAGGAAGGAAGGAAGGAAGGAAGGAAGGAA
>NW_024426008.1:1527784-1614942 GCF_017311325.1 Ursus maritimus
AGGAAGGAAGGAAGGAAGGAAGGAAGGAAGGAACATGAGGTCCAGGCCCCTCACGCTCTGTCAGACTGTGTGGTTTGGACTCTTGGATTATTAAGACTGCAGCTCCATTACACAGTCAAGGGAGAGGTGAAAATTGTACTCTGACAGCAGGTCAACTTGCCAACTCCAGGGTCCCAGCCAAACACTGGAGTCGGCCCCAGAGGGAGACAGCTTGTACTTCAGCAGGCATCTGGCTGCTCAAACCTTGGGGATGGATGAGTCAACCCCATTGAGGACTGTCATCTTCAATGCGGAGATTATCTGGGATTATCAGAGATTAAGGGGAAGGGAAAAAGAGTACCTGCTTAATACTGTGGCTAATGAGTTGAGAAAGAATTCTCTGTTAAAACGAATCTGCCTGCTCTACAGACCACAAGTCTCCTTTCTCCCTTTGGCTTGAGGCAAAATCGGACTCTCACGTCAACTCTGGGAGCACTGGCATAAAACCCAGTTGCCAGTGTCCCAGAATGTGCTCATCATTTCCTCCAGAACGCTCTCTTTACTCCCTAGGAAAATCCAGATGTGTCTGGAAAGAAAGATGCTTTAAGCCTTCACCGTTTAGTTTTTCTGTAGCAAAACTGATTAAAGACACTTAAAAAGGAGGGAATGGATGGAGTAAAGGGTCTATGAGAAAGTGAGGGGCCACCAAGCCCAGGGAGAAAGACTTCCCTACTTTATACTAAGGATGCTGCTCACCCAAACCCTAAGGGCAATGAGAACGTGGCAGAGCCTCCCCCTGTTTTGCTTCGAAGTCAAAGACTGAAGTTACAGAACTGCAGCAAGGAGCCGCCGAGCCTCAGCTATACTGCAGCAAGGTGCCGCCGAGCCTCAGCTATTCAGGGGATGGTCAATGCAGAGTTGTCAAAATGGCAGCCCTCAAGTGGTGGTCATTACAATGAGCTGCTTTCTCTTTTTTAACTATTATTTTTAATTTAGTGTTTAATTGCAAAAATAATACACAAATCCACTCTACTTTTAAAAATTAAAATATTTGGTTTTAAGTCCACCACTCCAATCTCATCCCCTGAGATAGCCCAAGTTAGGAGTAACTCCTGCTGGATCCATGTGTGGACACATGTATACATACAAGTGTGTGCACATATATGCTCTCAGACACTTCATAGTATTTTTGTGGGAATTATGTGTCTTTACAAAAATGGTATGCTACCCTTCTATCATTTGTCTTTTTTGCTCAGAGAAGCGTCCCGGAGATCCATTCATGTTGAAAGCCACTTGTACCTTCCACCTGGACTTTTTGAAGCAGAGCCAAGTACAGTGAAATTGAGCTGCATTAGCTTGCTCACTCGCTTTGTTCCTGCTCTTTCTTTTTCACTCAAGCCAGATCAGCATTCCCTCATCATCACTTAAGCCACATTGGGTCCCAGTTAAATCTAGGTAAAAGGACATACTACTGTGGTCCATGAATGTCCTTCAACCCCCTTCCACACCTGTGGAACCCCACCAGCTCCTCTGCCAGGTGGCCTGAGGAGAAAATGGGCTAAGGGAGACCACGGCCACTCCACCAGCACCTTCTGTCCCAACGGCCCTTTCTTACTATAGAAGATTCCCAGGAGCTGGGCCTTCTCATGAAAGTCAGCAGAGAACAGTGAAAAGGACATGGATTTTAAAATTGGCAGATTGAGGTGTGGATGTTTTCACCGAACCCTTTACTTGCCAGCTATGTGTTCTTGGGCACCTTATTGAACTTCCTTAAGCCCCAGTTGCCATGTCTGGAAAATGTAGTTATTTCTAGTTACCTTGCGGGATGCCTCCTTATGCCAGCAGCTGTAAAGAGCAAGCTGCTCTTTTGATGATGTCATGAGCTGATGCATCAGCTGTGGAGCTTGAGTTACCCAGTTTATGGGGTCATATCAGGATCTTTCCAGGCCCGAGAGAGGGAACTTCGCAGGCAGTACCACCAACACTCCAAGGTTATAGCAAGCTTGAGAGTTCACGTAATTGGCACCAGGACTATCCAGCAAATCCAAGCTATCACCAGGGAAGCCATCGTCCATGCAGCACCCACCACCCATGGCCTTCCAACCAGCCACACTATTGTCTAATGACGCCGGCCTTGAGTGTCACAGGTTTGGACCCCTTTCCTTTTTTTTTTTTTTAATGATTTTTTATTATATTATGTTAGTCACCATACAGTACATCCCTGGTTTCCGATGTAAGGCTTGATGATTCATGAGTTGCGTATAACACCCAGTGCACCATGCAATACGTGCCCTCCTTACTACCCATCACCGTGGACCCCTTTCCTAAAGCATCAGTGGCTTGGGCTCTCTGTCTTTTGCCTTTCTTTGCCTCAAACGTCCCTATTCTCCTCACTCAGACATTGGGCTTTAGAGGCAAGAGACTCAAGATGAAATGCACTTGGATTTACCAGCTCAGAAAAGAGCCCGAACTTGGATAAGAAAGAAGGCAGAAGCTTCCCTTCCCAAATTTGGGTTTTTTTAAAAATCAGTGGTAGATTTTGGTTTTGGGTTGAAGGGCATGGCAACACAGCAGAGCATTAAGAAGCTGGCTTTGGAGACAGCTGAGTGGGTCCACGCAAGCTTTGGGCAGGGTTTCCTCCCACCTCCCACTTCTGCACACCAGTGCTGGGGTTGGCGCATAGTACTTGATAGCTAGAATTTATTAGTCTTTTTCTCTAGCCATCCCTGACACTTTGGTAACATGCTTACACACGAGCCGGCTGAACAACCAATTTCTTCAACCCCTTTTCAAATGCTTTAATTTGAGTCAAAGGAAGAAAAGAAACAAAATGACATCCAGCCATGGGCTGTCATGGTCCAAAATGGGAAGGACTGCCTCGGAACCAAGATTTAATTCCACCAAAAAGTGATGTTCTGAAAACTTTACGAACATTTCGGAGTTAAACAGAAATCACAGGAGTGTGTCCTTTCCTGTGAAACATCTAGAATCAATGTGAGCAGTGGTCTTGCTGTCCTTGTACTGTTTGTATCTTCTCTTATTTACTGGGAATTCTAGTAACAGCTTACTCTGGGACAAACCCACTACACACATTTGATTCTCTGCACGCCTCTGAGATAGAAATACTATTATCTCTATTTAAGGGATAGAGAATTGGGTGCCAACTGAGTGGTCGGAATTCAAGCTCTCAGCCTCCATTTTGGGACTCCTTTCCTCACCAAGGTTCCATCTTTGTCTCCTCAGGGAGTGTGTGTCCCCCTGCCTCATAATACTGAGGCAACTTCATGACAGGAACAGAGCTGGGCAGCTCCCATGGAGTGAACAGACTGGGACTTAGCACCCAAAGGCCTGGCTTATGGTCTATATCCCGCTCTTGAACCATCTCAGCCTCCACTGATTAATTTGTAAAATGGGCAAAACCGTACCCCACTGGGCCAAATGACACAGTGCATGTAAATTATAAATCACTCCACAAATGTTACACAATGCATGTAAATTGTCAACAGTCGACACACGTAAAAGCTGCCAAATTCTTGGCAAGAAATGAGATGAGGGGCGCCTGGGTGGCTCAGTTGTGAAGCGTCTGCCTTTGGCTCAGGGTGTGATCCCGGCGTTATGGGATCGAGCCCCACATCAGGCTCCTCCACTACGAGCCTGCTTCTTCCTCTCCCACTCCCCCTGCCTGTGTTCCCTCTCTCGCTGGCTGTCTCTCTCTCTGTCAAATAAATAAATAAAATCTTTAAAAAAAAAAAAAGAAATGAGATGAAAGTTGGGCATCGTAAAGTATCTCAACACACATCTCCTAAACCCACCGGCACTGCTAAATCAGAGGCTCTGAGGGTGAGGCTTGGCGTGTGCCCATGAACATGACCCGCAAGTGATCTCACGCACGTTCAGGTTCGAGAAGCATACTTCACATTAGTCACAACCCAGTGGATTATTATCACATCTCGTAGGGATGCAGAAGCGTCTTTGGGTTAAACCTGACCCAGGGTGAGGCTGGGTCTGTGACCAGGGCAGTTGGGGGTCACTGAGAAGCTGAGATCTGAGTTTAGCTTGAGAGAACAATAGTAGGGAGAAATTAGTGGTGGGCACCAGAGGCAGGGAGGCATGGGCCGATGAGGGAGCCATCGCCTGGCAGTGGGGGTCTTGATTGCCAGGATAACCGCGACTGGCCGCCCAGCAGATTACATGTGGCTGAGTGTCGTCGCAAGAATCCTGCAAGGTGCTATGTGTAAAGCACGTGGCAGGTGTTCATTAGCTCCTGTGACCTCCATTGTGATTCCCAGTACAGCCTCCACACTCCAGCAAGGGCTGTGTCCATGCATATCTGTATGAGTCAACTTCTCCCCTTCGTGTGTACCCGTGTTGAGAAAGAGGTCAGGAAAGGGCATTTGCATGTTTTAAAACAGGCCTTTTGATCATTCGTAGAAACGCCTATCATCAATAGGAACCTCAGAGGGAAATTGGGGTCCTGTTTTGTGCCCTCCAGGCTTCTGCTAACATTGACCCCGTCATCAAAGGCATCGTGGTAAACCAACTGCAAACCAAACGAAACTGGTTTCTAAGAGGAGAAGTGATTCAGAGTGTATAGCAGCTCATTAAAAAAAAAAAAAAAAAGCATTTGCTAATGAGTGTAGAAAATGCCAGTAAATGAGAGGGACCCCCTCCATTATGATGGTCCCAGAGTTGCTCAAACCTAATTTTCCAACAGCGAGGACAGAATAAAAGCATCGCGAGCCGGTTGTCCTCGGCTCGGAGACAGGATAATCTTGGAGAAACATTTTACGGTATATCGCTTGAAGAAAAGTGCCTTAGTCTTTCCTGAAAAAACATTTGGTTGACCTTGAAAATAAAAGCATTCATGAGAAGTATGAGCAGAAGTTTTCATTCTTCCTTAAGCCCTCGCTTCAGAGGGACAAAAAATTCCGCCCTCCATTGCAACACCACAATGCCAAGTTGCCAAGCAACTGATCTTTTATGGTGGATCGCCACGGAGACTGATGTAAACAAAATCATAAATCCCATTACCCTGCTAAATACTGG
The DNA here is from genome assembly GCF_017311325.1 of Ursus maritimus. Taxonomy (NCBI): domain Eukaryota; kingdom Metazoa; phylum Chordata; class Mammalia; order Carnivora; family Ursidae; genus Ursus; species Ursus maritimus. The sequence continues at coordinate 1,532,810 of NW_024426008.1, forward strand.
GTCTGGGTTAGAAAGGGAGCAAAAAAAGCTGCTTTTCAGGTTAAAAGAGATCATATGAAACGGTGAGTGGTGAGATTTTAGTCAGAGTAAATTGTCATGGGTGAGACTGTAATTAACGTAGCTCTTTTCTTCTTTCAGTAGACAACAGCCCTCGAGTCTCCTGTATCAAAGAAGGCAGTCATAGTTGGAAGAGTCATTTCCACCTGAAAAATTAACTCCACCACCCCCGGGACCCAGGCCCGGCCGCAGAAGAACCGGTCCGTGGTGTTTCTTCGCAGACGGCCTCCAAGCAGACCTCCAACACCCACTCGGATCAGCGGTCAGTCATGATACAGCTCCTTGAAGGAGGCTCTAGAAACGACACTGTGTACTTTGTACCTTCTCAGACAAAGGGAGGGACAAATGGCACTTATGGAGTCTGACTCTATGGCAGATGACTGGTTTGTGGGATCTCATTCGTTCTTACGACCCTCCGGAGAGGCAGAGAGTGATGTTCCTACGGAATCCACGGGAAGCCGGGGGCCCAAAGGTGAGGACATTTTATCCAAGGTCACACAGTTGATGATCAGAAGAAGGGACATTCCTACTCTTACTCCATGTGGCCCCCACCAGCTTGGACCTAAGTGTGTAGAGTTTTCTGCCTCAGACTGGGCAACAAATCCCACATCAGGGATACTAATCCCTGTGAAGGCCACGGCTCGTGTCACAGTTCCCATTAGACTGACATGGGGCTCTTTAGGGTGTGCTGGTTGATGTCTAACCACAGGCTCTCTGGAGGGACAGAGTAAGCTCTGGTCACCGTGGTGTAAAGACTCCCAGCACAGTCAATTTCAGTAAGAGACACACACCGTGGGCTCTCCTGAGCTGTACAAGCCAACTCCAGCACGCACCAGCTCTTCAAAATATCCATACCCCAGGCCAACCCCAGACCAGTCAAACCGAAATTCCTGGGGAGGGGGCCCAAATCTTAGTATTTTTAACAAGTAGGGCCAGGGTTCAGAACCACTGGACCCGAAGCTTCATATCGAGGGGACTGTTGGCCTTTTTGGCTTTGTTCTTTTAAGAAGGGGCTGAGTTCCCAATATAATCATGGTCCATGCATCCACTGATAGCAAGCCCAGGGCTCAGCAGGCCCACCATTTCTGTTCCCTCAGTGTGATTTAGCATGGGGCCATACGCCTTTGCCCCGTTCTCGGGGCCCAGCAATCCTAGCACAGGACCACAAGCCCAATTGACCACAGGATCCCCCCAAGCCAAGGAAACAATTCACACCAGGTGGCTGGAGACATAGAAACCTGGAACACACAAGCCCATCTGAAGGGGGCTCAGTGAGGGCAACTCACAGGCATGAAGAGGAGAGGCTGGCCAGCATCATCCGCTACGTCTCCCAACGTTTCCAGGCAAGACATAATGTGAATTTTTATGAGAACTCTTCTGGTTTTGGCAACTAATTCAAGTTCAAAAAATTACAGGCCAAACAAAATCATCCCATGGGCCGAGTCCAATTCAAGGGTCCTCCTCGGCAACCGCTGCCTCTAGATCCTCACACTGAGCCTCTGGCCCCTTTGGCCTCCAAAAGGGGGGGGGGGGGTCCTCTTCAGTGTTCTCAGCAGTGACACCGCAGGCCTGCAGGGCGGCACGGGTCCTCATGTGCCTCTCTCGCCGCTGCTCCTGTGGGGTCTCATTCATGCAGAGACAGAACCCAGAGCAGCAGTGAGCAGCTCTGCTGTCCGGAAACAGACCTCAAGATAAGGATTCCAGGGCTAGTGTTTTACTTGGGAGGTAATTCTGAGAAACACTAGTTGGGAAATGGGAAAGCAGTAGGGAAGGCAGTAAAAGGTTTGTCTAAGCCAGCAACTCCAGAAGGCGATCCTCTGGGGAACCCTGGAGACAGCGTAAAGCCCCCTCAAAGTTCTCCCAACCGCGAGGCAAGAAGCTAAGGCATTTATCCAATGCCGTGTCCATCACTGGTCAGAGCTGCTTCCGGGACATCAGCTTCACAGCACTTCCGGCTGGCCCTGAGCTCAGGCCAAGCATCTCCTGCCACCAGAAAAAGCCTGCTGTGAGCAGCCTCCCTGCATGGAGATGAATGTCAAGGGCATACGGGGGGGACCATGGACAGGTTCTGCTCTAAGAGGAAACCAGAACAGCAGTGCCAGAATCAGGAAGCTGAGTGAGGAGCTCACGGTGGGGGACAGGGAATAAGGAAGTGAACTTGACCTCAGGTCTTACCAGAACAAGATGGAGAACAAGGAGCCCCGGGAACAAGAGAAGAGAGAAGATCAGCGGGGTCAGGGTCACGACCTGCTGCAGCCTCCCCCATGTGCTGGTGGGTGGGATGCAGCCCGTTTCCTGGCCCTGCCCTTCCCTTGGCCCCTTGGGTGGGCTTCCAAGTGAGCCCAGGATTCAGCACCTGAGAGAGGAATCCTAAACGAAAGGAAGGTACTAGAAGAGTTGTCAAGCAGCCAGATGAACCCTTGGGTTCTCTCTCTGCTTTCTTTCCTCCCTTTGGACACTGCAGCCCCCACACACAGAATGCTCCAGCTGGGGCAAAAGCCGAGAGGGCCAGAGACCGCCCCAATTGTGGAGGAAGCAGCAGTTACCCCCAAGAGGACGTAAGTACCTGTGTTGGTGCAGGTCTGAGAAGCAGAGGCCGAAACAGGATGAAACCTGCAAGGATTTCATTAGGGGAAATGCCTGGAGCGAAGGTTGAGCTGGGGTGGCCGGGACAGTCAGCAGAGGCAAGGCAGTCCTGTGGGGAGAGGAGGAGAGAGGGCAGGAGAGAGGGCAGGAGACCCAGGTGGGAGCAGCCCAAGCGAGCCTGGGCCAGGCCCTCGGGAAGCTTCAAGCCAGCGGGCTGTCAGGGTCTCTCAAGCCAGATCCGCCCTGCGGAGTCCGGGAGGCCGCCCCATCACCACCACTGCGCTGGATTTCAGAGCCCAAAGAGGGGGGCCGCCCTTGGCCAGTTATGCTCCCCCTTCTCGGCCCTGCACGCAGAATGCGCAAGTGCACTGACAAGGGCCCTGGATTCCCCACAGTTCAGGGCGATGAAAGCCCAAGTGACTTGCACTCAGAGTTAAAGAGGAAAAGATAATTCGGTGTATAAAAATGAACAATTATTATCTCTAAGCTGTGGGATAAGTCATCGTTTTTTCCTTAAACTATCCTATAATTGTTCATTCTCCTGTAGTAAAAATTACTGTTATAACTGGTGGCGGAAGGTGTAGTAACTTGGACCCCATCGTCAAGGCAGTGCCACACCCACCCCAGCTGCCATCTGCTAACTGCTTACAGCCTTCTCACCCTGGATGCCAGCCCCTGGCCTGCGTGTTCCCCCACCATCCGTCTCCCCCACGACGGACGCGGGAGTGGAAAAGGGCGCCCCCTACCTCAGTGGGACCAGGGCTACGTGCCATTCCCGCTCTAGAGCCCCCTGGGGTCCGGCTCCTTCCCCGGGCCCTGCTTCCCTAGCTCCCCCTCTCCTGAGAGCCCAGCACAACAGATCCCTTGCACAAGAATCTGGCTTGGGCTCTGCTTCTAGGAAACCCAAACGAAGACAGGGAATGATTTGTTTCCATCCCCGTGTAGACTCTCGTAAGGCTTACTCTTTGTGAGGTTTATAGCCTGCAGTCTGCTGTACAAGTTATTTGTGCTATGAAGCAATTGCTTTAATTTTCAAATTCCCATGCTTACTTCTTGAAATAAAAGATGACTTTATCTCAGGAGTGGCAAATCCAGAAGGCGGTGAATGGCGATTTAGAAGGCCCACCTGATGGGGACTGCGGTTAGCCGGCGAGCAATGGCCTCATCTCAAAGGGGTGCCGCTGGCCGCTGCCACGCTGGAGTGTGGACTGGGATACCCAGGCCTTCTGAATTGTTAGGACATTCCCAAATTCAGATATTTATGTGAAATCACCCGATTTTTAAATGTTGGCTCAGAGTTTCCTAAAAACCCTGTATGGGCCAAACAAAACACATCTGTGACTGAGTTTGGCCTAAGGGCTGTCATTTCAAGTCCTTTGTTTTCTTGAACAAGTCGGGAAAAAGAAAAAAAATCGCCTCTACCACATACCTCCACATGCTTGCTGAAAAGGGGGGTCATTTCTTTACCATTGTCTTCTGTCCTTGCCCCGAACCTGACCAGAAACCCCAGACAAGGACCCCATGAGACTCTGACCCACATAAGAGGAATTTAAAATTCAGACTCCATCTGAGTTTCTGATGCAGACTTTGGGGGTCAGCTGGCCTCCAGAAGGCTTGCTGTCTTCCCATCTACACTGAGAGGTTTCTGGGTTGTTCTGAGAGATGAAAAACAAACTCATTCCTACCTACAGATTATAAACTCAGGAAATACTAAAGGTTCCCACACAATCTCCTCAAAATGCTTTTTCAGATCAAACTTTCCAACCCTGGTCTTAAACTAGGGTTCTTTTATGAAGGAGGTCCTGCTGCCTTCTGGAGGCTCTATGGGCTGGAGGAAGCCACACGCTCCCCCAGGGCAGACCCCACCCTCTTTCTATGTTTGATGAATACTTCCCCCAAGTAGTCAAAATTGACTTCAGTGAGGGGATTTTACCACTTCCTTAGGACCCAGTGGCAACATATAATCAGCTTTCCTGTGAGAGCATTTTCCTTTGCTCAATTTCACCCCATTACATGTAGTTATATCCCTCAGAGTTCAGAGACCACCCAGGACCCTCCAGTTGTTTGGGCTAGTCTTTATATTACTCCTACTTTGACCAAAGATTGTTGCTATAAAAACAACCTAAACCTATTCATCTCTTTGACTTATTTCATTTTCTTCTGTCCCACCCTGAGGTGGCCTCCAGGAGGCATGGACAGGAGGCCCTTCACTCATTCAGTCAGCAAACCCGGAGCCAGGTGCTGAGCAAGGCTCTTGTGTAGCCTCTTTGTGTCACATCCTGTCCAGGGCCCGTCTTCCCCCAGCTGTCCCAGGACTTCAAATGGCCTGGGACTCTTGGAGGGTCAGATTAGGAGGACAACCCTCCATCCCTCTAGGTTGGAGTCATAGTGCAAGGAAAACACTCTCCAAGCCTAGATGAGTTAATGCAAGATGAGTTCAGGAAGTGTCCTTGGAAGACCCCAGGACTTGGCATGGGGGCACCCCCAGTGTCGGGGGCGACAGTATCTGGCTCCCGAGGAGGTTGCAGAAGTCGGTGAGATGGAACAGAAGAAGCACTGGGCACAGGACCCGGCACATGGTAAGTGGGGTGTCACATCAGACTTGACACTGACAGAGATGGTATGGGTCGGCTGGAGCCCACGCTGGGGGGCAGAGCGTGACAAACAGGGTGGTATTCACCAGACTACCCTTTCCCTGAGCACCTAGCTCATTCTCTCATTTCACAGTATTTATCATATACCTTCTGCACTGAGAATATGATTTTGAGTGAAAATCTGAAAGAAGAAGGAGGAGGAACCATGCCAATCCTGGGGAAGGAAGGGCGTTCCCAGCAGCAGGAACAACAAGCACAAAGACACGGCATGTTCCATGAAAAGCAAGGAGCCCAGGGGTGGCTGGGTGGCTCAGTCCGTTAGGCATCCAACTCTTGATTTTGGCTCAGATCATGATCTCATAGATCGTGAGATCAACCCAGAGTTGGGCTCCACGCTCAGCGCAGAGGCTGCTTGAGATTGTCTCTCCCTCTCTCTCTGCCTGCCCCCCCAAAAAATAAATAAATAAAATCTTGGGACACCTGGGTGGCTCAGTCGGTTAAGCATCTGCCATGGGCTCAGGTCGTGGTCCCAGGGTCCTGGGATCAATTCCCGCATCAGGCTCCCTGCTCAATGGGGAGCCCGCTTCTCCCTCTTCCTCTGCCTGCTTCTTCCCCTGCTTGTGTGCTTGCTCTCTTTCTCTCTCTGACAAATAAATAAATAAAATCTTTTTTAAAAATAAAATCTTAAAAAAAAAAAAAGAAAGAAATGCAAGGAGCCCAGCTGACTAAGTGGGGTGAGGAAGGGAGAAAGCAGAAGGAGTGGAGTCCGAGGGAATGGGCCTTGTCTATGTCAAAGCAGAAGCTCTGTCTTTTGGTGTGAATGACGTGAGAAGCAGAGGGCTGACATACCGGACTTCCGTCCAGACATAATCCTTCCAGCCACTGTGTTGAGAAGAGCCTAAAGGTGTCAGGGTTTTAGCAGAAAGATGGTTAGTGGTTAATGGTGGCCTGGGCCAGTGAAGTGGCTTTGGCTGCAGTGAGAAGTGATTGTATTCTGGCTATGTACTGAACAGAGTCCACATGATTTGCTAACGGATTGAACATAAGGCATAAAGAATGAGAAAAGTCAAAATGACTCCTTGGTTTCGGCCTGAGAAATCAGAAGGATGAAATTTCTATTCACCAAGATGGAAGGGGAGGCTGGGATTATTTGGAGGATGGACACCAGTTCAATGGCAGCCATGCTTAGTGGGTGATAACTATTCTACTTCTCAGTCAAGTCCTCCAATTATCGGCTGTGTAAGATTGGAGTCCCAAGGACAGCTCTGCCTGGAATTGATAGACTTCAGTTGATGCGGTTCAGGATGAGATCTGTGGGCGTGGAACTGAGTGGGATCGCTCAGAGAGTGGATACAGAAGGAGAAAGAGAGGCCCAGGTACAGAGGCCAAACGTACTGTCCCAGGGTGGCTGTAAGAGGTCATTCAAATACCAGTTTACAAAAGAAGTAATCCTTTCTAACAAATCCACAGCCAGGGAGTGAAAAGAATCAACAGAAACAGGCCCATATACGCACACACGAACCATTCACTCACCTCCCAGAAGGTTGTCTTGAGAAATTTAGTCCTGAAGAGTATACATACAATGTTCCTTTTTTCCCCTCAATATTTATTTCATGATTTTACCTCAGCCATGGACTTCACAGCCCTGTAGATGACTGCTATGTTTCATTACCTTCACTCCTGGCCAGGCAAACTTTCTTAGGTGGCCATTGTTGAGCCATAGAAGTTATCCATAAATTCTGTATTATCAGACCTCCTCATTTGCATTTCCACACGAACAGTTCTCTTCAGGGCTGCTTGGGTCAACTGGAGACTCCTCAAAGCAACGTGGTGAAGCTGTGCTGTGGGCGTCCTTGCTTTCTTGAGTTGTGTTAACAAGATAAAGAGCATGAATGTCATCTCTGATGGACTGTGTGATAGTTAATTTTATGAGTCAGCTTGCGTGGGTTAAAGGAAACACAATCTCTGGGTGTGTCATGAGGGTGTTTCTAGAAGAGATTAGTATTTGGATTCATATCTGAGTGAAGAAGATGGCCCTTGCCAGTGTAGGACAGCCTGGCCCGAGCCACAGAGGGCCCGGACAGACAAAAGTCTCAGGAAGGGTGAATTCCCTCTCTGCCTGAGCTGAGCTATCACTCTTCTCCTGCCTTTGGACACTGGTGCTCCTGGTTCTCAGGCCTTCAGATCTGGCCTGGAACTATGCCGCTGGCTTTCTGGAGCCTCCAGCTTGCAGACAGCCATGGTAGCAGGTCTCAACCGTCCTATCACCCAAACCAATCTAACGTCATAAACCTCCTTCTGTATACCTATATATATCTTATTGGTTCTTTTTCTCTCAAGAACTCTGATTGACCATATCCATGAGCTTTTGCAATATCGTAGCAAAACACCCCGAACCGGGAGCTACAACAATAAGGATTTATTAGGCCTTCGAGCTCACATATCTGTGGTCAGCCGGACTTGATGCTGAGCCTGGCTCCAGGCTGCAGGTTTGGTTTGGGTTTGCTCCTCACATTTCCTTGCCTTTGGGGACCAACAAGATATCCAGAGCACATTATCATGGTGACAAAAGAAGCAAAGAGGACAGACCTAATCACGCAAGCGCAATCCAAGTTTTCGTTTTGTTTGTATTATATCCACGAATATCCCACTAGCCAATCAAGTCACGTGGCGAAACCCAACATCACTGGTACAGGAAAATATTCACCATGCCCAGGCAAAAGGGAAAGGACATAAACAGAAGGAAGGGTAAAAAATTGGGAACAATCCTGCCGTCGACCATATCGACTTTTCTTTGACTTTACCCTTTATAGCAATGCCATATGGCGGCAGGTGTTTTGCAATTAAGCATACACACGCATTCATAGATGTTCTCAGTCAGGACCAACAAGATAGACTATGGCCTGGAAACTCTGTTCTTTGGAAGCAGAGCTGCTGCCTTGAATCTGACTTGGTAACACACCAGGAACATTCGTGAAGTCGAATAAAGAGTTATGTCTTCTGATGAGAAAGCAGGGTCCCAGGTGTAGATGAGTTTCTTACTGGGGATTCAGAATTCTGCAGCGTGCCGTAGGGCAGGCGGGGATAAGTGACATAGGGAAACCACTCGAGGTCTCCTTTCCTGGTTATTTATATAATCTTTCTCACCCACGTTTTACAAATCGTGGCCATAATGAAATTGGCCCCGGACACTTCACACCCAAGTGTTTGCTGACTTGACCTTCTAACCACAGGATTAGCAAGACCCATTTACTCTGGCTACTTCTGCAAATTCTTCCGGTGTCATAATTCCATCAAAGATAGTAGTAAATGGAATGAAACCTGCTCATGGGAAAGCCAAATGCAGAAGGGAAACAAAAATAAGAGGAATCAAAGACTTAAATTTTATGTATGTCTTGAATTGGTTTGGCAATGGACCAAACAGAAAAAATTCCTTCCCCTCTTTAGCTGGCGTATTTCCACATCACAAAGGCATTGTGCGGTCAGGTTCGGCCGCAGCTTCTTCTCACGGACACCCCAGCTGAAGGCAAAGCCCAGATGCGAAATGCAAGTTTCAGACAGAGGTGTGCAGGAAAACTAGTTGGTGGCTCACTTCCTGCATCCGGCGATATCCTGTCCCCAGAGGAAGAGGCTCCCAGGAAGCCACGAGGCAATAACGCAAGGAAAAATGACATCGTTTATTTAGGGTCTCCTCAAGGGTCATGGTGAAGAGCGTGTGCTTTCGAGTTAAGGAAACCTGAGTTCAAATCCTGAGACTGCTACTCATTAGCTCTGTGACCTTGGGCACATTACTTTAACCTCTCTGATCCCCCCTTTTCTCACCTGTACGAGGTGAAAAAAAACACCCCCTGCCTCGTCGGGTTGCCGTAAGGATGAAAGGAAATGGTGCGTGGACGGCATTCACACAGCGCCTGGGTACCTGGCAGTTATTATTTCTAGGAAGTTCTGAAGGAAAGTGTGTGCAATCGCAGATACTACTGGAAAGGATCCCTCTAATTTCCTCTGCTTTTGTTGGAACTAAAAACAGAATAGTGACCAGCATCATAAACACTGAAGACATATAAGGGCTACATGCCACCCACCTGTGGAAATCTATCCAAATCTACCCAAAGGAAGCAGCCCTGAGGCTGTCAGAGAGGCACAGCCGCAGCCAGGTGGGCTAGACACCAAGCCGGACACCAGTGGGCCTGGGCAAGAAAAGCCCTTCCCTGTGCCTCCCGCACTTCAGAGGACTCGTGCGGCCCTTCTCTGTGCACTTTGCTGCTCCCCGTTCCCCACACCGAGTGAGGAGGCCACAGGCTCAAGACAGGCCCGCCTGGAGCCTGGGTCTTCTTTTCTAAACTACACTCTCAGTAACTGGGAGCCAGTTTCTCTGCCTGAAGAACTCCCAGGCCTTCTTCCGGGGCTGGAGGGCCTCATGCCCCAATCTGCCTCCCATGATGGCTTGTATTTCCAGGGTCTACGTGGTAAGCCCCAGAACTGCCCAAGAGGTGGCTGTCTAAAGGAGGTGTAGACGGAGTTTGAATATGCCGGCCAGCATGTTCACACTCAAATACTCAAGGCTCTTGTGTGGAAACAGCTGGGCTGTGAAGCAGGCAGGGTTTGGGCTGGGGGCTCCCTACTCGGGAACTCCCAGAAATCCAAGAAATCCCGATTCAAATGTATCCTTCCAGGTCGTTAGGAAGAGCATTTGACAAGAGAGCAAGGTAAGAGATTTATTTGAGAAATAGTTCATAAATTTTATAATGACAATGTATGTATTTGTACGTTATAAATAGTTCGACATCCGATACGTGGCTACCAGCTGTATGCTTGCTTGGAGCCCTAGAAATGTGAGAAGCAGGCCTGTCACCTAGGAAGCCCCAGAAATTCGATGAATATTGACCGGAATCTGACATTTCTTCCATTCATTCTCGTATAGATTTCCGAAGCAGAAGTCACCGGTAGCTCACCCAAACCCCAAACAGCCCCAGGAGCACAGGGAGCTGTCATAATATGGTGATCTCATTTCCGCTGGCTAATTCCAGTGACAAATGATGCCAAAGGGCCCCTGAGAGCTCCAGAGTTTCCAGCATCCCTTGGCTTGCTCCCCACCCCATAGACTAGGGCCCAATTAGGAGACTGGGACCAGTTACCGTTTCCAAAAATAGTCATAGAACAATTTTTTCTTCTACAAGCTCTCTCAGGACCTTGCGACTCCCCCATCAAGAGATGGACAGGCCAAATGATGCCCCTTGATTTCCAAGGCTATATCATAAATGGCTCTCTCCTTCTGGGGACATGCTTCTTGGGAGCCCCAAGCCTCGCTCTAAGAAGTGCCACTGCTCTGACGTGAACACACTAGAGAAACCCCCATGGAGAGACCACAGAGAGACAGAGAGAGATGCCTGAGGAAAAGACTCACCCTTATAGAACTGACATGTAACCTGGGATGGGGCCGCACAGATAGAGGCCAGAGCCAAAACCACAGGAGCCCACAATCAGATTTCCTATCCTTGCAGAGACTAAGTTCAAAGACTGGCTTGGCAACAATTGTTCTAATGCTCCTTGACGGTAGCCCGTCCTGCATTCGAGGTGGGGAGGTAGAGTCTATGAAACCACTGCTCCCCCTGCTTTCTGTGGCAACAGATTACAGTGATGTTACTAACAGGCATCTTGGAATCTGGTCCAAGAACCCCAGCTTGGCCCCCTCTCTGCACTGCGCAGGCCCCGGGTCACGCAGCATCAGCAGATTTCTCCAGCAGGCAGCACCACCAAGCCTTGGCCCCGGGCCAGGCCCAGACCAGAGACTTCACACAAGGGCTGGCCTGTTGAGTCCTCAAGTGTCTCAGGCTTGGTCATGCGAGTCCGAGGGTCGGTCGTGCGCGAAGGGGCCCCGGATCAAAGTCCTGGCCCCTCCTAGGTTTGGGGGAGGCTAGAAGGAGCTACATATATGAAAATACTGGCAAGAGTTTTCAACACTCTCACAAGCCAAGCATGCGCAGGTCATAGCTCTTTGGGGAGAAACGGAGGAAAAAAATCCATTTATATCTTGTTTTTCTTTTTGCCACTTCTCACAGGGCACATCGGCTCGGACATCACCTATGCACCCTGGGCTAGGAGTTGTGTGGTCTCCGGCAAGAGTCACAAATGCATGCAACCACTGGGGCCATGTCAGAGACGTGACCGAGGGCAGGAGGCTGGAAGGGGCCGCCGAGGAGTTGCAAATGTCAGCCTACTTTTGCCAGGTCATCACACTTTTTCCTCAAGAAACCAGAAATTCATATTTTTGCATAAGAGCTCTCACTTTCAAAATGTTGGCAACCAAAAAGAAACAGTGGGTGCTGTGCTCAAATGCTAGGACCTGACCATTTCAGGGTGTGCAAGCTGACTTCCCTGCTGCCGGTAACAGCATCTCTGGGCCTGGGAGTTTCTCTGAAGCATTGGAAGGCCCTACGACCTGTGTGCAGAGGCCGGACTTGCCAGGCAAGTAATGCCCCAGGAGCAGGCCTCACCAGCTGATAGGACTTGGTGTGTTCCTCAGTGAGGAGGTGACATCTGAAGAAAGCCCTGAAGGAGGTGATGGAGTTGCATATGTTGGACATCCAGACCCTGGGAACAGCCAGGGCAAAGAGCTGAGGCAAGAATGTGACAAGCGGGTTCTCCAGGAACAGCCAGAGCCCCTGTGGCTGCACAGACTAGCAAGGACATCCCACGTAGAATCTTGGGATTGGAGGGGCTAGAGCGGAAGAGTGGCCTCACCTGACTTGGGGTTTTGAAAGGACTGCTGAGGTTGCTGTGCAGAGACTATTCCAAAGAGGGGTAAAGGAAGAAGCAAGGAGGCTAGCTGGGGGCTAGTACAGTAACCCTGGAGAAAGGTGTGCTCACACCAGGGAGGCATCCAGGGGGGTAGTGAGATTGCAGTCTAGACGTGTTTTAAAGCTAGAGTTGACAAGGTTTATTGACAGTGTAAAGAAAGAGGAACCTAGATGAGCCCAAAGTGTTTGGCCTAAGCAATTGAAAGACTAGAGTTGCCATCAACTCAACGCGGACAGCTGTAGATGGAGCAGGTTGTCCAGGAAACACCAAGAGCCACTCGACACATTGAATTTGAAATGTCAATTCAATTTCCAAGTAGACACCTCAAGTGGAGAATTAGATAAACAAGTCTAGATTCAAGACAGAAGCCTGAGTTTGAAAGGTAAATCAAGAAAGTTTTCCATCTAGATGGCATTTGAAGCCATGCAATGGAACGTGAGCCCCAAGGGAGTGTGTCCACAGAGGAGAGACGAGGCCCGAGGTCTCAGATGTGGAGTCTTCTGCTGTCCACAGGTTGGGAAGAAGAGACTGAACCAAGAAATGAGGCTGAAACAGAGCTGCCAGTAGGTGGGAAACCAGGACAGTGCAATGACCTAAAGACAAGGGAAGAAAACACAATGTGTGAAGGAAGAACAAGTGATCAACTGTGTCAACCACTTCTAAAGGTCAAGAAAGATGAGGGCCAAGAGCTGACCACTGGCGAACTGCCCAAGAAGGGAGCTTATCGTTTTAGATACCATAACATGTTAAAGGCTTTTTTTTTTTCCTATATTCTTTATTGTTGGGGAGGGGCAAAGGTGGGCTGGGCTAAGGGACAAGGATAAGGGCCGTTATAGAAGCATGATGTCAGATAGTACCGGATTCTCTAGGGTCTATTGTTCTCTATTGCTGCATAACAAATCGCCCCAAGCTTAGTGATTTGAAACAACTTTCTCATCTCATAACTTCTGAAAGTCACAAATCTGGGCATGGCTTAGGTAGGGCCAAGGCCAAGGTGTCAGTAAGAATGGTAGTTTTGGGGCGCCTGGGTGGCTCAGTCAGTTGAGTGTCTGACTCTTGATTTCAGCTCTAGTCATGATCTCAGGGTCGTGGGATCAGGCCCCACATCAGGCTCCATGCGGAGTGTGGAGCCTGCTTCAGATTCTCTTCTTCTCCCTCTGCCCGCCCCCAACTTGCACGCATTCTCTCTCTCTTTCTCTCTCTTTCTCTCCAAAAAAAAAAAAAGAGAAAAAAAAAGCACGATGGTCTTCTCTGAAGCCTCACCTGAAGGAAGGATCTGCTCCTGAGCTCAATCACATGGTTGTTGGCAGGACTCAGTTCCCCACCGGCTGTTGCCCAGAGACAGAAAGCCAACAAGATGAAAGTCAGGCTTTTCGGTACTTAATCACGAAAGTGTCATCCCAGCATTTTTTTGTTTGTATTTTTTGTTTGTTTGTTTTTGTGTTTTTTTGACATTCTAGCATTTTGCTATAGTCCCTTCATTAGAAGCAAGTGGCTAGGTCCAGCTCACACTCAAGGAAAGCGATTCCACAGGGGCATAAATACCAAAACGCAGGGATCATTACGGGCCAGGACAGAAGCTGTCCACCACGAGCAGGTCCAGTGCTGCCAAAGGGGTGGAGAAAAAAGCTAATGCCACATTGATTGCCGTTTAATTGGTGCATATTAAACATGAAAAACAAGGAAATTAATTCTACTTAGGAAATAAACTTATCGGTGAAGCTCTTGGTCAATACTTTTTATGTAAATCCAGCTCTTACTATGGCAAAAAAAAACTTACCAGAAGAGAACCTCTCTACTGATGGTTCTATTCAACTTAAACCACTGATGCTGGTCATGAGCACCACAATGGAATGGGAAATTCTTTGAGCACAAAGACAATCTTCTTAGAACACTCAACACCAGCACATCACCTTGCATACGATTTACATACACGAATGACACATTTTGCAATGTGATAAGTCTCCAAAGAATTGAGCGGCAAATTATAGGAGAAGAGCTAGGTTGGGGCATCTCTGCGATTCCAATTCTTTGATGTCAAATTTGGACTCTGCCACTTATCACCTCACCTGTGTGGTGTGGGGCAAGTCCCTCAACCTCTCTGTGCCACAGGTGCTCCACATACAGAATGCAGGTATTAATGCCCATCCCCCAGACCACTATGTCTATTAAATATGCACAGTCCTTGGACATCTGGTCTATCATAAGTGCTTAATCAAAAAAGTTGATCATTATTACTGCTATTTGAATGAACATAACTGTAATAACTGAAGGAATTTGTGCGGAATGAGATGATTAAATAAGCTAATGCACGAAGGTCCTATACAGGTGCACGGTGTACAGCTGACCCACAGTGTTTCATGAGTGGACGTTATCATTACTAGTTTTATGCTAAAAATTAGAATTACTGAAGAAATTTATGCATAATCGTTTACACATAATCACGCCCATTCTTGAAGAACAGTCCTCAGCACACCTCTTCCTGATATCCTTCCTGACTGGCCATATCCAGTTTCAGTGCCTTCAATGACACTTTCCTGCCACTTCTCTGGGTAAGCAGAAGCGGTCATGCTCTGCCTATGTGCCCCCCGCTGCTATGCTCGGGCCTTTTCCTTCGTACCCTAGTTCCCCTTTGACTGTGGCACCTCAAGAGCCAGGCCGTGCTTCCCTCCCTGCACACAACCCCGGGCCCTAGCACCGTGTTCTATGCCCAGCGCTCCACCCACATGCCGTCCGGCCCCAGACACAGCAGCTCAGGGAGCACAGCCTGCTTCTACACCCAGGGGACTATTCCGGCAGGCTGGCCAGACAGTGAACAGCAAGGCGGGTGGAGGGCTCTGCGAGGGCAGGAGGGAGAGGAAGAAACAGAAACATACCACCCAGAGGGCAAAGGCAAGCTTTGGGGCACATTCAGTCTTACAGAGAGTGGCAGGCCATGGATCGGAGCTGCTCTTAGACCAAAGCCACCCACACGGCCGTGCGGTTGAGCAATGGGGATTCGGACATGGCTCTGTCCCAGTCAGCCTTCTTCACAAGGTAGGGTCACTCCATGGTGAGCGAAACATTTGGGAATGAATTCAGTCCAAAGGATAGAGAAGGTTCTTGAATTAGCCAGTACAGCTCTGTCAGGACCTGTGTGGTTTTAGGCAGTTAACGTAACCTCTCTGAGCTTCTCAGTTGTCCTAACAGCTACCGCTTAAAGAAACTCCTGTGTACCAAGCACTGTTCTCAGCATTTGCATATGTCATTTAATAACATGATAAGCCAAACAGATAAGTATCCATTTTAATGATGAGGAAATTGAGGCCAGGGGAGGTGAGAAACTTAGGTGGGTTCACGTACCTCAGAGGTGGTGCAGGCAGGATTCGAATCCATGACACATCCCCATTACGGTTCTAACTTCTCCAGAGAAACAGAACTAATGGGATATGTAAAAAGAGATTTATTATAAGGAATTGGGGCACAGGATTATGGAGGCTGACAAATCCCAAGATCTGCAGGGTGAGGCAACAAGCTGGAGAGCAGGAGAGACGTAGGTGTGGTTCCAGTCTGAAGGCCAACAAGCTCAAGACCCAGGAAGAACCAACATCTCCTTGTGAGTCTGAAGCCTGGAAAAAGCTGATGTCCTAGTTTGAAAGCTGTCAGGAAGAAAGAAATCTCTCTTACTCAGGGGAAGTTCAGCCTTTTTGTTCTAGTCAGGCCTTCAACTGATTGGATGAGGCCCACCCACGTTAGGGAGAGCGATCTACTTTATTTAGTTTTAGTTTACATGTCCATCTCATCCAAAACGACCTTCACAGAGACACCCGGAATAATGTTTGATTATACATCTGGGCACATGACCCAGTCAGGTTGACACGTATAATTAACCATCATGTCTCACAAGTATTACTTAAGAATTAAATGTAACACTATATGCAAAAGTAAAAAAAAAAATCTGGCAAACAGTGATCAATAAATGGTAGCTAAAAAAGAAAAGAACAAGCCTAAAAAGAGGTGAGTGACTCGGCTTCATTGTTAATAAGCAGGTTTGGGGGTCAGGGTTTAGAATGGGTTTTAATAGAAGCTTCACCTGACTCATTTGTTATTAAACCTGCAGCTTAGGGAACCCTCCTAAATCAGACAAACCCATGCAGGGGACGCTAGACTTCCAGTACGTGGTACAAGAAGGCTGTGAGAGAAAGCTCATCCATTCATTCGAACTCCGTTTCAATGGGCATTTTGATTAAATACTTGCTGCCTGCCAGGCAATACGCTGGAATCTCGTCATCTGTTCACCTCTTGTGGTCCTCACAGTGCCCCATGTTGCCATCATTCCCATGCAGCAGACAGAGCCTGGGGCACAGAGAGCTGGCGTGCCTTACTCACCATCTCTGAGCTGGTAGGTGATAGAGTCAACACTTGAATTCAGATCTGCAAAACATGTACCCTCATTTCTATGCCCCAGACGTCTACCTGGTTTCCAAGGATTTGGTGGGTGTGCCCCAAATCAGGGATAAGTGGTCTTGTGCTAAGACCTTCCACAAGCTCACTTTGGTCAGACAAAATAAATATGCTTGGGCTCAAGTTTTAGGAATCGCCACTTTGGAACCTGCTCACTCAAGCAGAGGAAAAGCATCGGCTATTTCAGTAAAAAATGTTTTTCTTAGTCTAGTCTGTCAGTGTATTGTCCAAAGTTACAGGGGAAGAAAAACCCTCAGGGAAGCTCCATCCGCTTCCTGAGTGCTTGCTTGACTCCAGGAGCAGATGGGCATGTTGGTGGGGTTTATCTTCATGCAGCTGTTATTAATGGTAACTGCATTGCTTTGCTCCCCACGTAAGAGCTCTCTGTGGGAGAGAAGAAAACCTGAACTCAGAGCTTCCCTGTGAGGCAGCCCACAGCAAGAGTAAGGCTCAGCAGAGGAGGACCCATGGATAGGGAGGAGGAGATGGCCTCTTCCAGGGCAGAAGGTGGACACAGGGGATTTCTAGCGGCAAGTCTTAAACCACAGGCCTTTTAAAGAGATGGACCTTTCAAGGGAAGGTAGTGTAGATGGCCTGACCTATGAGCATGGCCTCCCTCTATTCCTTGTGCTGTGAATCAACCTCAGTCGTGGGTTTGTGTAGCCCTCAGAAGCACATCAAGAGAGCTGAGGGTGGGTTTAAACATTTGAAAACTTAGATAAGAATCAGAGGCAAACAGCCCAATGCTTTTCCCTTCCTCTGGAGTCAGTTCCATTTTCAGAGCCCTCCTGGGTTCAGGGAATGTCCTTTAACTGCCTCCAGAGAGGCCAAGACCAGGCGGCAAATGGTCTGGCAAAGGGCATGAACCGTCTCCAGAAGGCCTGGGCTGCCTCTTGTTACTTCCACACAGCACATGGGGTTAACGTTCCTACTGACTCGGGGAAGATTCTCTAAGGATAATGAGCACAATATGAAACAGGGCCCCCTCCAACTGGGCTTGGAGAGAGGGAACAGCCACCAGGACTCACTCACGTTCCAGGCTTCTCCAAGGAGGGCAGGAGTCCCAGAAGTTTCATTGCTTTTGCTCAGTTGAGAGACATTTTCCCTAGAATCCTTCTGTTCAGCCCATCTTCAGCCACAAACTGGCAGAACCTACAACATGGTTCTCATGAGCTTTAGGAATCCAGCTTCCTAATTTTTTCCAATTCCAAATATAAAACAAACCGAAAAAGCATTAAAATAATTTGAACTTCAAAGACTCTTTCTAATTCCTAGTGGCCACAATGAAATTAAATAAGAATCAGTCTCTCTCTCCCTGCCTCAATATCTGTGTGTGTGTGTGTGTGTGTGTGTGTGTGTCTGTCTGTCTGTCTCTGTCTCTCTCTCTCCATTTTCTCCCTTCTTTAAGGACAGGAAAATAAAAGGTAAAAGGACACAGGGCCCATGCAAGTCCCGGAACTGCTTGCATGAAGCTTCTTTCGCCTCTAACTAGCATTTGTGACTGGGGATTAGCAGAGCGGCCTCTTCTAATTACTGCTGTTGCCCCATTTGTGGCTATCTCCGTGAGGCCAGTAAATCTTGAAATTACAGGCTGACCACCCTGGAGAACTGAGACAGAGTCAGCCACATCTCTCAAAGGCACTGCCCTGGGCGATTCCCACCCCCCTGAGATGACTCGCTTGCCAGGGAGAGGGCCCCGCCTGGGAGTGACTCCCAGACCTCACAGTGGCTTGGAAGTAAATAAAACCAGGGTGGGTGGCCCAGGACGCCCTGCACCCCCTTGTGAGTCGAACGGGGCGGGGTGGCAGCTGGCCCCAACAGTCTGTCACACCTCCATCATCCTGCCCTCGCTTGGACTCCTGGTTATAGGGCCCCAAAGATGAATGAGAAGAGGATGGACACATGGGACTGAGGGGGGGAAGGTCAAAATAACTTGAAAAGGGGACTCTGTCTCTTGAAATACTGTTCCTCTCTGTTGAGGAACACAATACCTGCAGCGGACATCTAGGCTCGCGCAACCCGTCATTCTGTATAAATGGAACTCAAGATTTGAGATTTAACCACGATCTTCACCACGGCTTTTAAATGAGAAGTTATAATGGATTTTCATCACATGTGCCTATTCTAGACTTCTAAAAAGATGTCAAAGTATTCAAATCAAATAGCCAAGACTTCTGGAAGGTTGCTCAGGATGCTGTCCTGGGCTATTTTGGAGATGAGACTCAGCTCACCTTACATCTTTACAAGGACAAGGAGACATCAGGAATGGCATTCGCATTTTCTCTCTGCAGGTCCCTTAAAAGAAGGCTCTTTTTGTCATATCCCCCTCGTCTGAGACCTTACGCACCGCATTCAAACGCATTGAGACAGGCCCAGGGCTCAGGGCTGGTAAAGGCCCTCCCAGGGCCGCGCACCCGTGACCATGAGTGCATGCGACCTCCGGGTTCTGTGCCTCCCGGTTCCTCCCCCTCACACAACGCGTTTCCTTCAGTTTTTTTAAATTTGGCTGTAGATACCTGTTAAATCTGCTTTACTACGGCCTCTTGCGACTCTGCCATTTACATCTAATTAGTATAAGTAGCACATCTTGGTATACATTAACATAATACCCCCAAGCCATTCAGCGCTCGGCAGCGGCCGGCTGTCCGGATATTCCGGTTTATCCACTCCAGCTGGGGTCTGCCGCCCCTCCCCGGTCCTCATCCGAACTGCCCACACATGCTCTCTTCAGCCTCTCCAGAACACCTACGGCCAGGGGCTCCGAGGTGCCGCGCGCGTGTGTGTGTGTGTGTGTGTGTGTGTGTGTGTGTGTGTGTGTGTGTGAGCTGGGGCTGGGTCTTCGCCTTCTTCTGAAGAGAATGACCCAGAATGTCAGGCGACTTGCCCAAAGCCACAGAACAAAAAAAGCAAGAAAATAAAAATAAAAACGCTTTCTCCTACTGTCCTTTCTGCGGTCCTCAGAACATTGCCAGGCCAGGAGCCCCCCATTCGGATTTGGACACGGCTGCATTTCCATTTCAGAGAGAGAGCCATCAACCAGACTGGCGGCCACACAGCGTAAAAGGTTTTCTATACACAGACAAGAGGAAGTCCTGAATTATGATGCTTACACAAAGCTTATTACAATAAATAAATAAATGCTTACATACATACACACAGAAAACGAAAAAAGAGCGAGGAACCAGGGCAGGCAGACGGAGAGAGCTGCAGGAGGGGAGGAAGCATGGCAGGGGACGTCACGGAAAGCTGTTTTGCAAAGGAGGTCGCATTTTAGCTGCTCCGGGAGCTGCTGGGAGGGAAAGGGTGGCCGGGGAAGCATTCCCTCCCCACCCGGTGGTCACTGCGGAATTGTTTACAGCGCCGGTGCCCCAGGCCGACTTCAAAGTGCAGGCCAGACACTAGCGCACTGACCTTCTGCCCCTGCCGCCCCCCAGCCTCAGAGGACGGCAGTCTTCAATGGGGAAACTGAGGACGAAAAAGGAGGCAGTGGGGAAAGTGGGAATACGGCAGAGACTCTGGCACGACCCACTGCTACCATCAGCCGCCCAAGGCTACTGCCCCTGGTCACCGGCCGCGGGCCCGCACGCCCCAGGGTGCAAAGGAGTCAGTTCTCTTTGGGGCCAGAGATACAGAAAGTCCCAGGTGAATCATCAAATCCAATAATTTCCAGGTCCCTTCCATACAGAGCGGGCTGTCTCCGTGGCCCACTTTGATACTGACCCTTACAAAATTCCTAAGGACTGGCAACATCCTGGCATGCTCTCCCGCAGCCCCCCACATATTTGCATCCATTCAATGCTTGGATTCCCTCTCCGCCTCCTACAGAGAAAAGGCTGCTGGAAACCCAGACGCCCCGTGGAGGGGACTGGTGCCAAGTCGTCTGGGGCCCCCTCCCCCGGGAAGCAGGAAGCACAGCCAGCCTTGTCACCATGCCCTAAAGTAGGATGGATGGCCCCGGTAAACCGATCCTCGCTAATGTAACCATAGGTGCTATTTCATATAAATACATCCACCCAGACATTTCCCATCAGCACAGCGCCTTTCCCCGAGGCCGGCTCTCCCGCCTCTGCCCCCTCCACAGCCGCCAACCACCCGGGTTAATGACATGCTCGGGGTGGGGACCGGAGTGTGTTAAGTGTCTTTGCAATGGCAAATAAGGGGCCCCCAAAGCCTTCCCTTTCTTCATTTATCATCTTCTATAATGTACCTATCACATCCCCTGCTCTTCTCGTCTTTGCCAAACTAAACAGCCTTAGTCCTGCTAATCTCTCCTCAGATGGAGACCAGGGCCATAAATCTAATCGCTGTGCGAGGAAGGCCTTCCCTGACCAGGCCTTGGGCGCTCGGCGCAGCGCGTATTATAACACACAGCAGATAACGGCAGAACCGCTGTCGCAGGGCGCGTTATAAATACAGATGTCGTTGCAATAATACGCCTGTTGTGAAGCTTCGGCTGTAAATCCACCGGCCTGCTGGAGGGGTAAAGGCCACTTCATTTGCTCATCAACCCCACCCTCTCTCTTCTTTGTCCTTTGTCTCCACTGGCACATTATGTTTGAATGAAATTTGGGGTGGAAACTGGAAAAAGAGGACTGGGCACTGGCTTGGTGAGGATCACATGAAATTAAATCCCGTTAGCTTCTTGAATTCATTTTAAAAGGTAATGACTTCAGTTAAACATGTTGTCTGGTGCCTTTTTAAAGTAACAGGATACCTTCTCAAGCCACAGATATGATTTAACACTTCCCACACACCCATGACATTTTGAGGCATATGGCCCATTCACCTTTTCTCCCAATCATCCAGGCATTGACAAGGGATGTCGTGAACTTATTAATGTCTTTTTCAACAAATACTAAATTTTCCTGGTGTTCTGCTTTCATAAAGTGAAAGGAAGGGAGCCTTTTCTACATCTTTAAAGAAGAGCGGCCGTGGGCTAAATCTGGCAGAGCACATTTCAGGGATGCTAACATCAGGTCCTGAAGGAAGGCAGGTGCACTGACAGCATCCCTGAGTCACCAAAGAGACCACACTCTCCTTTCCTCATCTTCATCTCCCAACCCTCTTCAAAAACGGAGAGTAGTTCCAAGAGATAGAACGTCTGGAAAGAGGAAACACTAAGACCTTCGTTACTTTTCATGCTTTAAATGTCTGCCTGGAGCAAAGAGCTGACTTTGAGACTTGGAAGGAATCAGTTATGTGCCCCACTGGTGTCCAAAAAGCAAATCACCTGGCTCAGCTCTCCCTACGTGGGGCGAAGCTGGAACTGAGAAACCCCACTCAGCCTTAGGTTGGGTCCCGTCTGGCTCTTATCAGGGACAATAAATAGCCTAGAAAAGACCTGGGTCCCAAGTTACCTGGTGATCCATGTTTCCCCAACAGGTCAAGGTAAGAACCTGGGAACTACCAGAAAACCTGTGATTCCTAGAGTAACCACGGACCACCTTATTGAGCCACCAATTTTATCTGACAGAAAGCAATTGAAAATATTAATGTGTACCTTAATCAAGCACATTTTTAAAAACAGCACATTTATTTGGGGTTAAATGCAAAATTCACATAAATGTTTATGGAGAGAAGGAACAATGCAATGAATTTTGAACTTGCCCCTTTAGAAGTCCCACACCCTCTAGGTACATTCCCTCCTCTGCAAATAAAGTTTGAGAAGCATCTTGGTGGGCCATAGCCCATCTCTTAAGAACACAGAAGCAGGAAGGAGTGGGGCGTAAAGAAGAAAATTAATACTAATATTGCAGAGGTCTGAGTGGGGAGTCGCTGAGCAACACAGGAAGCTGCTCAGAGGAGCACAGGGCTCAAGATTGGAGTCCAGGTGTTTCAAGAACCATCCTCGTGAGGTTCAGGAGCAACGACAAGGTAAATAGCAGGAGTCAGGACACTTCTTGTCATAGACCTAGGGAACCTTCCTCTCTCTCTTAACTTGAGTTCCCCCAGGGCACAAGAATTCACATGCAAGTAGCTTACTTAGGAGGGGAAACACCAGCTGGGAGTGGGAAAGTGAGATAGGCCATCAGTTTGGGGATGCGTAATCGAGCCAGCTACCACTTTGGACAATTGGAGCTTGATGTCTCTGCGGAATTCTGGAAGATACCATACAACATGTGATTCCAAAGCATCCCACTTGATGGGCAAGGGCACTGGGGTACTGTATATACCAACTCCTGACAGTCATTGGTTGGGAGCTGCTGGGGGAGAAGAGTGGTCATGAATTCCCTGCACTTGGCCCTGCTCGAGTAGAGCTCACTCCAGTAGACCAAGAAAGCCCTCACACAAAGAGATGCAGGGGCTGGCAGTTCGAAATCAGCATGCCCTGAAATGGGGTAAGGGTGGGGGGTGTTGGCAAGGTGCCCACAGCAACCGCTGTACCTTCTGCATGGAGGGCTCCGGTCCTTTTTCCTGATGACTGAGCATCAGACATGGTGGTTGATCTCAAACTTCAGATAAAATGACGTCCTACCACCACTGAGAGCTTGTGTATAGGGTGCTATACATGCTTTCTATTTTGGGTTCTCCCAACGAACCTATGGGTAGGTACCATGATTGCAGAGAAGGTAATTGGCCATCGCAGTCTGAGTAGCTTCCGCAGAGTCCTGCCCTGCTAAAGCTGGGATCTCAGCCTCAAGTCTGTGGTCGAAACCTCTGCCTGTGTGGCCGGTACGGAACGTCTGCCCACGCCACCCCCTTCTGCAGGTTACCCCCCACCCACGGCCCTGCCAGAAAACATAGTGAGGTGTTCATAGCATGTGACTGAGCCTTCCCACCTTGCCTGTCACGTGGTCTCCCTCCTACAGCTGCAGTTAGCCTACAGCTGAAGCTAAGTTCATCTGAAGCCTTCTTCATTCACCTGCATGGTGCCGGGTCTGGGATGGCTGGAACCACTTGAGACTGGCTGAGCATCTCTCACTTTCTCTCCATGTGGCCTTTTCATATGGCTAGCGTGGGCTTCCTCACAGCAAGGTGGTCTTGCAGCAGTTAGACTTCTCCCATGGCTGCTGGTTCCTCCGAGAGTGAGTGTTCCAAGAAAGTCAGGCACAAGCTGCAAGCATTGCTTTCACTGCCTTCTATTTCTAAAAAGTCACTGGCCTGCCCAGATTCAAGGGATTGAAGAGTAACTTCCATCTCTCAATGAGGGAATGTATGCATACAGGAAGAGAACAAATTCATGGATGGTAGCCATCTTGGAGACAAACCTTCACATAGCCACTAGCTCTTTACTTCAAGTGCTTGCAACTCTATTTGAAGACATTCTCTGACTGGAAGTGTACTCTGTCTGCCTATGGCACATAGTATTCCAGAAAGGTAACACTCCTAGGAGCAGTTAGCTACAGCTTAGAGGGCGTCTAAATGCTCCAGCTTCCTCAACTTGACTGGGTTAAATCAGAGGTAGAGGGGTGCCTGGGTGGCACAGCGGTTAAGCGTCTGCCTTCGGCTCAGGGCGTGATCCCGGCGTTATGGGATCGAGCCCCACATCAGGCTCTTCCGCTATGAGCCTGCATCTTCCTCTCCCACTCCCCCTGCTTGTGTTCCCTCTCTCGCTGGCTGTCTCTATCTCTGTCGAATAAATAAATAAAATCTTTAAAAAAAAAAATCAGAGGTAGAATCTATATAGTTCCCAGAGTGATTGACACCCAATCACCCAGAATAGAAACCTGCTAATTGCCACACCCGCAGTGGTTGCCTTACCTTCCCCAGCTTCTCCACTCTTCTACCTAGGCCTGCTGAGATCTTCTCTTCAAAAATCAAAAAACAAAACAAAACAAACAACAACAACAACAAAAAAAAACTTCACTAAAAAACTATTAGAACTAATACATGAATTCCATACAGTTGCAGGGGGCAAAATTTATAAACAGAAATCTGCTCTATGTCTAGACACTAATTAATGAAGTAGTAGAAAGAGAAAATAAGAAAATAATCCCATTTACAATTGCACCAAAAAAGAATACAATATCTAGGAATAAATTTAACCAAGGAGGTGAGAGACCTGTACTCTGAAAACTATAACTCAGATGAAAGAAATTAAAGATGAGACAAACAAATGGAAAGATATTCCATCCTCACGGATTGGAAGAGCCAATATTGTTAAGATGTCTTTACTACCCAAAGCAAGCTACAGATTCAATACAATCCGTATCAGAATACCAATTGTACTTTTCTCAGAACCAGAACAAATAATTCAAAAATTTTTATGGACTCACAAAAGACCTGAAGAGCCAATGCAATCCTGAGAAAGAAGAACAAAGCCAGAGGAATCAAATCCCAGGTTTCAACGTATACTACAAAGCCATTGTAATCAAAGCAGCAAGGTACTGGCACAAATATAGACACATAAATCAATGGAACTGGATAGAAAGTCCAGAAGTAATCCCATGTTTATATGGTCAATTAATCTATGACAAAGAGGGCAAGAATATACAATGAAGAAAAGACCATCTCTTCAATATGTGATGCTGGGAAAATTGAACAGCTACATGCAAAAGAATGAAACTGGAGCACTTTCTCACACCACGCACAAAAATAAACTCAAAATGGATTAAACCCCTAAATGTGAGACCTGAAACCATTAAACTTCTAAAAGGAAACATAGGCAGTAATCTCTTGGATGTCAACTGTAGCAACATTTTTCTGACTATGTCTCCCCAAGGCAAGAGAAACAAAAGCAAAAATAAACAAATGGCACCACACCAAAATAAAAAGCTTTTGCACAGCAAAGGAAACCATCAACAAAACAAAAAGGCAACCTGATGAATGGGAAAAGATATTTGCAAATGACATATCTGATAAGAGGTTAGTATCCAAAATATATAAAGAACTTATACAACTCAACACCAAAACACCCCACAAATAAATGCGCGGAGGACATTTTAATGAATAGATTTTTTTTTCCGAAGAAAACGTTCAAATGGCCAACAGACACATGAAAAAATGTTCAACATCACTCATTATCAGGGAAATGCAAATGAAAACCACAATGAGCTATCACATCACACTAATCAGAATGGTTAGTATCAAAGAGACAAGAAATAACAAGCGTTGACAAGGATGGGGAGAAAAGGGCGCCCTCGTACACTACTGGTGGGAATCTAAACTGGTGTAGCCACTGTGGGAAACAGTACGGAGATTCCTCAAAAAATTAATAAAAAATACCATACAATCCAGTGATTCCAGTACTGGGTATTTACTTAAAGAAACAAACAACAAACAAAAAAACTAATTAGAAGAGATATATGCATCCCTACAATTATTGCAGCATTATTTACCAAGATCTGAAAGTAACCTAGGTGCCCATCGGTAGATAAAAGGATAAAGAGGATGTGGGGTTTTTTTTATTATTATTATTTTATTAGAGAGAGACAGATAGTGAAAGCAGAGAGCACAGTGGGGAGGAGAGGGAGACTCAGGCTCCTNATAGCCTGACATGGGGCTCGATCCCAGAACCCTGGGATCATGACCTGAGCCGAAGGCAGACGCTTAACCAACTGAGCCGTCCAGGAGCCCCGAGGATGCGGTTTAGATACACAATGGAATGTTACTCAGCCACAGAAAAGAATAAGATCTTGCCATTTCAACAACATGGATGGATCTAGAGGATATTAGGCTAAGTGAAGTAAGTTAGACAGAGAAATACCATACAAGTTCAAAAACAAACGAACAAACAAAAAACCAGAAACAAAGTCATAAGTACATAGAACAAATTGGTAGTTGCCAGAGAAAAGAGACCTGAGGGGATAGACAAAATAGGTGAAGGGGATTAAGAGGTATAAGATTTTAGTTATAAAATAAATAAGTCAGGGCACTTGGGTGGCTCAGTCGTTAAGTGTCTGCCTTCAGCTCAGGTCACGATCCCAAGGTCCTGGGATTGAGCCCACATCGGGCTCCCTGCTCCGTCGGGAGCCTGCTTCTCCCTCTCCCTCTGCCATTGCCACTGCTTGTGCGCTCACTCTTGCCCTCTTCTCAAATAAATAAATAAAATCTTTTTAAAAATCATTTAAAATAAATAAGTCACAGGGATGAAAAGTACAGCATAGGGGCACGTGGGTGGCTCAGTCGGTTAAGCATCTGCCTTTGGCTTAGGGCACGATCCTGGGATGTTCACCCGGGAGTCTGCTTCTCCCTCTCCCTCTGCCCCTCCCCCCACTCATGCACACTCTCTCTCTCTTTCAAATAAATAAAATCTTTAAAAAGAAAAAAAAGAAAAGTACAGCATAGAGAATATAGTCAATAATATTGTACTAAGGTTATATGGTGACAGAGGGTAGCTATGCTTATTGTGGCAAGCACTGAGGAACATACAGAATGGTCAAATCACTGTATTGTACACCTGAAACTAATATAACATTGTACGTCAGCTATACCTCAATAAAAAAATTATTAATTTTATTTGCACCAAGTCCTTTTCTCAAAGTCTGCTTCTGTTGAACCTACCAAACCCATACCCCATATTCTCCCAAAATATTCCTTTCTTGGTCAAGTTAACTACTGTGGCTTCCTTTTGCTTATAAGCAAAGAACAGTAAGTGATAGAATGTAGAAAGGGGACAGAGAGAGTATGGGAGCCACAATGTCCGAGTGTCAGCCAGCATCGTGGGGGGACACGACAGCGAAGCTGCAAGGGAGGCTACTCTGTGAAGAGAATGGGGAAGCCCGGGCAAAGAGACGTGTCGTCAGGGAGGCCACGCTGCAGCTCTGTTCCACTTCTCACTGGTGACTCTCACTGTCTATGGAATTTCCTGCCCTTGGAACCAGAACGTTATTCCCTCTGCCTCTTTCCTCCATCCCATCCTCTACAGGGACTGGCCTTACCTGTGAACTCTGCGACTTAAATAACAAATGAAATGGCCTCTTGTCCCAAATACGTCCACTAACAGGGCTTAAGAGGATTAACAGAAATGAGGGCATTTGGTCGCTTTCCTGAGGTGTGTCTGAGGACGTAATGTTGGGAGAATTGGAACTTTGATGGGATATAGTGAGAGATCTAGTGAGGGCGCATGCAAGAGCTTATAGGAACCCCAGAGGATGATCTGGGGGACACTGTGTGCACGGGAGCAAGAAGAGACTACCTGAGGGCATAGAAGAACAGAGAGAGGGAACTGCACAGATGCCAAAGACCAGCTTCCCTACGTGGGAACTTGGGGAGAGCAGGCCTTACCACATTTGCTTGAGAAAGCTGAGGAAACCTCACTTCACTTTGCAGTAGGGCACAGTTTGTGGGGATTTCTGGTCAGAACTAGATGGTTAATTGTGTGGGTATCTAACCAATGCTTCAACTCTGCATTAGGTGTTTATATATATATGGGGATCCCCAAACTCTCCAACAACACAGACATTCCTCTTCCGTAGAGGAAAACTGTTTGAAAACACAGGAAGCCCCTGAGATAGAAAGGTTCAATGACTTATCCAAATAAAATCTATGAGACGGGGTTCCTAATAGAGTATCCAAATAATTTATCATCTAAACTGGGACAGTTTTGTGAGGGAAACAGGGGACTGTGAATAATGAAGCCAGGACAACAGGCATAAACCCGGATGTCCCAGGCAAAGGGCGACCTGAGTTCAGAAGCCCAGGACACGTTCTCCTTCCCCAACTGGAAGGCATGTTTGGCTCGCAGGTGAAAGTCTAGGATCTGCACTTAAATAAAACGGGTAAGTCCCATATCCCTCCTTGGTAGATACGGAATAGCGGAAAATGCGCTGCTCTGAAAACTAAAAAGACCTACATCCAAATCCAGCTCTACCCCTTCCTAACTGACAGAACTTGAGCAGATCTCTTTAGCTCAATTGGCCCGATTTCCTCTTGTGTAAACTGGGGATGATTGCACCCTATTCACGAGGCTGCTGTGAAGACTAAGGCACTCTGTAGGCTCTCGTTCCACAAACGTGTGGTGGTGGTCGGATTTGTCCGGTCCGCAGTAATCTGGACAACCTCAGTGCAGAAAAAAACAGCTTAGACCTGATACATGATTTCTGGAAAAGTCACGGGAAAAAATGCCCCCATGTTTCCATTCTGTTGACTTCATCTTGAGGCATGTCCTCTTTCAGACCACCAGGCCCCTCCTTTCACTCACCCTGAAGGCAGCTTTTGACCCTTGCACTTTTAGCACCTTTCTCATTGGGGAGCAAGAACAGCTCCACATTTAAGTGAAAACGCATGCATATTCCTTGACTCTGCCTGACGCCACTCAGTTTCACCCAGAGCAGGCAACGGGAGTAGCTTGTGTTCAGCGCTTGGACGCCTCCACGGCCAGCTTCAGAAGTAACATGGAAAACCTTATAGGGGCATGAGGAGAATAATATGGGGGTTTTCAGCTATAAGAGAAGACCACACACATGGTCCCATGTGGATTGCGCCCTGGACCCTCTTCAAAAACATGGAAGTTGCATGTTCGGCAGCCATGCGTAGGCCTGGTTTAATTAACTGTAGGCCACAAACCCACTGGCAAACACAACGCCGAAACGCTGTCCATTTCTGCGGTAGAAATGTCCCATCGCTCTGTGTTCCCTGATAAGATAGTCCGTGTGGAGAGTACAACCTGAATGCTTGGCAGATGGTTCCATCTGTTTTTCCATCATTTTGAATTTAGCAGGAAAACCCCAAGATGTGTTTTGACACAAGCATGCTTTTTTCCTTCCCCGAATTTTGAAATGGCTGTGTTTGGAGGCTAATTAAATCCATATGCTTCTGATTCATTTACACTTAACTCATCAAAATGTTGTTTTGTAATAGCCATTTGAAGTCCAAGGCGCCTCTCTTGAGCCTTTTTTTCTAAAAACCAGGAAGCTATGGTTTGCCAGCCAACAGCAGGGTTCTCATACCAAAAGGTTCAAATACGGTTCAAGACAAGATCCTACACCCAGGAGATGCTAGTGGTTAGGAATTGTCCTCAAACATCATTGTCAAGTGTGGGGTGTGACCGAATCTACTGGTACTGTCCAAAGATACTCACTGTTCAGAATGGTAGAAAACAACGTACGAGAGAAAAAATTACGCTAGAATCACGGGCCCAAGAGAGAAACTTAGTTCAAATGGCAATTGGGTGGTTTTTCCTTTTTTAAGGATGAGTGTTCATTAGGCATAATTGAGATTTATAACTGAGGGCTTCATGCCAGCCCTTGCCTGGAAAACGTAGCCTCTCTACCATCGATTTTTGCTATCAGATCTTACTTATGCTTCTTTAAAAAAGTAGCCATCGTGTGGACTGAAAGCAGAGTTGTAACTCCTATCCTTTCAATGTCACAGCAGAGCTTTGTCGAAGCAGCCCACCCGAGAGCCACCTGACTTCCAGAGTTGGTAATCTTTGTTTGACTCAGTATTTACTACTGGTAACGTGAGATATTAAATCGTAGAGTTGAAAATTGTTTTTGTCCACTAAAAAAGCAGATTATTTCCATCCAGGAGAGAAGATATCTCCACAGGTCGCAGTTTTATGTGCTGTAGGACACTAACCAGTTTCGTAGCTAACTTGGCAGTAGGATTTCAGCATTTTTTTTCTTTGAGTGACTGTATACACCAGTCTTTCCTATCCTCCCTCAAAGCTGTTTTACCATCTGCTTGGTTCTCTCATTAATACATTAAATAAATCTTCGATTACACAATCACTCAATATGCGTTTGAGAGTGTTTCAGCTTTTCGAAAATTATACTATGAAATTGCGTAAGCCTCGAGCCTGGCTTATCTCATCGACCCTTCCTTCTACGGCAGCTCTGTTTGATCGCTATGTGAAGCAAATGGGCATTCAAAGAGTTGAAAATTGAAGAGAAAGGTCTGAAAACTAAACCAGGGAGGGAAAAGGAAGGGTTTTGAACACTGAATGAGTGTATGTACGTATCTCCTTTCAGCCGCGTAACAGCTCCAGCAGAAAGGCATCAGCCCACTTTCCAGGTGAGAACAGTGAGGCAGGGAGTGGTTAAGCAACTGGCCCAGAGTCACACAATTTGGAAGTGGCAACACCCAGATTTGAACCGCAAGCTCTCAACTCCAAACCCACGTGTGCTTGTCCCTACGCCCTCCTCTCTGCTATATAGTCAAAGGCTTCAGAGGGTGAGGCTGTAGAAAATCATAGAAGTGGAGAGGAGAAGCAGACCGGCCAGCCAAGATGAACAGCAAGGCAGGTGGGGTTGTTCCACAGAGAAATCAATGCATGTTCACACTGATCGAAGTATTCCCGGATTTCCCTGTGATAGGTCAGCGGCTCTGAATAAACGCTTTAAAAATTTAAAAAAAAAAAAAAAGGTCTTACAAACCTGAATGCCAACCTAAATTCCTTTTCTGACATTACCTAAATAAGTACCAGCATAAATCCAGGGGCTGATGGAGGGAAATATTCATTCCCCTCTCCCCACTATTCCATGTGGGGGAACATCTATCGGCTTAACTCTTGGAGTCCCCTCTGGGGTTGGGGGGGGCGGTGGAGTTCTTTTGGTTGGTTGAGAGAACTGGGCATGCTCGGGGCTGCCGCGTGCTCCCCGACCCCCCACCACTCCCCGCCCCCGCTGAGGCTGGCGGCGTCCGCGGACGGTAGACTCCTGCTCCACTGTCTGCATCTGTGATGCCACCAGCTGGGGGTAAGGCCAGGAGGCCCAGCTGCATTCTGGGGTGACATCTACGCCAGGACCTCCAAGCTACTTTGTATCAGTTACAGAGCTGACAGTTGGATCATCTGATCCCTGCCTTATTTATTTATACTTGTTGGGTTTTAGGGGTGTGAATCACCCCCTCTTCCTCTGCCAAGTTGGGAGCACCTGATGCTATAGAAATCCAACACAGATTAACATTATATGTTAAAAAAAATTATAAAAATAATGGAATTCAGGGTAGCAGCACCAATCAGTGTGACGTGACAGATGGCTTCTGGTGTCTCCTGGGCATGGGACTGCGGGTGTCTTGTGAGCATGGCCCCTAAGGAGCCAAGTGATTGCTCACTCCCACCCACGCCCATTCTTTCCTCAGGTACTGATTTGAAACTTTCCTTGAAAGGTACACCTTGGTATCACTTTGCCTTCACTGAGGACAAATGCATCATTGCAGAAGGCTGCCTCGATTCTTTGCCTATTAATTCAAGATAACTAAAATATTTCTACTGGGCACTAATATGACCCCAAACATAAATGCATACACGGGCTTATATATACATAGTGGTTCTTGGGTTATAAGAGGTTCATTGAGATCAGTGTTTCTCAATTTTTTCATTATTATCCATTCAAGGAACTTCTTTAGACATTGTTTCCCTAATCACCCCCGTGAAATTCTAATACCACAGACATACGGTGTATCTGTTTATATGTTGTATGTGTATCTGTGCTTTATATAGAGATAAAAGATTTCAAAAGATTATTGTTTTTTTCACCATACTCCTCCAAGAACCAATTCCTGCCCCATAAGGAGCAATACCATCCGCTTTGCAAAGGCATAATCCCATAGACATGTAATACAGGCCACACACTACATGTAATTTCTAAATTTTTGAGTTGCCACATTAAGAAAATTGAAAGAGACGGGCAGAATTAATTTTCATTATATATTTTATTCAATTCAATATATCCAAAAGGTTATCATTTCAGCAGATAATAAGCACAAAAACTTCCTAATGAGATATTTTATATCTTTTTTCTCACTAAGACAAAATGTGTTTTACATTTAGAGCACAGCTCAGTTTCATCAGCCACATTTCAAGCGCTCAATGGGCACACGCAGCCAGTGGCTACAGTATTCGCAAAATTCGAAATGATCCAGAATGTGAATATATTAATTATTTCCATTTGCGTAAAAGCCAGGCTGATCTCAGAAAGCTTGCAGACTGCGGAGACCGCGTCTGTGGACCTCCAGAGGTGTGCAGATGGAGCTGGAGAAGCCGTGATTAGGCAGCGGGCGTTCACAAGAACCCACCTAGCTAATCAAACCTCAGAGAGAAATGGAACCCTGCTCCCGCCCGTCCGCATTCACAGCCCATCTAATGGTCCAGGGGGACTCTCGGAGCCACTTGTCACCATCCGTGGCTCTCAAGTCCTTGCTTCTACCTTCTACTCTCTATTCCCCATATCGGCACCTCACGGCTTCTCTGCCTCCTGGTTTCTCATTCTGATCCTTCTTCCCCGCCCTCCCCCAGCACTTCGCCACTTCCCTTCCCCGGGTAACTCCTGTTCCAGCTCTGATCCGACAGGATCTGATCCAGTGGCCACATCTCCGGGTTCTGGAACCTCTCTGGGGTGGTGCGCTCCCTCTAGCACCTTGGTGGAGGTCCCCCCATCAGAACCGGCTCCGGGCAGGAGGACAAAGTGAGGGCAGAGCCTGCCTACGCTGCCCACCCTTTACCCCCTGTCCTCGGAGCGCCAGCCAGCCTTCCCGAGCTCCCGAGAGCTGGAGCTCTCTCCGGAGTCTCACCTCATGGGCCACACTGAGAGGAAAGAGAGAAGGGGGAAGTTAGAGAACAAAGAAACAGCCACTGTCATCTTCCTCAAGTTGCAACACAACCCCTTCCCCACCACCAAGCACACACACAGTGGTCCCATTTTTTATGGCCTCTAGGACTCTATATTGTCCTTGACCTGTTTTCAGAATGCTGCTTCCTTGAACATGGGGTTGAGTTGAAGGAAGGAAGGAAGGAAGGAAGGAAGGAAGGAAGGAAGGAAGGAAGGAAGGAAGATGAGGGAGACAAGAGAACTCTCAGCCTTCTGGTTTGGGGTTGCATCAGAGAGCTATTTTCGGGGCACACCCCCGACACACACACATACACACGTAGAGCCACGAGTTTTTGTGTTGAGGAGAACATTAAAAGCAGTTTACACTCCTTGAGCACAGCAATTCTGCTCTCCCCTCCCCAACGGGATGTTTGTAATATCTGGAGACATTTTTGGCTGTCACAACTGGGGCTAAGCATGCCACCAGCCTCTGGTGGGGAGAGGTCAGGCATGTAAGTACCCTAGGGTGCACAGGACAACCCCCACACAAAGAATTCTCTGACCCAAATGTCAGTAGCGCCAAGGTTGAGAAACCCTGAGCTTTAGGGAGAGACAATCTTTTTCCCTGGTGAGAGGTCAGGGAGACCTAAACGCAGAAGAGGGGGCGTAAAAGAGCGAGGGGATCTCAAAGCATGGGGGACCACTGAGAGAAAGCAGCCTGCCGTGGCAGACACCGTCCCCACTTGCATGGTGGAGAGATGTTTTTGCTGTGTTATTGCAAGAGGGGGAAGACGTGGGTTACCAAGGTGACCCAGAAAGGGGATAGAATGTAAGCCTTGGGATGTCTGGGGGCCACGCCCGGGCCGGTCCAGGACTTGCTGAAAGATGAGAGCTCGCCTACGGTCCCTGATGTGCCACAGACGAAATGTAAAACATATTGGGCTGGGACACGGCCAGGGCACAAAGAGCACACTAGCTTGTGTTACACTTCCAGACCAGTCACAGGTAAATATGAGGGGCTCTCTTCCTCCTCGCAGGGCGCTTCGCATAGTGTGACCACATGCACAGCCTCATAGAGCCAGGGTTTCCCTGATTCGTGGCAGTTTCCCCACTCGTTCTTCTACGAGTCCAGCCTTCTTCTGAACTCTTTTCAATATGCTGGGGAAGGCCCTCCCATCATCCTCATTTTAGAGGCAGAAAATCTAAGGCACAGAGAGGGTAAGTAAGTAGCCCCCGGCCATACAGCTGGTAAGACGCGGAGGCGGGATGCACACCGGGTCCGTCTGATTTGATCTGTCCTGACTCGACGCTGGACCACCAGACCATGATGTTGTTCAGCGTGGAAATCTCAGTTAATGGAGGCTGACACCTTCAGATGGTCAAAGCCAAGACAAGCAGATGTTTGAATCCACTGAGCATCTCCCCTAAACCATAGCACCGACCCTTCGCTTGGCCCAGAGAGAGCAGGACAAGAGGCCGAGCCCTCACAGACTGCCCGTTCCTCCGCTTTCCCTCATGGAAAAGCCCAGGCACCGCACTTTATCTGCAAGATAGGAACCAATGTAAAGGCACAAGAAGCCAAGCTTGTTCCCAAGGACTCTCTCAGTAGTTTTAAGGAGTAATTGAAACTCGTAGTTGACCCCAGCCCTGCAGAGTTGGCACCAAGAGGAACACAAGCATTTTTTAAACACTCTTCCAGGAGGGGAGGTGAGCTCACTTCCTGAGGGAATTACCGCAGGGGGTGTCTGCGGGGGCCAGCCAGGCCTGGCTTTCAAACATCTGAGACGGCCCACGGTGTAATCAGGCATGAATATTGATTCAAATAAATTATGCATGTTTATACACTCGTTTATTATTTTATTCACACGCTCACTCCACGTCGTTAGCCTGGGCAACTGCCATGGGGCTAGTCAGCTCTTGGATGCTGTAAAAAAATCAGTTGCTTTGAAATATTTGGTGGCCAAAGGGAAATCCAAGTCATTAGTGAAAATTATAACCGAAATGACAGCAAATTTCTATCATCTGGAAGGGCCCTGGCAAGTCCAAGTCATCGGGGTCAGACGTTGCCCTATTCCTCGGGCTTTCATGAGACCATACAAGAGCGAATATGGACGGCTCCAGAGCATTCTAGCAATTATCATTTTAACAAATAGGGCTCTTTTCTAATATTCACATTCCTTTCGCATGGCCTCATGAAAACACAAACATTCACTCCATCCTCAAAAAATGCAGGCGCTCTGGGAGGAAAGAGCTACCCGCTCAGCCCCGAAGCCAGGCTGGAGGAACCAGAGATTGCGATCCCGTCCTGGGTGGTGAGGTTGATTGCTTCTCACTCAGCTGACAAAGGAGACCATACCTCTAGGGGCGTTGTCACGCCCTGCTCCCCGGGGCCCTCCAGGAGAGAAGACATCTCTTCCCCAAGACACCCCCGGAGGCAGCCGCCCAGAAGCTCTGGCTGACAAGCTGGGTGACAGTAGCAGAGAGCCCGCACACAGGCCTGTCTGCTCCCAGGTGGGGGGTACGCTCCCCAGGCAGAGCCAAGGCCCTGACAGCTGTGTGTCAGGATGTGCAGACTAGGGCCCGGCCGGCACCGTCCGGGCAGGAGGCTGAACTACGCGTTCACGGTCTGCCCCGCGGATGGAGTTTCCCCCCAGAAGCCACAGTTAAAGCTCTTCCCAGGAGCCCTGTGTTTTGAGGACTAAGGCTGATACTGCTCCTTTCCCCTCCATCTGATTTCTGCTGTCTGTTGTCATTCAGTGACCAGCCCCAAAGGGAAATAGAATAAAGAATTCAGATTTCCTCAATAAAAGGATCAAAGGAAACCTGCATACTTCTTTTCTGAAAGATCACTGAAATTAATCTCAGTACACTATTTTGTCTCTCTTGATCATTGTTTCAGAAGCTACTCCCACCCTAGAAACGTTGCACTATGGGTTATGAATATTTAAATCAATACATGAATTTACCTCTGTATTTTTTGTGGGTTATTTTCAAATTTCATTGTCTGAGAAAATTGAAACTAAAACAGACGAGACCCAAGAGCAACAAATGCATCTCTGAAAGAGATAGAGGTTTTCACTTTCTATATTACATGTTTCTACAATTTTTTTAAAACAATGAGGTGAATTATTTATGTAATATGAAAAAAAATGTGTTTAAAGAAATGAAAAGGCATTTTCATTAAGTATAAAGGCATTTCATTATGTATAAAGGAATATATAACATTTTAAATACTTGGGCATTTGGGGAAAAGAAATAGTATCCTGAAGTTAGGACGGCTAGAAGAAAGGAAGGTTTAAAATTTGTGTGACTATAATCCCCAAGTCCGATTCTCAATAGTTTTTCACTGAAAATATTGATCACGCTGGTGTCGTAATGGGTCCAATCTCAGAGTTAGAATCCTAAGAGCCCAAGATGGTGAGCCGGCTTTAAGGAACAGCCTTGCAGCAGCACACGGACTCAGCTGTGGCTTCCAGACACTAAATATTAATGGAACAAGTGTCTGGACATCTCCGGACACCAGTGGAAAGGAAATTTTCTAATGGAAAATTCTAGGTGCTAATGGAAGAGAAAATTGTAACTCTGAACCAAATTAAGAAAAAAGGTCAACATTGGGCTGGTTACATCAATGGCATGTTTCTCTCTGATCACAGAAAACAGTGCAGCCAACAGGCCTTTGAAACCGAATGTCCAAGTCATGGATTCACGTGAAATTAATCCCCCAAGTTCATTTGCAAGCTACGTGTCACCCAGCGTTTCCTCTATAGCAGTATCTCTTAGCAAGACATTTTTCTCAAGCTGTCCCCACAAGGAGAGCCTGTATTTGCAGATTCAGTAGGTGGTGTTATTATCCTCACAGAATGTTCTATATAGAAGGAGATATACTTATTCATTAACTTCTTTGTACATTCTTGACTCGGAAATTATTGTTCGAAGAGTGTTGAAATGGAGTGAGTCCTGGAGCAACGTCCCTCTACTGCTTCACTCCTGTGTATCCTCCTTCCCCTGGAGACCCCCCCCTCACAGGAGTGCACCCCTGCAGGGGAGGGGCTGGTGTCCACATCCACACACACGCACCACACAGACACACCACACACATGTACACACACCACACACACCACACACGTGCCATATATACACACCACACACATGCCATATATACACACCACACACACGTACACACACCACACACACCACACACGCGCCATATATACACACCACACACACGCCATATATACACACCACACACATGTACACACACCACACACACCACACACGCGCCATATATACACACCACACACACGCCATATATACACACCACACACACCACACATGCGCCATATATACACACCACACACACCCACACACACGCCATATATACACACCACACACACCCACACACACAAGCCATATATACACACCACACACACCCACACACGCGCCATATATACACACCACACACATCCACACACACGCCATATATACACACCACACACACACCCACACACACGCCATATATACACACCACACACACACCCACACACACACGCCATATATACACACCACACACATACACACACACTACACACACCACACACACATACACACACACACTATACACGCAACACACACACCACACATACCACACATACACCACACACAAACATACACCACACACACACCACACACACGCCATATATACACACCACACACAATACACACACAACACACACAACACACATACCACACACACACCACACACACACCACACATGCGCCATATATACACACCACACACACCACACACACACACCACACGTACATACACAGACCTCACACACACCACACACAGACACACCACACACACACCACACACAGACACGCCACACACACACCACACACAGGCACACCACACACACACCACACACAGACACACCACACACACACCACACAACTACACACGCGGACCTGGAAGCCCTGACTGTGCAGGCAGCAACCCCACGGCAGGCGCTGGTCAGCGTCTGAAGAGCGAACAAGGGCTTAGCTAGTGCTGGGCCTAATTTCGGAGACCTTTGTGCCGCAGGGTAGCCAAGTGTAACCACATCCTGTGCTACCTCCAAAAGCACAATAGCCTGGGCCTCTCTCCGCCGGGAGGGGTGAAGGGAAGGGGGAAGACATTGTGAGCCGCTAATTTTACCGAAACAAAGGGGACTGCGTTCCGCATTCTAGAAAGTGTGAGCAGCACCAATTGTACGAGTGTGTGCAAAGGAGCAGGAACGCCCAATACAAACCAAGCGCTCTTTCTGAGCAGTTTTAAAGCAAAATAAGTAAACGCTTTTTTAGAGAAGAAGCAAGCTGTGATTTGCCATTTTGGGGGGGAGCTCCCTACATTTCCATCATTAAGGGAAGAGTTAAAAGATGGCAAGTACCGAGTTCTTAAGTAGAGTGAGATGGATCTCCAACATCTCCAGCAGGAAGAAAAATCAAGGGACCGAACCATGCAGAGAGCGTCATGCCACTTCTGTGGCAAGAGAACTTTACTCCATGGCCACATCTATGTGTGTGAATGCACGGAAAAAGGACTTGAAGGATCCACTCCGAACTGTTAACAATTGTTATCTCCCAAAAAGGAAATGGAATCCCAGTGAGGAGAAGCCAGTGGTGAAGAGGTTTTTCACGGTTTTCCTATGTATTCCTAATTTGTCTGAATCTCTGAGAAAGAAAAATGCACTCTGGTATTTCTTGCATAAGGAGACAACAAAAGGCAACAAAAAATAACAGAGGAGGGAACAAGAAATTAATGAGAATTATAACTTTTTAAAAAATACCACACCTCAGCAGGACCTTCTGCTGTTGTTGTTTTGTTTGTTTTGTTTTGTTTTGTTTTGTAAGATGAAGACACTTTAATCATTACTAGTGGAAAGCAAAGGGACTTATAAGACACCAAGAGCTTCATCATAAGTCCCTTGTGGGTCCCTAACCCCTAAGCTGAGCAGAGGAGCTCCAGGGGCCTAAGGGCGGCCGAAGTCCCTGAAGGCAGAGAAGCTTGGGGCCAGGTTCCAACATGGCCTGGGCCATGCACCTGCCGGGTGGTCTGGGCCCTTCCCTTCCCCTCTCTAAGCCCGGATTCCCCAGTCTGTAGAATGGAGTTAAAGATAGTCTTTACCTCACTGGTTGAAAAGAGTGAGAGAGAGAAAAACCTGTGATACATGTAAGCGTGGAATGGGGCCCTGAGGATATATTGCAGTTGTTCTAGAAATATTGGCTGTTGTTATTAAGAAGCACCACAAGGGAATCCTACCGGAAAGCACAATATCACCCCAAATCCAGAATGAAGGAGAAGACTCCGCTCATACACTCAACCGTTCACAGGGAGTTAACGAGCACTTTCCATGCACCAAACGCTGGGCGTACTGTGCTCCAGCAGTCCTCACTGCAGAGAATGAGCAGCAATGACAGCAAAGAGGAAAGGTACTGGGTGCCTTAGGAGCACATGGGTGTGGGTGGCAGAGAATTCAGGCCTGTCCTGGAGAGAGAGGAATCAGGACAGGCTTCTCAGAGGAAGCAACGTCTAAGAGTGAAAAAGGCAAGAAGACTGAGAATGTGTCCCAGGCAGAACTCAGGAGCAAAGCTTAGCTGCGCGAGCGACGTGACAGGTACCTAGTAAAGCAAGTCGTTCAGGTGGAGAAGGAGATGGGGACGTAGGGGAGAAGCTCGGAGGTAAGCAGAAATCAAAGCTCATGGTGCTTCATAAATGTTCCTCTCCTGTCACGTCACACACCCATAGCATGTCTCCCTGCTGGGCTGAACACAGCAGACTGGCTCCTTGCTCCCTCAATGGAAAAACTATGTGTCAGGTCAGCGGAGGGGCCTTGAACAGCAGCAAAAGGGCAGGACAGGATTAGGACATACTGGGGAAAATGAATGCTCACAGATAAGGAGAAATGACGTCAAGTGGTCATGAGTCTCAGGAACGAGCCACAGACAGATGAAGATAACTAAAACCTAAACGATATGAAACTCCCACCATACCCTCCCTTTGCAGATACTCGTAGGTCAAGATTTCCCCAGCCCGATCTCAGGGAGTTTCTAATGCAGTGTCCTCACGGGGTCAGCACAGTGAGAAAGTGCTAAGGTGACATGTGGTAGGGGAAGGGTTCCAGCCCCTTCCAACAGAGAGCTTGTGGTGCCCAGGGGAAAATCAACAGACCTACCCTTTGATTTGACCAGATGAACATGGAGGAGGGTGACTTCTTGGAACTAGAATGAAGCCCAGTAAAGTGAAAAGATCGATCTTATCCCAAATTCTCCAGGAATTGAGAATAAGGCAATCAATATTTCTACCTTATGGTTAGAAAAATATTGCTTGCTGTCTTGTTTTCCTTTCTATCACAAAGATTGATTCATGGAGTGTTATGGATTCAGCTTAAAAGCAACCGTAAGTTCAGGAATCCCCGTAAGTTCAGGAATCCCCGCTCACGTAGGCCCCACTGTCTCCAAAGACCTAGCAGCCCTGTGTTCTATCACAGGCCCGCCAGCACCTGCCCACACGATCCGACGAAGGTGTAGCCGCTCCACGGCCCAGCCCAGCGAGAATAAGCTGGGCCAATGGCTTCTCTCACTCCTGCAAACTTTACTTGAGAGAAGGGAGAATCCAAGCTCAGGACCAAGCTGAGTGCAGAAAGAGGAGCCACATGAAATACAGAGAAGCCAGAAGAGGCCACGAGCACGCGGAAGTTATAAAGAAGCCACGTTTTGAGGAAGAAAACAATAGGAGCAGAATGGAGAAGGGCTGGCTAATAAAGAAAAGAGGAGCAAAGAGACACGAAAAGAAAGAGAGGCTGAGGGCGCCTGGGTAGCGCAGTCGTTAAAGCGTCTGCCTTCGGCTCAGGGCGTGATCCCGGCGTTATGGGATCGAGCCCCACATCGGGCTCCTCCGCTGGGAGCCTGCTTCTTCCTCTCCCACTCCCCCTGCTTGTGTTCCCTCTCTCGCTGGCTGTCTCTCTGTCACATAAATAAATAAAATCTTAAAAAAAAAAAAAAAAAAAAAAGAAAGAGAGGCTGAGAGGGAGGCCACGCCGAGGAAAAGGTGGAACATTCAGGAGAAGAGGCCGGCGCTCTCAGGAGCGATGCTGCGTCAGGAAAGGAGCCCCAGGTGTATCCCAACTCCCATATTCCATCTCCAGAGAGCCCGGCTCCTTTACTGACATGGTGGGCTCAACACTCCTCATGTACCTGAGCCAGGCTGAGACTACCTCCAGGCCTGGGGTCCAAAGACCCTGGGAACACAGCTGAGACACTAGGGGAGGCCGGGAGGAAAACGCACAGCCCAGGGACTAGAAGAACATGGGTATTTTCCACCAGGTCTCTGCCACCGATTTCTGAGGACCTGTGAATCACAGGAGTAGTGCCGAAAATACAGACATGGGAAATATTTGTCTGAGTTCTGTAAAGGTGGGCAGGTTACCACCTTGTGAACTTCAACTCCATTTTGTGCAGGATTCTAAAAGAGAAAAATCAGACCAAAGGAAGTGGTCACAGGAGCCAGGAATGGTTTATGAAGAATCATTTGTGGCAGATTAAGCATCGGCTCTTCTAAAAATGGTGTGGAAATGCTGGAGTTTCTGCTGGAATACGTTTTTAGAAGAGTTGATGTTTTCCCCCTTAGCCCCAGTGTGAAAGCCCTTCTTAAAAATGCAGACTTTAAAATGAAACACATCCTGAAAGGTAGTGAATTAGGCACTATGAAATAAACCTCAGTCCCTGAGCGTCATGTCCTGCAAGTTTGACTTTCTCCAACCATCATATGTGGCGTGTCGGCTTTCCTAAGTTCTCCCAGCCTTATTTCCACCACTTTTTGTTAGGGAGAGAACACACCAAATATGTACCAGATAGCCACAATTTTATTAATAATTTACTAAGAATTCTCTTTTTCTTCCTCTTCCTCCTCCAATTCCTTTAAAAAAAAAAAAACTAATAAGCAGCTTTTTGGGGCACCTGGGTGGCTCAGTCAGTTAAGCAACTGCCTTCAGCTCAGGTCATGATCCCAGGGTCCTGGGATTGAGACCTGCATCAGGCTCCCTGCTCGGTGGGAGCCTGCTTCTCCCTCTGCCTGCTGCTCTGCCTGCCTGTGTTCCCTCTCTCTCTCTCTGTCAAATAAATAAATTAAACCTTAAAAAATTAGTAATCAGCTTTTATCAGTAGTTTATTTCCCAAGGCCAAAAAGGCTGTCTAACAACTTTCAACTACCTCCTAGCCCCAGAATTCTCCACTCCCCCCAAGCAGGGAGAGGCTCTAGGTTGCCTCGTGGTTTCCTGTCTGCCTCCTCCGTGGGCATCCCACCTGTGCAGTCCAGCAGTAAGGCTTTTGCTTCGGTGCCTGTAGCAACTCTTCAGTGAAACTGGGTTCGGGTGGGAGAGGCCATGTCAGAGCTCAGGTCTTATTAGAAGCTGAGCCATGAATAAGATAGGAAGTCAAGACCTAGGCTTCCAAAGGTCTCTCCTTTTCTGTCTCAGTAGCTTGGATCTTCACTGGTCTTATCATTCTTCATGCTTTGAAATCAGATCCAGGATTTCCACTGTCAGCCAAGGGCCCAGGCCCAGAGCCATGAGATGAGCCAATAAACTTGAGCCGGTTCCTGGTTCGAAAGCTTGAAGGGATCAATTAGACATTTGCTGTTGTCCCATCTACCTCACAGAATGCATGGGGTAGTCTTGGGGTATATGGTGATACTGTCAAACCAGACGTCAGACTCATCCTTGAGGAGGTCATGGGAGTATTAGTATTTTCCGCCATCAAGATCTTTCTTGGTTGGACTCCAGTTGAAATCAATCCTTGCGCACGTAGTGCTGTTCTCTTCCTATCGGATGAAGGAATGCTAGTACTGCTTGAACCACCACATCCGCAGCTGCAGCCCTGGGGTCTCTAACACAATGGACTGTGACTGCAACCACCATCTTGGATCCAAGAATTCTTTATTTCTGTCACAGTGTTTTTGATCTCTGACTTGTTTTTGTTGTTGCTGTTATTACTTCTAAGGATTTCCATCTCTCTGCTTCCTCTGTTCTTGCATGCTGTCTACTTCATCCATTAGAGCCCTCAGAATAATTGTTTTAAATTCCCAGCTGGAGAATCCCAACACCCCTGCCATGTCTGGTACTGACGCTGGCACCATTTCTTCAAGTTGTGTTTTTTACCTATTGGTGTGCCTTGTGATGTATCCTTGATAGCCAGACAGGACGTACTGGGTAAAGGAACCGCTGTAAGCAGCCT
Organism: Ursus maritimus; assembly: GCF_017311325.1. Taxonomy (NCBI): domain Eukaryota; kingdom Metazoa; phylum Chordata; class Mammalia; order Carnivora; family Ursidae; genus Ursus; species Ursus maritimus. The sequence continues at coordinate 1,575,971 of NW_024426008.1, forward strand.
TTAGTAACATGGTAGCGGGATACAGGGGAGGACGGGACTGTATAGGTAGATGTCCCTGGACTCTGAACTCCACACGTGTTGCTCAGTTGTTTTCTCCTTAGGTAGGACAGGACGGCTCGAGGGGGCTGGAGTTGGGTATTTCCTTCCCCACGTTAGGCTCTGGTAAAATAGTTTCCCCTGAGGGCAGGCCTTGGTAAGAAGAGCTAACTGCCCTGGCATATTTCAAAATGGTTCCTTTTCTCCTCCCATGCCAGACAAGGAATTTCCCCCTCACCCCCCAACTCCCACCCCCATACATTTGGTGTTTACTGTGGGGACCTGGTCAAGCTCCTGGAGGTAAATCTCACAAACTCGTGGAGAGTCTCCCCGGAGAGTTTTTAATGTAGACTTGTCTACACCGAGCTTCCCACCATGTATCAGTCACAGTTCCTGTTCCCCCACGTGTCACTCGTTCTCACGTGGCTTCTGCTCGGCTCTGTGCTGGTAAGCCGAGACCTCCTGTATTCACCTGTCTCCCGGCCCTGGGGGCAGCAGTTCGCCCTGTGTCCTCACTTCCCTTACATCTGTTTAGGTTTCTGCTTGCTGTGAGGACGGAGTGGTGGCCTCAAGCCCCTTACGTGCCGAACTGGAAAACAGAAAGTCCCAAGACGTTTTTACAACCCCTTTGTCTCTGACACTGTACCACGAAACAAGACAGTGAGCGTGATTACCACCATGCCCATTTTACGTTATCCTTTGTTCTTTAAGATTTAATTATTTGAGACGGATTGGGGAAGTTGCAGTGAATGGTGACAGCATGACTTTTAAAATTATAAGAACGTCATTGCCAATAACTATCTCCATTACACCCAACATTCTATATTATCTCCAGTAAACTCTAGAATTACACTCTAAAAATAAGAAATACCCTCTGATCCATGATCTGACCTAAATCGAAAAACCTAATAGAAATCAGGGAGAAGCAAGGTCCCTGACCTCAAAGAAACTGTTTGGTGTCTGAGGGCCTTTCGTGGAAAGTAGGGGTCGTCCGTGCCTCCTGGCTGTGCTCGCCTCGTTCTGACAGAGGGGACACCTGCAAGGACACGATTGGGAAACGTAGGCAAGACCCAGGTAAATGTTTCTGCTGAGTGGAACTGGTGCTGGGAGAAGGAGACCAGGGGTTTGAGAAGATCATTTCTTGCAGTGCTTTTGTTCGCTGACTGTGGCAGCTGCTGCGTATTATTTCAAACATCACCTCCGACACTGTCTGGTGTACGTCCCTGCTCTGGAGAGGCTGAACCAGGGAGAGCCATCCCGCCCAGGCTCCTTTAAGAAGCACTTGTTGCTCTCCAGTTGGAACCGATTATTGTCTGCATTCTTATGGGAGTAAGCAAGCGTTCTAGATTATACCAAACAGATGCGTCCCTGAGAGACGTGGAAAGCAGCAGCGAGCGATGGAAGGCGGCAGGAGTGAGGGAGTGGGACCTGCAGCATGGACTGGAGGCGTTTGTTCTCACGGAGGCCAAAGTCTGCTCTGGGGGCCCAGCAGCATGCGGTCTGGTTAGTCGGCAGTGGGGGCCGTGAGGTTTCTGCTAGAAAAGTCTCATTGTCTGGTTGGTGCTTCTTCTGGTTGCTTATTCCTGTGTAGTATCCAAGCTTAGCTCGTTGGTCCTCCTGGAAATTCTGTACCAACTCTGCTTAAACTAGCCGGGTGGATTTGGTCGTTCGAGATTAAGAAAACCTGGCCTCTTGCTGGTTGCAGGCGATGAGGCGGCGGGTGGATGGGCACACAATCCGTTCCTGTCTCTCTTCTCCAGTGCTTCCAGATGACCAACTAAGACTCCGGGGCCCGAAGGACGATTCTGATGGACCAGCTAAGAGACCTGAACCAAATTTTAAAATACACTCAATAGGCCAATCTGAAAAGTTCAGAATTTCCTCACAAACTCGACCCTGAAAACACTTCTGATATCTTTATGTTCAAACGAGCATATCTTGAGGAAATTAAATATATCCCGTATTTTATACAGGAAGCCCACTTCAAATGGCCTCAAAATAGCTAAAATTCTTTTAAGAAAAAGAAATTTGAAAGGAAAGTGTTGTGTAATCCAATTCGTTAGGGAAGAGTTCGAGAAGTTGGGTTTTTGTTGGGTTTCGGTTTTTTGTGTTTGTTTTTTTTTTTTGTCATTTCTTTTACATCTCTGAATTCAGAACTTTTTTATTAGGTTCTAACATAAGTTTTCCATGTTTCCATAAATGTTCCCTTTAAAAAAAAAAAGATAATTTTTAAGCAATTGCATTTGTTCTGAGAACCGGTCTAGATCTGCTATTTCCCTGTCAGGGCAGCCTACCCTTATTTTAAATCTAGAGGTTGACTCATAAGTAGAACTCATTCACTAATTCACGCATGAAAACCACGATCCAGAAGCCCAGGACACAGTGAGCACATAAATAGTTACTCAGTAAATAAGTAATGAGGATGGAAGAGGGAAAAGAAAGTTGGTTCACCAAAACTAGATTTCTTTTATTTTGAAATTGAGTATAGAAAAATGTGAAGCAGATGGGGATAGAAGAGGTTTTCAGCACTATAGAAGGAATCTGATGTCCATGACAAAGATGTCCCCCTCTTAGGAAAGCACTCCTTCTCTCAGTTACTGTGGCAGAAACCTGGGAGTTATGCTCGGCACTCCCGGCCCTCTCTCTTCTCAGAGATGATCCATCACCAGACTTCTCCATTCCAACTCCAACATGTTTCTTGAATGCTTCCACATCTTTCCAAGTCTCCTGGCAACGTCCGAGTCCAGCTGAACATCATCTCTGGCCCGGGTGAGTGCAGTAGCCTCCTGACTGACCCGCCGGCCACCACGCCTGGCCTCCGACAAGCCATTCTCCGTAGAGTAGCAGAACCAACGTTTCACACGGGGCAGCGGACCACAACACGCCACGCCACAGGCCTGCCCACCCTGCCAGCGCATCTCACACACCCTCCACCACACTCCACCACGCCCCCTTCCAGTTCCTTACAGGCCAGCCTCCTCTTTCTCAGAGCCCACACGAGAGAACATCTTATCTGCCTGGAATGTCCTTCACTGACTCTTCATGGGATTCACTCAGCTCTGAGCTAACTGCCACTTTGCAAGCCAGGCTCTCTCCCACTCCCTCCCCATACCCTCGTGTCTAGATGGTGTGTCCCACCCCCTGGCCCTTCCTACTCTCCCAGCACCTGTTCTTTTCCTGCAGAAGGTCTCAGAGTTTGTAATTATATTTACTCCCATCTTCTCTGTGTATGTCACTTCCCCACTAGACTCCAAGCTTCTCAAAGACTGAACTCTTGCCTATTTTGCTTACCATTATGTTCCTAGATCCTGACAGTGTGCCTGGCACTTAGCAGGTTCTTGTGCATGTCCATTTTCATTTCTGGACAGATCAAAAAGTTGCTTAGGATATTAACTCAGCAGGGGTTCACAATAAGCAACAAAGGGGGAATTAAAGCCGCAAAACTCTGATTGAAAACAAACCCGGCCAGTACCTCCATCAACTGGGGAAAGGAAATGACAATGAATTACCTATAAAGCTCACTCCATGGTTGTTTCCACTTTCCGCTCTGCAAAAATATAGGTAAAGGTTCTTGGGGTGCCTGGGTGGCTCAGTCAGTTAGGCATCTGCCTTCGGCTCAGGTCATGATCCCAGGGTCCTGGGATCGAGCCCCATATCAGGCTCTCCACTCAATAGCAAGTCTGCTTCTCCCTCTCTCTCACTTTCACTCTCTTTCAAGTAAATAAACAAAATCTTTTAAAAAATATGTATATATAGATAGATAAAGGTTCTTGAAATTGGACTTGCAATAACCAGTTTGTAAAGCAGCTTGCATTATCTACCAACATTACAGATAAGCACACCCAGCAATCCACTCTTACTGTATAACCAACAGAAACACGTGCAAGCATGTTCAGAGCACCATCATTCATAACAATCCTAAACCAGAAACCACCCAGCGTCCACCAACAGTAGGCTAGATACATAAATTATGGTTTAGAGCTTATGGGATATAACACAATGACAACCACAGGCAGCATCACGGATGAATTTCACAAACATAATGGCGAGAAGGAAAAAGAAAAAGATCAGATGCCCAAGCTACAACGTGTGTGATTCCGTTCATACAGAACTCAAAGAAAAAAAAAAAAAACAGACAAAATTAAACTATGGTGTTTAAGGATACATGCCTAAATGTATCCCTAAACGTAAAAGCACCAATCCTAAGAAAGCAAGATAGCGATTGTCATAAAATCAGGATACTAGCTACCTTTGGGGAGCTGAGGGGGGCATGAGGGGGTCTCTGCATTGTTGAGAAAGTTCTAGGTCTTGACCAGGGTGATAGCTCCATAAGTGCTTGCTTTCAGGTAAATATCAAACTGTTTTTTTAAAAAACTAACTATTCAAGAATCACTTATTGAAAATACCAATTCTTGAGCCCAAGTCCCAGAGAGTCTGATTCAATGGGTATAACTCGGGCCCAAGAAGCTACATTTTTAACAAAGAACTCGAGAGATCCTAATGCAGGTGGTCCTCAGGCCAGGCTTGGGGAAATAAAGAGTGACAACCTCGTAGGTGGAAAGGATTTTAAGGGACAGTCAGAAAGCTGACCCAGATTCCCAGTTTATTGCCTTGGCATGATGAGCTGGGGCTTCAGGATCATGTCTTCAAGAACTCCTTTGATCCAGGCGAGCCCATTGGTAGGGGACAGAGATACAAAGACTGTTTGCAACCCAGCAACGGTTTAAGTAAACTCGGAAACAAAGTGAGGGAGAGGCTCAGAATTGCACTGCGGTGTCTCTAAGGTCACAGCTGTGTGTCTCATGAGAAAATTGACCATTGCGCAGTTTCTGAACTACAATGGATCGCTTTCTTAGCTTTTAAAATACCAGTTATATGATCATCATTGGGATCATTTTGCCTATTTACCACGTGCCAAGGGCCATTATCTTGCAACGTACGATAGAGATAACCAGGCCCGGTCTTGGCGGAGGCATGAAATCCCTACGTGCTCGTGTGCAGTAAAGTGTGCCCTGCAGAAAAAGACTGGTTTTCTAGGGAGACACGCTCACAAAATGCAGGAGCACGGAATGAGCAGATCCACTGTTCCCTGGCCTTTCTTCACAGAGCTTTCTCTCTGGACAGCAGCTCCTGGGCCCCAGGATCCTTCCAGGTGCCGCCCCCGACCCCCTCCATCCGCAGGGCTCCGTGCCCGCCAGTCTGGTGAACAAGCAGCAGGGATACCTGGAGGCTGCCGCTCAGTCCTGCTGGGCTGAAGTCACCATAGAAAACCGCCCGGCCAGAACTCGCCAAATATACCCATTCATCAGAACGCCTTGCCTCTTAAAGTTAGGTCCTAAGCCCTAATGCTACTTGCCAAAGAAGCTGTGTTGGGTTGGGCTGCGTTTCAGTTCCCTGAAGACTTGTGATGTCTCTCTCTTTTTAGCCTGCTCCTCAACCGCTCTGGGGTTCTATGATTTTTTGAGAACCTACGCTTAAGATTCCTCCAATGTTGACTGAAACCAGACATGTTTGGGACACATCTGGAATCCCTATCTTCCCTTTCCTGGCCCGAGCTGGCAGCTTTCCCCGAAACCCCCTACTCTGATGATCCCACCTGCCACCTGGAATCCACCCACCGCCGACCCCCAGCCCCCTGCTCCCCAAGCTCTATTTTTGCCCCAGTAGGTTCCCACCAGCCAGAGGAGTGCCTTCTGTGTTTCTGCCTCCCCCTCCCAGCTACGAGCCCACTCGCAAAGGGAGGCTGCTGGGAAGACTGTGTTCCTGAGCCGAGCATTAAAATCAGGGTGGGCTTTGAGGAAAACGATCAGGGGGCACTCTGCTTCCATGACTTTATTGCATTTGGAAAGTCTGTGGAGGAAAAAGTATTATACATATGCAGGCATAACCTCTTAACACATTTTCCAAGGATCGCAAATGAAAAAATTTAATACACAAAATGGGAAGGACTGCAACTTTGTGGGTGGTATCATGGAAAAAGCTTTGGGCCAGGAGGAGAGAGAAAAGGATTCTCTTCTCATTTCTGCCAATAAATAGTTTGGGGCCTTACGCAAATTGCTTGGTCTTCAGTTTCCTTACTTCTACGAGGAAGTACTTGGATTTACCAACAATTTCTTCCAGCTCAGAGATCCGTTAAATTTATGGGTCCACATTATCGTGTATTACTGTAAGGACTATGTGAGCAAAAACTTGACCTCAAGACTTCACTCCGCAACCATCCTTTTCCTCTCTGTCCCGGGCAATATTACCTTTCCAGCAGAGCCTGCTGGGCCAGAGGCCCACATGCCCATCACACATGTATACCATCCCTCGATAATATACCATATACCATGCCCTTGATAATTAGCTTATTTCTCTCCCGCCCCATCCCTGGATTGCAGAAAGAGCAAACTATACATATAACGTAACAGGAACAAACAACCGGGGTTGGGACAACGTAAATAAGTCTGGAAAACCCCAACCAGAGAGTAAGACATTCAAGTCCCATAGAGTTGTTATAGTTCTGTCTCAGATTTGGCCCCAAATTTCCTAGAAGCCAAAGAGAAAAAGGCAGCCCCACAGATACACAATGAGCATCTTGGAACAGAGGATTCACAAACACATGAACCAATGCTTTCAAGGATGTGTGGCTTCCCTACACCCCATTTCCAAAAGTCACCCCTGGGGTTTTCATCTGGGAACCAAAATCAACAGAGTGGATCCTGCACTCAGCAGCCAGCCCTCAGTGAAATCAGTGGGGGAAAGCATCTGGCTTGTTTTTGTACCATTTCTCACAAAACCTGCGGTAGTCTGACTGTCTGAAGCTACGAAGTCAGCTATCAGAGCCACACAGGAAACGGAAGCGGTGTCAGAGGGACAGTGCGTGGTGGGGTTGGCCAGAACTGTTTTCACTGAATGGTTAGGGAAGTCCTTTCTGATCTGGTGGCACCTGAGCAGAGATCTGGAGGAAGTAAGGGAGCGAGTCTCCTGGATCCCTGAAGAGAGCATTTCAAGCGCAGAGAGAGCAGCAAGTGCAAAAGCCCTGAGGTAGAACATGGTTGGTGTGTTGAAGGAAAAGGCAGGAGGGCAGTGTGACTGGAGTCAGGTAAGTGCTGGGACTAGTGACTGGGAGCTGGGATCAGAGAGGAATCATGTTGGGGCAGCATGGAGGGCAGACTGTGTGGGGCCAGCAAGGGCTTTGGTTTTCATTGTAGATGAAACAGGAGGCTTTTGAGCACAGCACAACTAATGTATGTAGCCAGAAATAAGTGCTGTGGGTTCTTCCTCCTTCTGAAACACCCAGAAGCCACAAATAGAGAGAGCCGGCACCCCTGCTCTGCCATTGATGGGGTCTTCACCACCCAACCTGAAGATTCAAGGTAGGCATAGCCCTGGGAGTGAGCAGCTCCTTAAATTCTCATCCTAGTCCGGAACTTGGCCCCTAAAGCCAGTGGTTTCCAAATGGCCTTTGTGCCTTGTGTCCTGAGCTTCTTCAGAGAGATCCTCAGAGACGTGATCAGTGGGCTCTCAGCACCCACCCCTGCCTGCTTCAACAAGTGAGTTCTGTTTCCACCTGTGTCAAAGCTGCTGTTTCTTTTCTTTCTTTCCTTTTAAGAGTTTATTTTTAAGTAATCTCCACACCCAACACGGGGCTCGAACTCACAACCCCGAGATCAAGAGTCGCACGTTCTACTGACTAAGCCAGCCAGGTGCCCCAGAGCTTCTGTCAGTCAGTTATCACTTGCAGAACATCTGCCTGCAAAAAAGGATTGGAGGATAGTCACTGTACTGCCCTCGGTTATCCGTAGGCAGGTATGGGAAGGTGGACGGAGGAAGCCAGCAGGAGAAGGCAGAACTTATTCTCCCAAATTGTTGCAACTGTGTACAACAAACAGGCATAAATTTTGTTTGTTTGTTTTAAAGGACACATGATAATGGAAAAATTAAAACCTGTGAAATTACTGGAAGATGCTGGGATATGGCCATTCTGAGGTGGTCCTTGGTGGGAGCTGTTCAGTCTGGATAGAGAGGAGAAGGCTGGAAGGGAGAGAAGAAAACAGAAGCTTTGCCTAGTGGACACCCCAAAATTTTCTGGACTTAATAATAATAAAAGGCAAAGTTTGGTTTGTCCAAAGAAAGCGTGTAGAACTGGATGGTTGCCTGTCACAGTCACAACCAAGCAAAAAGCGGGGTACGGAGAAGGCATCCCTATTAGTGTCTCACCGTAACAAATGCTGCAAACCGAGTGGATTAAAATGCGCCAGCCGTATGCTCATCTTCTGGAAGCTAGACGTCTGACAGTAAGGAATCGGTACGGCACTGCTCCCTTCAAAGACTCATGAGGAGAAGCCTTCCTCTCCTCTTCCAGCTTCTGGTAGCTCTGAACGTTCCTTAGTCTGTGGTCCCATTCTCGGCCTCTGGCTTCACACAGCCTTCTCCTCCTTCTCCCTAGATGTCTCTTTTTTTCCTCCTCTTAATCAATATTAATATTTTTATTATGTCATTTCATCCCCTGTGGTTCTCTTAAGGGGCATATTGGGTTTGTTTTTGTTTTTGTTTTTTAGTGTTCCATGATTCATTGTTTGTGTATAACACCCAGTGCTCCCTGCAATACGTGCCCTCCTTAATACCCATCACTGGGCTAGCCAATCCCCCCACCCCCTCCCCTCTAAAACCCTCAGTTTGTTTCCCGGAGTCCATAGTCTCTCGTGGTTCATTTCCCCCTCTGTTCACCCCCCCTTCATTTTTCCCTTCCTTCTCCTAACAATTTCCTTGCTATTCCTTATGTTCCACAAATGAGTGAAACCATATGATAATTGTCTTTCTCTGCTGGACTTATTTCACTTAGCATAATCTCCTCCAGTCCCGTCCATGTTGATGCAAATGTTGGGTAATCGTTCTTTCTGATGGCTGAGTAATATTCCATTGTATATATGGACCACATCTTCTTAATCCAGTCATCTGTTGAAGGGCATCTCGGCTCCTTCCACAATTTCCCTAGGTGTCTTATAAGGCTCACTTGTTGGACTTAGAGCTCACCCTACACCCAGGATGATCTCTTCTGGAGCCTTCACTTAATTGTATCTACAAAGACTTTACAAATAAGGACACATTCCAGCCTATGACATATCTTTTTGGGAGCCTCAGTCGAGCTCCCCGAAGGGGCACTTCTAGAGACAACAAGACCCCACGGTAAATGGTGGATGTTACGGCCTCCACCACCAGGGAGAAGCAGGGATATTGCCAAGACACAGTGAAATGGCCAGCACAAAGTACTGCATGGAGTAAGAATTCAACTCCACACACATAGGAAGCCAGGGAGAAGCAGGGATGCAGCCATTCAGAAACCGCAAGGGGCCCGAAGCTGGAAAGCAAACAGCTAGATGAAGGCTCCTGAAGTCACGGGAGCAGGTGGGACATGAGCAGTGGGTCAAGGGCGGAGCTGGCACCAGGGGGGAGGGCTGGGTGTGGCACATCAGTTTGGGACCCCGGGAGCGGCACAGCGGTTTGGGACCCAGGCTGCACTTTGGAATCATCTGGGAACTTCTTTTGTTTTTTTGTTTTTAAAGATTTTAGCTATTTATCTGAGAGAGGGGGGTACGGGCAGGAGGAGGGGCAGAGGCAAAGGGAGAAACAGGCTCCCCGCGCTGAGCAGGAGTGCAGTGTGGGGCTCCACCCCGGGACCCTGAGATCAGGGCCTGAGCCAGAGGCAGATGCTTAACTGACTGAGCCACCCAGGCGCCCCACCTGGGAACTTCTTTGAAAAATGTTAAAAGCCAGGCCCCTCCCTCGGATATTCTGATTTAATGGGGTTGGGTTGGTGCCAGGGCGTTGGTGTTCTTTATAGGTCCCCAGGGATCCCGGCGGGCAGCTAAAGGGGCCAAAACAGCAGCGGGGAGGTGGCCCAAGACCCAGGGCCTCCCCAGGCCCCGAGGCTCTCATGGGACAAGCACTCTCCCCGGGGAGGTGCTGCGGCCCAGAGATAGCAGCCGAGGTTCTCTTTACTGTGCTTTAAGCACTCCCATCACACTAGTACTTAGCTTTGCTCCTGCGGCCAGGCCGGTTGTGAGACACGCCGTGTTGTGAGACACACCGTGAACACACACTGTTCTGATTTTGCTTTCCATCTGCTTCTGCACAGCTGGAGTGATCATGCTTACTTAAAAAAAAAAAAATATATATATATATATATATATATAGTCACACTCTGTCACGAAACAACGCCACTACAATCTTAGTGACTATATTCTCTGTGCTGTACTTTTCATCTCCATGACTGATTTACCTTGAGAACAAAGTAAGCTTGTGCCTCTTAATGTAGAAAGCCATTTCAATCACTCATAATTCAACTTCTTCATTTATAGGTGAGAAAACTTGTGCCCTGGAAAAGTCCCGAACCTTCCCCGACGTCACAGAAGGGGTTCATGGCGAGCACTGAACGCCAGCCCCACTCCCTCAAGTCCCGGTTTCCTGTGCTCCTCCCCCAGCACAGTAACTGTCTAGACTGGTTTGTTTTCTGTCTCTGTTACTGGCATTTTTAGGAGGGCTTAGAATGATCTTTAAACCTGGATGTTTCCCTGTGGAATCTCAGAGCATTTAAAACTCATGACCCTGAGATCAGGACCTGAGCTGAGATCAAGAGTCGGATACTTAGGGGCTCCTGGGTGGCACAGCGGTTAAGCGTCTGCCTTCGGCTCAGGGCGTGATCCCGGTGTTATGGGATCGAGCCCCACATCAGGCTCCTCCGCTGGGAGCCTGCTTCCTCTTCCACTCCCCCTGCTTGTGTTCCCTCTCTCGCTGGCTGTCTCCATCTCTGTCAAATAAATAAATAAAATCTTTAAAAAAAAATAACTGAATAAAAGAATTATGTTAGACCTTACAATAATAGATAGGTAGGTAGATGAAAGATGAGAGAGAGAGAGAGAGAGATAAAATGGCTTTCTACATGCACCATAACCCAAATCCACGGGAATGAGCTAAAAATTAGAAAGGAGCTCTTATTTGTGTTTAGTGAGGACCAGCATTGAGCTGGGTGTTTAGTGAGATATGTTTTCTCGATAAAAGTTTACAAGACGTCGGGGCGCCTGGGTAGCGCAGTCGTTAAGCGTCTGCCTTCGGCTCAGGGCGTGATCTCGGCGTTCCGGGATCAAGTCCCACATCGGGCTCCTCCGCTGGGAGCCTGCTTCTTCCTCTCCCACTCCCCCTGCTTGTGCTCCCTCTCTCGCTGGCTGTCTCTCTGTCACATAAATAAATAAAATCTTTAAAAAAAAAAAAAGTTTACAAGACGTCATGACCCAGGTGATTCCCTCACTCTCTCTATCCCTTCTACAGCTGAGAAAACTGAGATTTCTTGGCTTCAATGATTTTTCCCAAAGTCACACAGCTTGTAAGAGGTGGAAGGTGGGATTGCCGACCTGGGTTTATTCGACTCCACGATTCATTAAAACATGATTCTCTATACCTGCGATTATGTTTTTGAGTTTTCGTCATTAGTTGGAGCCTAGAGCCATCCATGAAAAACAGTGGGTGCTCAATACATGGTTTGAGGGTGAGCGAGTGTTGACTGTACAGTTCGTTATCGAACTGATGCACCACAAATCCTCAGCACTTAGAACAGTACCCAGCACACAGCAGGTGCTCAATAAATATTTGTTATCGTAGATCACTCCCAGAACATACTGGTCCAAACTGCTGTTACAGCTAAGAGGACCAACGACCTCAAATGTTTGGTCTAGAATGATACTGGGCAGCCGAATAAAGGGAAAATAGCATATTCCTAACAGAACAGGCTGTGCGCTCTCTACCGTGCTACGTGGCTGTCCCAGCAAGACTTCAACTACCTCCACTCTATGTACCTGCAGAGAGAAGAGAAGGAGCTGGAGAAAATTCAGAGTTAGAAGTGCGTTCGTGGGGGCGCCTGGGTGGCTCAGGTCATGATCGCAGGGTCCTGGGATCACACCCCGTGTTGGGCTCCCTGCTCAGCAGGAGTCTGCTTCTCCCTCCCCTCCCAGCTTGTGCTCTCTCTCACTATCTTTGTCTCTCTCTCTCTTTCTCACATAAATAAATAAAAATCTTCAAAAAGAAAAAAAGAAGAAGTTTTTTTGTGAGTGAACAGCCTTAGAACTCTGGAATCTTCAGTCTCCAGTGCTCTCTTCTCAGCCTTCATCTTCTCAGCCAATCAACAGAGTTGCAACTTTCTCAATCCATGGTCTGTCTCCAGGCTGAAAGCTACCAGATCATCTCCCAGGCAATGTTTGTGTTCAAACATTCCAAAAATCTAAGCTGAAAAAGGCGATTGTGTTTGACACGACACTTAAACTGATTCAAAGATACACTGCATTAGATCACCACAGTCTAATTTTAGAACATGTCCAGTGTCCCTCAAAGAAATCCTAGACACATTAGCTGTCTTCCTGCCCCTGCTTTGCCATCCTCTACTCTAGGCATGGAATTTGTATCGATGATAAATAGCTAGCAAGCTAGATAGAGCTTGATCTATTACATATATGTATTATGTATATATCTTACATGTATATTTTCTTATATGTACATTACATGTATATACACAATTGACCTTGAACAACATGAGGTTAGGGGTACTCACTGCCTGCTCAGTCAAAAATCTGTGTATAACTTCTGACTCCCTCAAAACTTAACTACTGATAGCCTACTGTTGATGAAAAGCCTTGCTGATAACATAAACAGTTGATTAACACATATTTTATATATTATATGTGTTATATACTGTATTCTTACAATAAAGTAAGCTAGAGAAAAGAAAATGTTATTAGGCAAATCAGAAGGAAGAGAAAATACATTTATAGTACTGTACCGTATTTATCCAAAAAAAAAAAAAATTCACATTATGAGAGGACCTGCCCAGTTCAAGTCTGTGTTCTTCAAATGTCAACTGTATATTCTCCAGAGAAACAAAACCAATAGGAAATATATAAGGATATATGCTATTTACATATGTAAGGACATATATTAAATGTTATATATAAGGGTATATATTAAATATATTGGGATATATATTATATGATATATATATATAGGATATATATAGTTCTCCTATTGATAATATTTCTCCGAAGAACTCTGGCTAATACACCAGTCTTTTGCCTGAACTGATTCATTGTTGAATTCCTATGACTTAGTTTGGATTTCCTGGGGAAGATTTCTGGGACTCTGACGTATGTGGGGAAGGCCAGGAAGCTTGCTCAGGCAGCTTTCTAGGGCTGACATCAATTCCCAAGGAGGACTTCGCTGTGAGCTGTTATCAGCCACCTTCCCTGGCAGCTTGGAGAATGAGGGCCCTGTCTTGAAGGGGGAATCTGGGCCCCGCACTATAGCATCCACTACACCATGAATGTTTCCATTTTCACCAAATGAATGTGAAATTTGGGATTTTTTTTTTTTTTTTTTTTTTTTTGCTAAATCAATTAAGAGATAAAAATCATCCTTTGTAGTCTGGCAAGATGTTTCTTAGCTGTTTAAGAGCTTTAGCAAGCAAAGCTGAATGAGAAACAAAGAAAATTCACCCTTGCTAAGTGATGAAAGAATTCTACAGCAATTGGCAAGAACAGGGAGTGTTGTGTTTAGATATTAAAAGAAAACCTCGAAGGTACTTACACAAAACACTGGCAGTCAAAATGGAGAGTCTCACACAGAAAGACAGGCAGGCTGACAGACTGACAGAAAGACCAAGAGTTCTCAAGGCAAACATCTTAAGTTACAGCAGCTCTTGGCTTATTTATTTTCCCCATTAGGTAGTGCGTTCAAAGGACCTTCATGTGGTATGCTGAAGATCAAAGTATATTTTTTCAGAGGAGGAAAAAAAAAACAGAAAGGACCAACTATTCCAAATATACATATGTTCTGAGTTGTGAATATTTTCCATCCTTTGTTGTAGGAAAATAAGTTGAAGACAGGAAAGAACTAGGTGATAGAATCAATTGTGTACATATCTTTGTCAAGGGAGGACGCCAAATTCAACACAGCGTTAGCCTGTCTGTAAGCCGAAGCTTTCAGAATGTAAAATAATCAGTGACTCCCTTGCTCCATATATCTTTTGCTGTTATTACATTTGAGACATTTGTAGAAGTCAATTTTCTTTTAAAGAAAAACAACAGCATATTGAGACTTCTAGATACCACAGCATTTTCATGGTCTCACCCTTTTTTTAGCCTCAGACAAGAACTTTCTACTGCAGAGTCCTAGTTCCCCTTCTCTTTCAAGTATAGTTTAGATTAAAGGGCTCCTTCTACATTATACTAGTACTTCCGTGAAAAGAAAAATCACAGGTTATGTTCTTGAAATTTCCCCAATAGAAAAGTATTCTAATATACATTCCCAACACAATTCAACACCTATTCATCGTTGGCCTTCTGTATGCCAGATACCGTGCCAGGAGCTGAGGCTACACTCATTGACTAAGACACTGTTCTTACTTTCAAAGCCCGAGGAAGATTGGCAATCCCAATGCGAGGCAGGAAATTCCAAGACAGCACGTAAAGGAGCAGGGGCATGATGCTTCGGAAACCATCTGCCTGGTCCTGGGGAGGGAGTTAGGGGGCGAGATAAGGTATCATGGGAGAAATGGCACGTGAGCCTAGTCTTAGAGGACGAACAGCGGTAGACGCATGACAAATCCGGGAAAGGACCTTCCAGGTTCGGGCAATGGTACCATAGGCCCCTCCTTGTTGCTGTATTTGAAAGAAAGGACAGGCCTGGAGGAGGTGAACTGGAGAGGTGGGCAGAAGACAATCATGGAGGGCTTTGAATGGCACATTAAGGAGCTTAGAGTCTTTAAAGAGGGTCACAGCCAGATCTGCTTTTAGACCGGTCATTCAGGCAGCTGCGTGGAGGAGGAATTCAAAGGAAACAATACAGAATCAGAGACCAGCAAGGTGGTTCTTACAGTCCAGGCAAGAGATGGTGAGAGCCAACTTCATTAGGCAGGGACACTTGGGGGCCACAAGAGCAGACAAATGTGAGAACTATTTTAGAAGCAAGAGGAGGACTGGATTACTGATAGGATTTAGGAGTGAGGGACAGGGAGAAATTAAGTATGGTCCCCAGGTCAATGGATTGGGCAATGGTGGGGGAGGATGGAAGCACAGTATTGGACAGACAAAGAACTCAAGAGAGCAGACACAGAACAAAAAGATAAGGAGTTTGATTTGAGGTATCTTGAATTTGAGGGGCCCTAGGAATAGTTGCATGTAGATACGTCTAAATCTCTGAAGGGAAGTCTGAGCTGAACATGGACTTGGGAGTCATTCCCATATTCAAGCATTATAAAGGTGTGGATTTTTGTTTGTCTTTATGTGTTTTATTCACTGCTGTATATCCAGCCCCTGGACCAGGGTACACTGTAAGTAACTATTGGGTGAAGAGCTGGGAGTTCATGGGAGTGAGAGAATTGTCCAGGAAGAAACGTAGACTGAGAAGTGGTCAGGGTGGCACTTGAAACAGATCATCGTTGGGCATCCCCACTACTCTCACTGCCAACACCAACACCAACTCTACATATTTCAAGTTTAGCAGAAATTACAAACGAATCGTCAGTTAAAATTACACATCGTAATTCCAGTACTTATCTTCATGCAATTATCTCTAGAGTAATAAAACATAAGGAGCATTTTTTCAATCTCCTATGGTGGGGAGAAAACTCCCTTTTATGTATTTTCAACTGATTTTTATGAGCTAAAGTGGATAATATAAACGGATGAGAAACACACACATGTTCTTGCAAATATAAACTCTGCATATTTCATTTAATTTTTTAAAACTTGAAAAGAACAAATTATATAATAATAAAAATGAACAGTTTGGTCTCCAGATCTATATACTAGTGCCAACTCAACAACTCCATTTAGTGGACTCAAAAGCACTTCAAAATTTTTATGTCGAAGAGTGAATTTATGATCTTCCCCCAAATCCTAGCGAATGGCGCCACCCTCCATGCGGAAATACAAATCAGAAAACAAGGCGCCATCTCTGACACCTCCCTCTCTCTTGCTTCTCATAGTTACACTATCCCCAAGTCCTGTCAACTGCACATCGTACGTACCTCTAGAATCTAGTCACCTTCTCTCCCCATCACTTCTCCCTCCTCCAAGGAACTGCCGTCTCTTCCCTGGATTCCCACTGTAGCCTATTACCCATCCCTCCCCTTACCCTCTCTGACCTTTCCCTACTCCCACCCTAATGCATTTGATGGCAATCTGAATATTCTTGTTTTCTCGAAAGACAAGCCTGATCACATTTCTCTCCTATATGAAGCCCTTCTTTGGCTTCCCGAGGCTCACAGGGTAAGGATAGATCCCCTTAAATGACCTAGAAAGCCTTCAGAACATGGCCTCAGCCTCTCTCTCTGCTGTCTCATCTGGCCTGCTGTCCCCTGCTTGCTCTGGGCTTAGACTTGCCTTCAGATCCAAATAACTCCAACTCCCTCCTACCCCAAGGTCTTTGCACTTGAATTCCCTCTATCTGGAACATTCTTAGCCCCCACTCTGTCACCTAACCCATTTGACCTTGGTAACCCCACTCATCCTTCCTATCTCAGCACAAAAACTTCTTCCTCACCTTCGGTCGGATCCCACTACTAGGTGATTTCATGGAATTCTACAGCTACTTCTCAGAGCTCATGTATCGCTTTATAACTATACACATTCTTCACTATATAATTGTACATCCATTTGTTCAATTAAATGAGATCTGTTTCTTGGACCCTAAGTTTCGTATCTGTTTTTTGATCACTATTATACCCCCAGCTCCTAGACCTGCTTCACACAGAGTAGCTACTCAATAAAAATCTGCTGAAGTAATAAATGCATGAACAAGCAGGTGTGTGCATTTTTCTCTAAAAATGTCTATTTTGGATATTTGGAAGGGTTGGAATTATTAGCCAAAAAATATCTCCCAAAACATAAGTTCCGCAAGTTTTTACCACTACCTCAGTCATTATTATACAAGCTATGCTACAATACTCCTTGACAAAACATTTCTTTATTGCTGTTTCATCTGATTTAACTTTTCAAGGTGAAATGAAAAACTAGAACAATACTCATGAAAAATATCAGAGTTCCTCCCCTTAGACACTCTTTTTTTTTTTTGAGAGAAAGAGAGAGCACGCACATGTGGGGGGGGCGGGGGAGCGGCAGAGGGCGAGGGCAGGGGAGAGAGAGTCCTAAGCAGACTCAGCACTGAGGGCAGAGCCTAACTCGGGGCTGGATCTCTCGACTTTGAGATCATGACCTGAGCTGAAATCAAGAGTTGGACGCTTAACCAACTGAGCCACCCAGGTGCCCCTTCTTACTCTTCCACTAAACAGAAGGACTCAACTAGAAATGGCAAGTCGAAAGCTATTTCATCCCATCCTTTACCATAACATGTAATATGTACCCTTTTTAAAATAAAAGTAAGGGGCACCTGGGTGGCTCAGTTGGTTAGGCGTCTGATTCTTGGTTTCAGCTCAGGTCATCATCTCAGGGTGGTGGGATCAGCCCCAGGTCGGGCTCTGCGCTCAGTGCGGAGTCCAGTTGAGATTCTCTCTCCCTCTCCCTCAGCTCCTCCCCACTCCTCTCTAGCTCTCTCTAAAATAAATACATAAAATCTTTAAAATAAATAAATAATAAAATAAAACTAAAACAAAAATAGTCTCTAAGTGTTACTTTAACAATCCATATAACTTTACGGAAAGTTAATCAGGATATTGCTGATTAAATATTATAGAATTTCCAAAGTGTTCAGCAAACTTGGTAAAAATAGTTTAAAGAACTCAGGCCTCTATATTTTAGTCAGTGTTTCACATGGTCGTTTCCTCAACCGTGGCGGGAACAGGACTCACTGATCTTTTTATTCTGACCAGGGCTCAGGCCTCCGTGCTCACCGCCCACTAGCAATAAATGCTCCTGGAATAAATAACTGCTGGCTTCGAAACTTCCATTAAGCGTTTCCTCCTTTTTCAAGAATATCTGGGAGGCATTCAGTTCAAAACAGCCTCCAGAGAGCGAATCTCCAACGTTTAGAGGTATTATTGTTCCTATTTGCCTCAAAAAAAGACACTGTTTAATCAGAGAGAGCCGTGCTGTTTTTGTATCACCTTCTAAGGTCGAATCTGCATGACAAGGGACACCTCTTTTGAAAGGCGGAAAGAATGGCGACGGGGCATCAGGAACTAGGACCCTGCTGCGGTGGCCCTGGGAGAAGCGAATGGGTGAGAGGTGGCTCGTCTTTTCATTGCAGCAGCTCCTGGAGAGTTGCCTTTTAGATCAATTGTACTGATTAAGGAAAAAACACCATTTATGACTCCATTGGTTAAAAGGCCTCAAATCCTGCTGGCAAGAAGATTCCCTGTAGGAATTTCAGGACCTGGACCCATATAAATAGGCATGACCCAGTCCAACATTAACAAAGAAAATTCTTTCCTTGTGTTCAAAGTGAATGTCTTAATGTATGTTTCCCCAGAAGCGACTCTGAGGAAGGATCTGGGTGCAAGGAGTCTGTTTGGGGCTGGCGAGTGGGGGGAGTGTGGAAGGGAGAAGGAAAGGGAAGACAGCCAACAAAAGTTCATCCTTGCGGGAGATCTGGGATACGTAGAGGCCGGTCCAACCTTACTTGAAGGCTCCTTCCAGACTTCATTCCTCTGCTCCTCCAGCCTGGGCAGCACAGTGGGTCTGGCGGCTCAAGAAAAGCCCCGTGTCATGGGCTGCAGTGGTAGGGACAGGGGGGTATGGCCGGCACCCCAATAGCATCTGCCACGCTGATGGACTGAACAGAAATAATTCCCATGGATTGAGCACTTGCTCTGGGCAGACCCCTTTACATTTATGATTTCAATTCCCAACTCATCACAGCCCTGGGAGGTAGATATGATGATGATGATTTTACATCTAAAGAGAGAGGGTAGTGCACGTCTCCGAGGTCATGCACTAAGGCCCAGCTCTTTCCGACCCTATCCTGGAGGGACTGTCCCTGCACCTCAGTAAATACATACATGCCACCCATTCCCCACACTGTGGAATTCACGCAAGACCAGCGTAGCCTTCCTAACTGCCGGGCCATTGCACTCTTTGCCTCTCCTGGTTCTTTCACACTGGCATCGAGAGCTGTGCCAATTATTCAACAGTCAGTTGACCAAATACAGGACAACTTTGTGCAGGGTAGTGGAGCTCTATGGGCCTTTCACTGAAACTTCCAAATGAACATTCCGTGTGGCCAAGTGCTCAGTGAGAAAGAAGGTCTAATGAACCTCCATGGTGTATGACTAAAAGCAGCGCCTGAACCACCCGAGCTTGAATACAATTATAAGGGGGTCGTCCCAGTGCTCGGGGCACAAAGTAACTGTTATCTGAAGTTGGAAAGGAATTTCCTGAAATAGCTGGTAATTGTACAATGAATCACATCATAAAAGCTTGCTATCCCCCAGTCCCTGATCATGACACAAAATTGGACCACTTAGGGCATTGATCTAGACCATGAAATTATTTTCAGAGACTTTCCCTTAAACAGAGAAAAATCCACCTACCTAAAATAACTTCCCTTTAATAGACTGTTACAATAATAAAGGGGTTTATTTGATGGAACTTGCTGTGGATACTCAAAGTGAATTAGACCCAACCAAATTCCCATCCTTCTCAGAAAGTACAGCAATAACTTCCTAGGCATTCATACATTAGAGTCATAGCATTTTTATTTGTTTTGGAAAAAACCTGAATTATTTAAAAGTTCTACTTCTAACTTCTCAGAATCCCCCCTTTTCTTTTACTGCTGTTCAAAGAATCTCCCTAAGTTCTTCAAGTCTCTGGAAAGCCCGCTACTAAGAAAAAATAATAATCTGCCCCATAATCCTTTTTAAAACTACAAAACTATTAAAAGACAACTAAAGAGATAGTTGTAACAAATACAAGATCAAATGTTTAGGAGATTCAGGAGCGAGGAGCTCAGCTGACACAACAAACCTTCCGGGTTCTGCCTGATGCTGTTAACTTTCTCTATCACGCAAAGTTTCTACCACGGTTTGCATTCTCTGGAGACAACAAAAAAGGTGTGAGCCGACTCCACTGTCTGCAACGATTAATTACGAGGAGCCTTGCTGCAGAAAGGCATCTGGAACAACTTGAAAACCAAATTAGATCATGAAACATTAGGGTCTTCTGTATTCCAGCTGATAAGGAGTCCCCTGAGATCACCTCTTCTAGAGGAAATTTGGTTTCTTGCTCCTTTTCTTTTCTTTTTTCTTTTCTTCAGTGAGCGGTTGAGACAGAGAGCAGGGGGAGAAGCAGAGGGAAAGGGACACACAAACTCTGTGCTGAGCGCAAAGCCCGTCGTGGGGCTTCATGCCATGACCCCAGTATCATGAAACCAAGAGTCTGGACGCTTACCCCGCTGAGCCACCCAGGAGCTCCAGTTTCTTGTCCTTTTAACATAGACGTTGTAAAAAGGCCAATTTACAGTAGCATGAAAGAACATTTAAGCTACCCCTGAGAGGAAACCACCAAAACGTGGCCTTGGGAATGACTGTTTTGAAAACACCGTGATGGGGATGCTGAGGTTCCTGTAATGTCCCCTCCCATTTAAACACCCACCCCCATCTCCTCTTCCTGCAACCATAGCGGGCTTCCTTTAGAGACACACTTGTCTGAAGACCGACTCAAATGCACTATGGTTCATGCTCATTTTTAGAGGATGCCCTTTCTCTCCTAAAACATTCTCCTCCACAAAGCAACGGAATAGCTGTAATTGTGAGATGAGCTAGACAGGCTTCACATGTAATAATAACTCCCGACTCATAAGAACTCGATCAGAAAAAAATTGGGATGAAGAGTTTGCACTGAGAGGAAAATCGTAAGGTATTGGCATCTCCATTGTCAATGTTGACGACTTGATCATGACTTGTGTCATGTGCCAAAAGACGTCAGTGTGCGTGTTAGCACAGACGTGGCGATAAAAGCACTAGGCTGTGCTAAAGAAATGCTAAGAAGGGGCACCTGGGTGGCACAGCGGTTAAGCGTCTGCCTTCGGCTCAGGGTGTGATCCCGGCGTTCTGGGATCGAGCCCCACATCAGGCTCCACCGCTGGGAGCCTGCTTCTTCCTCTCCCACTCCCCCTGCCTGTGTTCCCTCTCTCGCTGGCTGTCTCTGTCTCTGTCAAATGAATAAATAAAATCTTTTTTTAAAAATGCTAAGAAATAAGAGCCTCACTGTTTTTAAAAAGGGGTGAGGGTAAAGCTGCGGTTTATCTCCGACCTACAGACACAGGAATTCCCTATCTTCAAGCCTAGCCGGTAAAGGATGATGCAAAAAATTAGAAACCATGTATATTGATGTGGAAAGGAATATTTAAAATTTTTTCAAGTAGAAGATAGAGTGTTAGTTCGATATGTATCCAGGCTTGATTATATTTTAAAAAATCTAAGAGAGAAACAAAATCCTAAAATGACGTCTGCCTCTGGAGAGGCTCTGGAGGATTCGAGGTCAAGAGTAGAATAAGGACCCTTACTCTCCATTCAGTGTCTATATACCCTTTCATGCTGCTTGGCTTTTTATCATGAGCATGTATTGCTTCTTTTTAAGTACTGAATATTTGGAAACGCATAGCCTGCTGAGAAAGCAGGAATAGAGAAACAGAATATCCAACTTCATGAATGTTAGAGAGTTACACAGATTAGAAAGAATAAGTGGCACGGAAGCGGGATCCCATTTAGGAATCATTAAAACACTGATAAAACACTATTGAGGGGGGTAGGTTGTGGGAGGCAAAATACTGGTCCCCCCAAAGACATCCACATCTTAACTCTGCAAACTTGTGAGTATGTTACATTACCTGGAAAAAAGAGACTTTGCTGATGTAATTAAGTTAAGGCCTTGAGATGGGAAGTTTATCTTTTGGGTGGGTGGGTGATGGGAGAATGAAGCTGAAGCCTGCAGGGAAACTGGGCACAAAACACAAGCCTCGGAATTAGCCAGCCCCAGCTGATCTGCAGTCTGTCTACCACAGTTAGCCTTGGCTCTGAGCTGCTACATGAGTGGGGGTGAGGATGGGGGTGGGGGTTGATTCCTGGGCGCTGTGCGGCAGTGTGGATTTGGTTCCTGGGAGGGAGAAGAATCTTCAGGCACAGTCCTAGGATCTGTGTCTACTCACAACGCTTCTGACACCAAGCTGTTCTCTGATTTTCTGTGGGCACCACCTACAAGTTCATTCAATTTTGGCACTAATTACCCAGAGTAACAGACCCTCAGTCCCATAAGACTGCCCTCCACCTCAGAAGCCAACCACAGCTAGCGGGACCCCAGGTTACCCACAGCTCTCTGTGTGGTTCCTATAGCCCTGTCCTCAGGTGTGACTATTTGTTATCATGGCTCTCAGAACTCAGAAAGCTGCTTTACTTACTATTTCTAGCTTATTATAAAGGATACGAATGAACAACCAAGTGAAGAGGTACGTAGGGAAAGGTCCAGAAGGGTCTCAAGTGCAGGAGTTTCTATTCCCATGGAGTTGACACATGGATATGTTCACCAACCCAGAAGCTCCCCAAACCCCAACACCCAGGGGTTTTGTGGAGGTTCCGTCTATATAGACACTGATTATGATTGATTGAATCATTGACCACTGGTGATTGAACTCCATCCCCAGCCCCTCTCCCCTCCCTGGAGATGGTAAAACACTACCGATACAAGTGAAGATGGCGAGGTGGGGTGGTCTGAAACTTCCACCCCTCTGATCACATTGTGGGTTCCTCCGGCAACCAGCGCCCAATGTAAAGCTCTCTGGGGGCCACAAAAATTCACCTCATTAGCATAAACTCAGGTGTGATTGAAAGGGGCTTATTATAAGACATTCCTCTCACCACTATCACTCAGGAAATTCCAAGCGTTCTAGAAGTTCTTGTGCAAGGAACTGGGGGCAAAGCTCAAATATGCCCCAGTGCAGTATCACACACAGAGATGCAGATTCTAGCAGCTGGAAACCGGAAGAGCATGCCGATGAGTCGAGAGGTCTGGGGGAGCCCTGCTGGCACCCACTTTTGGGGTCAATATACTGACCTACCAACCATCATCGAGTGTCTCTGGCAGCTGCCTTTGCAACAGTTCCTAACATTCCCGGGGCTTGCATCTGAGCAGATAGAGCTTTGTTACAGGGGGCTCTGTGAGAAGCAACAAAAGAAATAAAAGGATTGAAAGAGAGGGTGAATGGTGAGGCCAGAACAGCAGTGGCAAACATAAGGTCCAGGTGCTATCACCCCACCCACAGCGGACACTTCTGATCAGTCAGGTCACTCTCCTGTTTGACCTGACCTGGCTGAGAATCCTCTTCAACATCACACGGTCGGCAGCCACTCTCAGGCTATCAAAATCGGCTCTTAAATTTTCAACTACAAACTTAGTGGCTTAAAGCAACACACACGTATTATCTTATTGTTCGGTAGATTAGAAGTCTAACACGGGTCTCACTGGGCTAAAATCAAGGTGTTGCCAGGGTTCTGTTCCTTTCTGTAGACTTGGGAAAATCTGCTTATTTGCCTTCTCCAGCTCCTCGAGGCTGCCGCTAATTCTTGATTTATGGCCCCTTTCTCCATCAAAGCCAGCAATGGCAGGTGCAGTCCCTCTCAAGTGGCATTCGACCTCTTCTCCTGTCCCCCTCTTCTACTTTTAAAGACTTTAGTTTGGACCCACTCACTCAAAAAATTCAGAACAAACTCCCCATCTCAAGGCCTTAACTTAATTACATCGGCAAAGTCTTTTTTCCTGGTAACGTAACATATTCACAAGTTCGCAGAATTAGGATGTGGACGTCTTTGGGGAACCAGTATTTTGCCTCCCACAATCCACCCCACCCCCCAATAGTGTTTTATCAGTGTCTTAATTTTTCCTAAAGTGAATCCTGATTCCATGCCATCTCACTTACTCTTTCTAATCTGTGTAATTTTTGGAATTCTAACATCCACGAAGTGGCATAAACTTTCTACCGAAGTTGTTTCTGGGTAAGTAGGCAAAGTACTCTAAAGGTTTGACTAGCTATACGTTGTAAAGGCTAACTCCAATCATAAAGTCGACCAGGTGTCTGAAGTAGACAGAACTCCTTCAAATATGCAGATTGGGTCAGAATCTAGCTTCTAAAATTCGCTTTATTATGGGGGAGTTGGCACCAGCAAACACTGGCCTGACGACAAGTAACATCGGTGGCCACGTAAAATCGTGGAGCCTGCAAAGAGATGTTCGTGCGCTTCATTCATAGAAGTGCGTTAGCAATAGCCAAAAGATAGAAGCACCCAAGCGTCCATCGATGGATGCATGGATGAACAAAATGTGGTAAATCCCTATACTGGGATACCGTTCAGCCTCAAAAAGGAATGAAACTGTCACAGGCTACCCCGTGGATGAACCTTGAGGATAGGATATTACGTTAAGTGAAATAAGCCAGTCGCAAAAGAACACCCGCTGTGTGACTGCACCTAGACAAGCTACCTAGAACAGCCAAATTCACAGAGACAGGAAGTAGAATGGCGGTTCCTGGGCCCTTGGAGGAGAGGGGAATGCGGAGTTCGCGTGTCGTGGGCACAGACTTTCTGTTTTGGAAGATGGAAGGAGCTCTGGGGATGGATGGTGTGACGGCCGCACATCAGTGTGAATATACTTCATGCCGCTGAACCGAATGCTTAAAAATGGCTAAAACGGCAAATTTTATCTTGTGTGCATTTTACCACGATTTTTAAAATGAAGATTTTCAAAACGTGTTCAAATATTTTGAGCCTGTTTTTTTTTTTTTAATGTTATTTATTTATTTGACAGAGGGAGTGAGAGAGAGTGAGCACCAGCAGGGAAGGGGCAGAGGGAGAAGCAGAAGCAGAAGTTCCGTGGGGCAGGGAACCCGACACAGGGCTCGATCCCAGGACCCTGGGATCACGACCCAAGCCGAAGGCAGATGTTTAAGAACTGAGCCACCCAGGTGCCCCTCTTTGAGCCTGTTTTAAAAATTGTTTGCAAAATTATTGCAAGGTCTCACGCGATAATATAGGACATTTTTTTCCTATGAGGAGACACTTTTTAAGAACGCAGAACCAGAAAGTGAGATTTGCACATACCTACAATGCTTAACAATCTGGAGAGAAGCTACCATTGCATTGCATACTCCAGCTCCTTTGTCCTTCACACAGAGGAAGCTGAGAAAGCCCTAGAATGTCCGAGTTTTGTTTTAACTTACAGACTGCGGCACGACACCCAGGAAGTGATTATCAATGTCTGTGCATGAGCACAGGTGAGAAAGCAGGACATTGATGGGAAGGTGCTGGCAGCCACGCATTCAATCAGTAAGTGCTGGGGACCTATTGAAGGTCCCTGGTCTGGGGCTTGATTGAAGAGAACTGAACCTTAGGAATGGGACTTTGTCATCATGCACGGGAACCAGCTTGAGACTATGGTAACAGTCCCTGACAGAAGTCCTGAGTGCCTGGGGCCGGGGGTGCCTGAGCGGGAAGAGAATGAGCGTCAGCAAAAGGACAGTGGGAAGGGCACCTGGGTGGCTCAGTGGGTTGAGTGTCTGCCCTCAGCTCGGGTCCTGGTCCCAGGGTCCTGGATAGAGCCCCACATAGGGCTCCCTGCTCAGAGGGGAGCCTGCTTCTCCCTCTGCCTGCTGCTCCCCCTGCTTGTGCTTGCTCTCTGTCAAATAAATAAATAAAATCTTAAAAAAAAAAAATCAGTGCTCCTTGCACTTAAAAAAAATGTTTACTTTTTCTGGTTAAAATATGTCTTTCTTTTCTTTTATAGACTAAATTTCCTACTTCTGTTAAAAGGCTTTCTTAAATCCCTAGGTCATGTTTTATGTCTCCTAAATTATATTATTTTTATTGCTTTACTTTTTATATGTAAACATTCTGTTTGGAACCCATTTTTGCAAATCTTTGAGATAGGGATGCAACTATATTTTCTTCCAGGAGCTAGCCTTTTGGGTCAGCACCATCACGTTTCACATTAAATCTTTCCCACTGAAGTCAGTTATCTCCTTTGTCAGATATTAAACTCTCACATTTCCCAGAATCTATGCCTGTGTTCTTGATTCCTTTTTACCAAATTATTCGACTTTCCTCATGACTAGGAGAAGCAAGCCCAAAAAGCAAGTTAGGACATAAGCATGAACCCAGGCTCTGTCTAGAGAATCTGTCTCTAGGTCCTTTACCGGAAGAGAAGCAGGATGATGGAGAATCGGACACCTGTGACTTGTCTGGAGGTGGGAAAACGGGGCAGTTTGAGTGACATGGTGTTTTGTGTCCTTGGGAACTAGCCATACGGTGCCGGCCAATTTGAATGAGAAGTCAGGAAAGTAATTGATCAAATAATTGGAAACCAGGAGAGCCCTCGTAGTGAGATGAAAAAGAAAAAGAGATGAACAGTCTGGGCCATAAACACCAACTTTCTTTTTTTCTTTTTTTTTTTTTTTTTAATTTATTTATTTGACAGAGATAGAGACAGCCAGCGAGAGAGGGAACACAAGCAGGGGGAGTGGGAGAGGAAGAAGCAGGCTCATAGCAGAAGAGCCTGATGTGGGGCTCGATCCCAGATTGCCGGGATCACGCCCTGAGCCGAAGGCAGACGCTTAACCGCTGTGCCACCCAGGCGCCCCTAAACACCAACTTTCTGACACTGAGACAATGTCTGTTCCATTTGGGGAGCGTTTTACAGTCTTTTTTGCTAGGTAAGCAACCAATCTTGGAATATTGGGGTGAGTCCGTCAGATGAGCGGCTGAACCTGGGGAAGAGACAGGGGACAGGTGCAGGTGATGGCCAAGGGAAGCCCCATGTAGCTGACGACAGAGACCAAGTTCACTGGGCCTCTTCCCTTTCCCTTTAGGCCAGACCTAGACTGTTGGCACTCAAGTCTTAGCAGGTGTCAGAACCACTGGGAGACTTGTTACACACAGACTGCTGGGCCCCAGCCCCAGAGCTTCCGACTCAGTGGGTCTGAGGTGGGGCCTGAGAAGGTGCATTTCTAACAAACGTTCAGGGCATTGCTGCTGCTATTGACGCAGACGCTCTATGTTGAGGACCACGTCTCTAGACTTGAATACCAAAATGACTGATGATGATACGAACGACCAATAATTTAACCTCAAAATGACCTGGAATACTTGAGACATTTAAAACATTAAATTATTAAAACATTAAAAACTTGTTTGTAAACTTTGTTCTGACCCCCTCCGCAGAGTTGATGTCGTCTCTGTGCACGCAGCAGAAGGGACATCCGAGGTGCACCTTAAAGGATGTATGTAAAGGTGGCAGGTATAGGAAGGAGAGCGAGGGAAGGGCAAATCCACAGGGACGTGAAAAGATTGGAAAACCACGCATAAGTCTGTTCGGCTCAGGAAGAACAGCAGGGCGTGGAGGTACAGCTGGAGAGGAAGGCAACCGACAATTCACCGGGGATCTTATAAACCACACCAAGGAATGTGGACGTGGTGTCTGATAAATTCCTTCGGGTAATGGAAAGGGAATCATCACAGGTCATTTCTGGCCGGACAGCGTGTTAATGGAAGAGCCAGTAATTGGGTCAGAAGAGCAGATTTGGAGACAAAGAATTCAGCTGGGGGAGGTGGGCAGGGTCATGGTCGGTTTCAGGCACCTGGGAAGCATCCGGGTCCACGAGGCGGCTGGGTGTAGCGTCTGAAGCCCGGAGGAGATGGCTGAGAGGGACACTGGGCGCCAATGGGTTCACCACCGGACCTAGAAGAGTACAAGAGTAAGCTGCAAAAGGAACCGAGGTCAGCCATGGGCCCTGGGGAACGTGAAGCTTTGGGGAGTGGATGGAAGAACAGGAACGAGCAAAGAAAGCTGGGGAGGAACAGCCAGAGAAGTAGAAGCAGAACAGAGGCCAAGGTAGGAGAACAGAACTTTCCCGCTGCGTGCTGCGGTACGTGAGCGAGCACGTCACGAAGGACTGTCAGAAGTGCTTCAAAGTAACAACTCGTCAGTCCTTGGGACAGCCCTGCTGGAGCCCAGAACAGTCTCTCCAGCCACAGAGCAGCCTGAACTGGAATTCCTGGAGTGGAGCGAATAGGGTTCCTGGAAGTAGGGTTAGACCACCGGGGTCCCCATTGGCCTCCGGCACCTGCTGCTCCACCATGATGGTGCAGCGTGGCCTTGGGGTGCCCGATGTCAGGGGCCAGCTGCAAGGTGCACCTTGAGTAAGGCTCCATGCGCTGTCTGGAGCCGGTTCATGTTTCACTTGTAGTTGGTTGGTTCTGAGGGTATGAGACAGAAAACGGACTCCCAGAATCCTACATCTCTGTCTTCGTGTGTATTGAATGGGTCTCTCCTTTTTGCAACTGGTGCCCTGTTGGAATGGTGTCTGAGTCGGCTCAGGGACACTGCTCTAACCATGTGTGCACACTCTGCAAGTTAGAGCTGCCCCGCTATTTTGAAATGCTTGCTTTGAAAAGGTTCCATGATGTTATGGGTTGAATGGTGTCCCTCAAGAGAGAGATGTTGAAGTTTTAACCCCCAGCACCTCAGAATGTGACCTTATTGGGAAATAGGGTCATTGCAGATGTAATTAGTTCAGATGAGGTCATACTGGAACAGAGTGGGCCCCTAGTCCCAGGGCTGGTGTCCTTATAAGAAGACAACGAGCACAGAGAGAGATGCACAGGGAGAACGTCATGTGAAGATGGTGGCAGAGGCCGGAAGGGCGCATCTACAAGCCAAGGAATGCCACGGATTGCAGGCCAGCAACAGAAACTGGGAGACGGGGGACGCCTGGGTGGCGCAGTCGTTAAGGCGTCTGCCTTCGGCTCAGGGCGTGATCCCGTCGTACGGGGATCGAGTCCCACATCGGGCTCCTCCGCTGTGAGCCTGCTTCTTCCTCTCCCACTCCCCCTGCTGTGTTCCCTCTCTCGCTGGCTGTCTCTCTGTCACATAAATAAATAAAATCTTTAAAAAAAAAAAAAAAAAAAAAAAAAAAAAAAGAAACTGGGAGACGGGCCTGGAACAGATTCTCCGTCAGAGCTCATGGAAGGAAACAACCCTGCCAAGGTCTTAAGTTTGGATTTCTAGTCTCCAGAATTGTGAGAGAATACATTTCTGTTATTTTAAGCCATCTTCTGTGTGGTATTTTGTTATGACAGCCCTAGGAAAAAAATACACATAGAAAACTAGAAATCCATCCACATTATCATACGACATTTCGGTATGATATTCATCAAAGCAAAAAAAAAAAAAATAAGGAAATCTGTCCAACAAGGAATTTGTTAGATTCTTTGAATATAATTTCAACAGATATAAATTTTGTGTGTCTTTCAACTTTATTGACAAATAAAAGTATAAGATATTTAAAGTATACAATGTGGGAGCGCCTGGGTGGCACAGCGGTTAAGCGTCTGCCTTCGGCTCAGGGCGTGATCCCGGCAATCTGGGATCGAGCCCCACATCAGGCTCCTCCGCTATGAGCCTGCTTCTTCCTCTCCCACTCCCCCTGCTTGTGTTCCCTCTCTTGCTGGCTGTCTCTATCTCTGTCGAATAAATAAATAAAATCTTAAAAAAAAAATAAAGTATACAATGTGATGATTTGATATATGAATACACTGTGAAGATAACCCCCATCAAGCTAATTAACGTCCATCACCGCACATATTTACCTTCTGTGTGTGTAAGAGAACACATAAACCCTACTCTCTTAGCAGATTTCAGTTATACGATCCAGTGTAATCCACGCTGGTCACTATGTTACACGTTAGATCCTCAGACCTATTCATCTTTTAAATGAAAGTTTGTGTCCTTTTACCAGCCTCTCCCTATTATTCCTACCCACCAGTGCCTGGTAACCACCATTCTCCTCTGTTTCTAAGAGTCCTACTTTTATTTTTTATTTTATTTTATTTTTTTAGATTCCACATGTAAGTGCTACTATGCAGTTTTGTCCTTTTTTGTGTGGCTATTTTATTTAACATAATGCCCTCAGGATCTGTCCATGTTGTCCCAAATGGCAAGATTTCCTTCTTCTTAAAAGCTGAATAATATTCCATTGTGTGTATACACACACACAGAGACACACACACACACACACACCACATTTTCTTGATCCACTCATCCATCAATAGACATTCAGGTTGTTTCACATACTTTGGTCATTATAAATAATGCTGTATTGAACATGGGAGTAGCATAGATAGCTCTTCAAGATAGTGACTTAATTTCCTTTGGATATAAACCTAGCAGTAGGATCACTGGATTATATGGTTTTTCTATCTTTAATTTTTTGAGGAAACTCCATGCTGTTTTCCACAGTGGCTGCACCCGTGCATTCCCACCAACAGCACGTGAGGGTTCCACTTTCTCCGCATCCTCCCCAGCACTTGCTGTGTCTTGCCTTCTTGATAACAGCCATCCGAACATGTGTAAGGGAGATATCTCACTGTGCTTTTGATTTCCATTTCAACAGGTGTACATTGTGTATGCTTAAAAAATGTTTTAAAATTTCTATCAACTGCTCATACAAAGTTTTAAATCATGGTACCTAGAAAGAATTTTAAGAGATCATCATTTAAACATCTTCAAGAGATCATTATTCACATCTTACGCTGAGACTTTTCCTCAGAGTCATTTTAGGCATAAAAGCTGACAGAAAAAAAACTGGAAGGCAGTTCAGCTTTCTCAATCAAACACTTGAAAAGGTTTCATTTGGAAATTTTATACAAATTTCAGACATAATGTTCTCTCTAAATATTTATCTATCTATTTACTTATCTTTGTTATAATTTTATAATATAAAAAGATGTCAAAGTCCCAAATCCCCCGCAGGTAATTGTCTTCAAATCCCCTCCAGTTTCTTTCATTGTGTTATACCAATATTACCATTCTTTCTATGTGTTATCATGACGTAAAAAGTTAGAAAGCACTAGAAACACCAGCAGAGAGGGTCTCGAGAAGTGATTGATGAGGCCAGATAGAATTATATTTCTGCAGAAGAGGTGGGGGGCATGGAACTGAGTGGGCCTGTGGAGGGTGGGCTGGTAGCCCGCTTCAAATCCTGACGGTTACACAGCAGCGTTCACCTGCATAAGCAAATGATGAGCTGCGATTAAGCTGCCTTCTCCCTGGCTTCCTCGCGGCCAACGCTGTTTGTAACTGAGTATTTCTTAAGCAGTCTGTCTGTCCCTTTACCCATAGCTAAGTGACTTTGTAATAAAACATCCCACAACATGCAAATTCACAAGGGAAGAGAATGAAGGTCGCCATTTTATGGATTTTTACTGTTACTCATGTTTGTAACTCCTCATAGTGTTTGTAGTAAATAAATAATATTGCTTTACACACAAAGAATAACTGAAATGTCACTGTAAGGTGACCCATGGAAAGATTGACTTACACGGTGCAGATTTTTCAAAACCCGGGTTTGGGGCCATAAAGTGCTATCGAATTCACACATTCCCCCACCTTTCAGCTTATACAGCCTCATTCCCTTGGAAAAGATTACTCGGGGTTTCTAGTCTGTGCCTAGGGTTGATACAGGGAAGGCATGAAGGTGGTAGCTCAGAGATTGGCCAAGCTGGGGTCTGGAAGTAGGGACTTCTAAGGACAAGATTTGTTGTGGGGGTGCCTCTGGGTCTCCCCCTCCCCCTTCCAGAGAATGAATGCCCTTTCTCTCTTCCTTTCCTCAGCAGTCCCCTCCCCACACTCTGCCCTTTCAGGAGACAGGGCTCAGGCTCACACTCCCTCTGCTCCCTGCCTCCCGCACCTGTCATTTGTTCTTCATACCCTGCTAGACCAGGAGTTTGTCTAAGACTACGATGGTGTCTTTTTAAAAAAATGTTTTTATTATGAAATAGATCATACATTCAAGAGTGTGTTTGTCACCCATATGTACATTTCAAGAACAATAATAAAATGAATTATTATCTTTTTTTACAATTTTTTAAAAATAGGCTCCACACCCCATGTGGGGCTTGAACTCACAACCCTGAGACCAAGAGTCGCAGGCTGTACTGACTGAGCCAGCCAGGCACCCGCACATGAATTATTTTTGAAGCTTCCCAATCCCTTTGCCTCCTGCACTGCACCCCTAGAAGTAACTGCTTCCCCGAGTGGGTTTGTCAGGCTCTCGCTTTTCTAAGTACTACCTGGTTTTTGACCTTTGTGTAAATGGAATTTATGCACTTTTATGAGACTTGCTTCTGACCCAGGTATTTCACTCAAGATAACGTTGGTAGGATTCATCCTTGTTGCTACAAGGTAGCTAGGGCTCGTTTATTTTCACCTCTTGGTAGAATTCCATTGTGCGAGTTCGCCACAGCTTATCTTTGCTACTTTGATGGATATTGTAGTCATGTCCATTTTATGCCATTACAAACGCTGATGCCGTAATGTTCTTTTTTTTTTTTTTAAGATTTTATTTATTTATTTGACAGAGATAGACAGCCAGAGAGAGAGGGAACACAAGCAGGGGGAGTGGGAGAGGAAGAAGCAGGCTCATAGTGGAGGAGCCTGATGTGGGGCTCGATCCCAGAACGCCGGGATCACGCCCTGAGCCGAAGGCAGACACTTAACGACTGCGCCACCCAGGCGCCCCCTGATGCCGTAATGTTCTTGAATGCCCCTCCTGGGCATCATCTTTCTCTCGAGATACATCTAGGAGTGGGATTCAAACTTTCTAGGCAATGCCAAATTACTTTCCAAAAGCAATTTTCCAGTGGTGCCCCAGAGTTCCCACTGTTTCAGTCTTGTTCACACTTGCTATGGTCGCACTTTTAAATTTTGCCAATCTGATGGATATGAAATAGTATTTCACAGTGCTTTTAAGGAAGACGTTTTTTTCATTCCCCAATTCCCAGCACCTAACAGAAGGCTCTGCATGCAGTAGGAGCTCACAGATCTTTTATCTGATGAATCAACAGCAATAATGCAATGTGACAAGTACCGTTAGAGAGGAGAATGTTAACGTATTTGTAAATTCACCGTTCTGAAGTCTTCCAAGCTAGTTGCGTATCAGGATCACCCAGGTATCCTTTTATTTTCTCATTGACATTTTATTGTGAAAAACTTCAAACATACAGCAAAGTTAGAAGGATTTTACCGTGAATACCCAACCTGGATCCTACCATTAGCATTTTATTACCCTCGTTCTAAGGAGATTCTTTTGAAAAAATGTCAATTTCCCAGGGCTGAGATTCTGATTCTATAGCTCTGGGATGGGAGCAAAGACTCTATTTTTGTTTCTTCGTTTTTGTTTTTAAACTCCCCAGGTGATTCTGACGAGCAGCCAGGCTTGGAAACCATTGCCTGAAGGAACTCTCTGCAATAAATAAAGAAGACAGATTTATAATTAGCCTAGCAGGGCTCATTCTTCTTGGGGGGATTAAAGTTCTGCTGGGTGCCTAAAGCCATTTTCTTAGACCACCAGCATTCCTCGGAAATGTGTCACCCATGTCAGATTTGTGGAGGTGTTCCTGGGAGGTGGCAGGTCAAGTCCTCCTAATGCCGGAAGCCCAGAAGCACCCAGGTCCTGTCCATCCCACTCGTCCCTCTGAATGTGGCAGGAACTCCCTCTTCAGATCCATGCCAGCTCCTTTGAACTTCTGGGTGTTTTTAGGGGCTGCACTGTATACCCAGCCCGAATTCTAACCCCCAGTACCCCAGAATACGACTGTATTTGGAGTTAAGGTCTTTAAAGGGGTAATTAAATTAAAATGACATCATATGGAGGTCCCCAATCCAATATGACTGGTGTCTTTACAAGAAGAGGAAATGTGGGCATAGACACGTAGAGGGCAGACCATGTAATGACACAAGGAGACGACCATCTACAAGCCAGAGAGAGGCCCCAGAAGAAACCAACCCTGACAAGACCTTGGTCTTGGACTTCTAGCCTCCAGGACTATGAGAAAATAAATTTGTTGTTTAAGTCCCCAGTCTGGGGTACTTGGTTATGGCAACTGCAGCAAGGTAATACAGGTGTGGAGGGGAAGGCACCACGCCTGGGGTCAGATGGCAGGGCAGACAGACCTGGGCTTCCACTCCCACTCCCACGAAACAGGCCTCCGTCAACATCTGTGCATAGATGCAAGAGAAGGTGCCCCTGGCCCAGGGCCCTCCCGTGGGGCTGCTGGGAAACAGGACCATGCATTCTCTCCAGGCCCTTGCTCCTCAGAGGGGTCTTCCTCACAAGCACAAGGAGGGGAACTGTCTGTACATCTGAGGGGTCTTCAGAGCTACCAACAGTCTCGCCCGTGGCCAATTGGCCCCCAGAACACAGCATAGTGATAGGGTCAAGGATGATTCACCCCTTCCCCCTCAAACCTTCCCCCTGAAATCTCACCCACACAGAGCCTTCGCTTCACACGCCCCTGTCACTCACAGCGTGACAATGAATCGTGACTCACCCGGCCAGAGTTTTCGTCATGTAGGTAAGCGCATCCCGGTTCTGCGCCTCTTCCCAGCCATCCCAATCAAGACCAACGATGAATTCTGAGTGGCAATAATGCCAATTGTGCAAAACAGCATTTTTTTGGTCAGACAGAGGCTGTTTTTTACATTTATTACATTGAATGTCTTTTTTAGCCTTCCTAGGTATATTAGAACTTCGTGGTAACGTTTCTCTCCTGCTTGATTGCAATAAGCTGCTTGTCTCTCCTGGCCCTGACCCACTACCATCACTGTCACCGTCCCCACCGGCCGGCCTGGCCACACCTGCCGCCCACGGTTTAAGAATCTTCTTCGGCATTTCATTTCTTACCACGTTTGTCGTTGGCAAGGCTTGTCCCCTATGGGTCTTCTACATAGGGGACTGTCATCAGAAGGAGTCCTACATGGACATCAGTTGCAAGAGTAAGCAACTGGCTTGAGTTTCGTTTTTTGAGGTATGGGTACCACTGGTATCTTTCTCTTCCTGTTTCTTCTTGGCTTGAGATTGCTGTCCTACCTTCGGACACTTCAGTGCCTCTGCGAGGCTCCCTATTCAGTAATGGGGTCCCTTGGAGCCTTTGGTTTCAGACTTTCCAGATCTCACCCCACCCTGTTTATTTCCAAGCTGTTCGTTTAGATTTTTCTGTGTTGCAATCCTCTTTTACTTCTTACTGCTGTTTAAACAATTCTCTCACTGTTTCAGTGTATCTCAGCCCTGCTATTCAATTGCCCGTCCAGCCTCCTAATTCCAACCAACCACCTTTAAATATTCCTTACCCCTCCAATCTTCAAAGCCCTAATTCTTCAAGTTGGCTTGGCCGTGGGTATCTCCTGACAGGAAGGAGGCAGGAGGTGGGGGTGGGTCATCATTTTAGAATTGGAATCCCTACACTGAGCAAATTGCTTTTTATGAGAGCTTGATCCGTCTGATCCAGGATCAAAGAATGGCAGCACCAAGATGAGTGTGTGTAAGAGTGGTGGATGGCTTCTTAGATGTGGACGAATGTTTCTTCTGAACCCTCAATTATTCATGTGAAGTATTCCAGTTGCTGGAGGTTGCTCTGAGAGAGGGATTGAGTGAAAGTGTTTGGAACCCACATTTAGCGGGAGCCAGGGAAGAGGGGAACAGAGAATGAAGGATGTGTCCGTGTGCACGCACATGCCTCTCTGTGTGTGTGTGTGTGTGTGCGCAACAAGGGTTAACAACTGTTTCTCAAGTAGCAACAGATATTCACAAAGACAAGCAGAGCCAGGCATGACCTTGCTCAGCCCTGGACTTGATTACACCCATGTGATTTATTTCAGATCTGTTTCAAAAGTCCCTCTCTTGTCCCCTCCTTGTCTCTAATGGCTCCATCTGGTAGTGCCTAATGCCCCGAAATCTCCAACTTTAGAATTATTCCTCCGGGTATGGTTCCACAAGTCCAAGTCAATCTGCAAAAATACTGTCTAATAGCTGGTCAGCCATTAACACCTTGACGCCAATTGGCTTATCAGACTCACAGGCTAGAGCTGAGCTCTGTTGCCTGGAAGCCTGGTCAGTCACTGACACCTCCATGCCAAGTGGGTTATCAGACTGGGCAGCACTGTAGCTGGTTTTGCAGGAAGGGATGGGGCACAAGCAACTTTAGAAGGGTAGAGGCAGCTGTTTGATGAGAAAGAGCCCACCCTGGTGGGGAGTCTCAGAGATATGCCAGAAGGTAACAACATATGGGGCTCTGGGCCCTGCAGAACACATATCTCAGTCTTGATGATTTAACGTTTCTAGTTTCTAAGAGTAGAGGGAAGAGAGGCACAGCACTGAGATTATTTTTGAAAACTGATTTCAGAGGAAGGAAAAGAAGGGCAGCCTGCTCCTGGGAGAAAGATTTCCAGTGAGTTCCCCTCCTTGCTGACCTTTTAGGTTCCAACACCAAAGGCGTTCTCCCTGATTCTTTGCCTCTCCTCTGGCCAACTCGAACTACTTGCACTCAAATCAAGCCGTCTTTGCTCCTAATTGTAAAGCATTTGACTGAAATAGGACATAATACGAACACATTCAGTCTTAACTAATGGATGTAAGACCACAAAATCTGGGTAGCTCTGTAATCTCCCTGTTCCACACTATAAAGGGGGACAGGAAGCTGACACAGCTTCAGGGCTCTTCCCTGAACAGATCCCTTCCAAAGCCAAGTACTGATTTTGTGTTTGTAATTTTGAGTTCTTAAAGAAGCTCCCCCAACCCCCCATCCCAAACTGCATAAGCCTCAGGCCCCACTAAACCTGGATCTATCCCTGATTATCAGCCTTGGTCACATACTCAAGGAGCCTGTAGCCAAGCTTGCTTGCAGAGGGCGGGGGTGGGGGGGTATCATTTTAATTAGGAAAAGCAAATTCCACAGGTCTGCTGGAATTTCTCTGCAAAATTAGCCTACCTACAGACTTGATTTTGTGGGCCATTTAAATGTCCTTTGCTAAGCTTTTTCTCTTTTTTCTTATCCCCCCCCTTTCTCTTTCATATTCTAGACTATTCTATTTGGAGATGTATTTTTCTCTTCCTCTTCCTCACTCCACCCAAGTTTATAGCAAGGTATGAATAGAGTCTCTTGATTATAACACCAAAATGTAGCGCTTCTGAGAGAAATGTTGGTGGGTTTGTTTTTCCAATTATTATGACTCTTAGAATCTATGCACAGTTTGGATAAATGGATAATATCTATTTAAGACCATTTTTTACTAAAGTCAATTGGTATGAAATGACTTTCTGGACCAGCCTAACTCAAAAGGCTGCCCAGCATTCCAATGCTTAATTACTTAATGCATCTCAAACATAAGCACTGTGGAAACTGAAATAACCCTATTAAAGAATGGTATACCATCTTTGGGGGGAGGGAGAAAAATTGTGACGCCTAGGTTGGTTGTGTTTAATCACACACACACACACACACACACACACACACACAACCCTAATCACACTGTCAGCCCAGAACGAGGTGAGGAAAGGCTGGCTTTACCTAAAGACCAGCTAGTTAACTCTTTATATTTTCAATAAATTATCTTACCCTCCCCCCATCTGTAATTTATCTATATTCATAATGTGGACCATTTAAAATAGCACCTTTCAGCTGTGTGTGAAACGCAAGTCCACCCTACAGGTTTGAGCAGATGAAATGTTAAACACTGTAGCAGGGTCTCCCCAGAATAGGACTTTCCATTTAGGGCCAGAGGCTGAGAGCCCTTCAGCACGGAGGCACTTCCGTCTAACCCCATCACCCAAGCTTGCCTCGTTTGCGAAGGCAGCGTGGGTGGGAGCATTTGGGTGGCATACCCCAAAAACCACAGTAATTGGAAGGGAAAAAAAGCAAATATCAATTAGTAATTCCTCAGCCAGCTACCAATCTTGGTTTCCAAGGAACTCCACCTTGGTTTCTTCAGAAGTAGTAGCTTCCCAGGGACCTCGGACAGAAACGACGCGAACCCACGTACATCTTGGTGCACTGAACATTTCCCCAGGGAGGCTCTTGTTATCTGCCCCGCTTCCCTGGCTCTCTGCCTCCCTGTCAGCCTGTGGGCCTGTCAACCAGAATGCTCCCAGCTTCTCAGGGCTTCCGTGGGAATGCGAGCAGGAAAGGGCCTGGAGAATTGAGGACAGGCAAGGTGGTGGTGGTGCTCGGCAGCGCCCTGGGCACCCCGCATTTCCCGTAGTGCTGGGGATGCTGCAGTGAGCTTCCCTGCTCCCCTAGCAACCCCCGTTCCCGGATTCGGGATGTTAGCAAATAACGTGGGGCTGGGGGGGGTGGTGGTGGGAGAGCACAAGGTGGGGACGGCGAGGTGGCGAGTCGAGACCCCCCGCCCGGCGGCCTCCCGCAGACAGGGCCGTGGGGGGCGGGGAGGGGGCGACCGGGGCTCGCCGGAGCTCGCGCGGCTGGGCGCCTCCCAGGAAGGCGGGGAGGGGAGCGCCTGTTTACCCAGGAGGGCTGTGCTGATAGCACGTTCCTCGAGTTTACTTTGCTTTCCTTGAGTTTATTGTAAAGGGGTAAAGTTTTCGGATCTGTCACGTGACCCTGACAGGTCCTGCCTATGGCGCGGCAGACCACCCACGCCGAGGGCCATGGAACTGCTTAATAGAAACAGGCTTGTAATTGTGAGTCCGCGCTGCACTCCGCCGAAAGCCTCCGGCGGCCCAGCGCGCCGGGGTTTTTACACTTTCCGTTCCTTTTGTAAAGACGGAGGAGGAGGAGGAGAAGACGAAGACCAAGACGAAGAAAAAGACGACGACAGGGAAGACAAAGAGACCCGCAGCGACAAGGCTAGGGGGAGTCCAGGGAAGACGGGGAGAAGACGGAGGAGCGGAGGACCAGGAAAGGGGGGCGAGGGGAAAAAAGGAATTGATGTGAAACCCAAGCCCAGCGTCCGCGCCATCGGCACCCGCGCTCCGGGCAGGGCTTGACGGCCGGCTATGGTGAGTGCAGCCGGCGAGGCCGCCGCCGCCACCGCCGCCACCGCCGCCTCGCCCTCGCGCCGCGTGCGCCCCGGGGCCGCGGGGTTGCGGGACCGGGCGCCCGGCACGGCGGACGGAGGGCC
>NW_024426008.1:1614952-1623263 GCF_017311325.1 Ursus maritimus
GGCTGCGCCGCCGGGGCGCGGGAGCGCCGGCCCGCGTCTCCACGCTCGCTCGCTCGCCGCGGGCCCCCGCCCCCCGAGGCCGGCCCCGCGGGGCGGGGAGGGGGACGACCGCGGCGGGCCCGGCCGGGGAACGGCTCCGGGGGGAGTTCTCACGGAGGGGGTCGCCTGGGATCCCATTTTCACGCTTGAAAGGGTCGCCACCTTGGCTTCCGCTCCTCAGCCTGCTGGTGGCTCCCGACTCGCCAGCGGAGGCAGAGCTGGGTTGCAAGGGCTGGTGCGGAGAGTGACAGCGCCGGGGGGAGGGTGGGGGCCGAGAGCGCGCGCGCACCGGAGCGAGCCCTCCCGTCTCGGTGGCGCTCGTGGAGACCTGCTGGAGGGCACGGGCGCACGCTCCCGCATCCGCACCAGCACCCGCACGCCTGGAGTGCGACGCCCGGTGCTCGCCGAGAAGCACCTTAAAAATCCGGAGCTCCCACACACACACCCCCGCCACCTCCCGCCGCCGTTAGTGGGGAAAGAGACCAGAGGTGCTTTTTCTGAGTTCAGGAAGGGGCCACGGGTGGGAGAGAGGTACGTGTTGATGCTTGCGCCCACGGCATCGGGCGTTCTGGTGCCTGCCACCTATTAAAGAGGTCGGCAGCTAGCTGGGTGCTGAGCGTGGCCTCAGGGGAGCCCTGAGGTGGGACGGGCTGATTCAAAGCCCTTTAGACCCGATGCCAACACTGGGCCCACAGGACCTCCAGAGACTGTACCTCTGGGATGACGTGTGCTCTGCCTCCAGATATTTAACTCCATGTTAAAAATGACTCCTAGTGTGTGGATGAGCAATCAGTCCAAGGTTTTCAGATCTCAATTTCCAACACCTAAGAAGAAC
Organism: Ursus maritimus; assembly: GCF_017311325.1. Lineage (NCBI taxonomy): Eukaryota > Metazoa > Chordata > Mammalia > Carnivora > Ursidae > Ursus > Ursus maritimus. The sequence continues at coordinate 1,615,827 of NW_024426008.1, forward strand.
CATATGGATTGTTGTTTATGGAAGACACCCAGAGACCTCTCTTTCCCTAGACCTGGGAGAGAAGACTATCTTCTTCCATTTTTATCACTCCTTCCTCCCTGGGGAGGGGAAATCTAAAAGAAATAGACATAAATAATAAAGACCCACAATGGGCAGCCCTAAATATTTAATAACTGTATAACTGAGGTCTTGAACTGCAATAGTCCTTTTTCAGCATTCAGGGTTTTTTTTTCCCTCCAGTTCAACATGCAATTAATTGCCTTCACAAAGAAAGACAATGCTTTTTGGTGTCATCTTTTGTTACTGTAACTTATTATTTCTGGGTGGTACCTCAGGATAAATTGTTGCCCCAGGTGCATTGTGCGCCCATGTTGTAAAACAAGGGGCTTTCAATTGTGAGTTTGTGTGTGTTCCAGCTGTCACCCAGCTTCCTTCCACAAGGCTGTAAAATGCCTTTGAATCCAAGATCTTTTTATATTAAAATGTTGAATCAAGGTGGACACCAATAGGCCCATTCTCATTTGGGGTATTAGCTTCATTTCAAACTCACTGTGAGAAGTGTATCTAGTTTCTGGTTATAATCTAGTCCTAATCTAACGAACTATTTGAATAGGAGTTCACAGCACATGTAATTATTTTGTGTGTGTGTGGCGGGGGGAGACTGTTTTTACAAATTGTCTTCAACTTTCTACAGATAGAAAAACTGATGAAGCAAATCAATATGGATTAAAATTTCTGTCTTCCCTGTTTTTATCCTCATTCCTCTCCTCTCCCTCTCTCTCTCTCTGTCACACACACACACACACACCTTTTATTTTCTCCCGCCTCTGCCACAGTGTATAAAGCCCTATTGAGACATGTAGGCGTGATGTGTAAACCGGATTAGCAGTATGAAAGAAAGACACACAATAAGCTGGAATTGTTTTACTTCCCTTTCATTTCTCATGCCTATATCTCTAATAAATTTGTTGCTCCAGCAGTGGGTCAAAGGGATCATGTTGCTCAGCTTCTTTTTCATGCAAGACCCAATGGCAGAGATCACTGAAATGAATGGTGTGCCTTCTGCCAAATGCAAAGCTTGATATAGATATATTAGATAGGGAGATAGAGACGAGGCAAGAGAGAGATGGAGGAAAAAATGTTCACAGTCTGGGTCTTTCTAGCATACATCTCTATCCACTGGAGTAATGTGGCTAAGATACTTGAGAAGGGGGAAAATCAGTACAAGGATCAAGGCTATGTTTTCTTTCAAGTTCATTGTAGGCTCTGAACATTTTCTCTGTAGTTGGTGACCAAAAGCTTTGGCACCACATAAAGTCTAATACCCCTTTTCAAGCTAGTATTTGAAACTGGAGCAATAAATGTGGAGATTTCTGGGACCTTCTCAGGACATTTCCCCTCTGCCACCCTCTGCCCCCATCCCAAGCTCACTGCAGGCTCAAAAAATGCCAGTGTTCCTGGGTTTGTGCTGTAGACCCCTCATTTACTCCTTTGTGGAATTGGGAGCAGCTTCCCATTAAAGGAGATCAGGGGTAATTAGCAGCATTATTTTGACAAGTTGGCTAGAGCTGTTCCCTTTCCTCCAGTCCTGGGGAGGAGGGAATAGGGGGAGGAAACAAGGTAGGAGGGAAGGGGAGGGGAGTCATGCTTGGGGTTTTCTCATTCTGTGGCTGCTGAATCCTTTTTCCCCCTCCTCCCTGAAACATTTTAGACTCATTTTCTACCATCACCTTTTAAGTAAATACAAAAGCTGCCAATGAGAAAATAATAAGGCATTCTTAGAGAGCCAAGAAAATGTGGTGGATGGTGGCATACTGGCTTGAACTGAGTCAAGGCTCCTTATCCAAAGTACCTGCTTTCAACTGCTCAGGGTCTGGCCCATCACTCACACCCTGTACCCTGGGCTCCCCACCCACAAATAGAATATTACATCAAATCCCCAGTTCCTCTCCCCATCACAGCCTCTCAACAGGCATACTGTGGGACTTAATGTAACATTTGCAATTCTTTGCATTTGTGGAAAAGAACATTAAATTCAGGCAAAATTATAACAAAGCCCAAAGGTCAACTTACCAGAATACATTTACCCCTTTATTCATTTCTACTTTGCAAAAAATAGCCAAATTACACTAGACTTTAAAGACCCATTTAGTTGGAGCTGAGAACGCAGCGAAAAGTTAAATCTCACTATGGTTTCTCATTACTCAACCACGTCCAGCTCCCACAATTGCTTATCATTGGAATTCCAAATACAAAGGGCGGATGTTTCATTTCACTGTTATCACTTGGATAATCAGATGTCATTTTTGAGATGTGTGTGGTGTGGCCACAGATATTTTAAGTATTGGAGCAGAGAAGGGGAAATATTTTTCATATTCATATTTTAAAAGTTTAAGGAAATCTGTTTGAAAACTACAGAAGTAGTTGGATCATGGTGGGAAGACCTAAATGACAATTGATGCATTGAGATGATGCATCCCCCTTTACTTGGAAAGGGGAAATAGAACACTCAACGGTTGCTCCATAGAGAGCCAGCAGCTCCTGCTGGTTGAAAAGACCCCAAGCTCTCACTTATTTGGTAACTCTCAGGAGGGGAGCCACGCTGCAGAGAGGCCATTAAAGGGACTGTCTTCCCAGCAGACACCTTCGCAGGCCTGGCTCCTCCAGCCAGCCTCACCTCAGGTCTGAAGAATTCTTATGGTTAGCTGAAGTTAACAAACCCGGTGTGGCGCAGCGGTCCCCTGCACAGGGCATGCATATTAAAGCCGACAACGCTTACAAATGTAAATAAGGGCAGATTGATTAGGAACAACATTATCGCTGGGAATGTCGCACTCGCATGCATCAGCAATGAGGCAAATTGGGGGCAGCCTCAGCCCTGACCACCCAAGTCGAGAGCAGGCTTTTACACTGGCTCCTCTTCCTTTTCTTAAAACGTTACAGAAACAAGGCCAATTAGATCCTCAAAGTAATTCATCTCCGTGTATGAAAAAAGCAGACCACAGGGGAAGCGGCGGGTGGGGGTGGGGAGATTAAGATAGCGCTTGTTAGAGCCCAGGCTGGGGACTGCGTCCTGGAGCCCATGGGTAGAATTTACAGGCCGGGACTATTGTCTGAGATGCTGAAAAGTTAACCTATCAAACAGCGGGTGAGGAGGCTGAGGGCGCTGAGAACCCGGGAGATCAATGTTCAAAACGTTTAGGAATTAAGTCAAACTGAGGGAAATGAGCCCGAGTGGAAGAGGCTTTGCCATTGAAATAGTGCACATGCAGCCGCAGTGAGCACGAAGGGTTATGCAGCTGCGTGCAGAGCGTAATAAGGAGCCATGATGTGTACATAGCCTATAATTTCATTTTAGAATTCCATAATCCAAGCAGCTAAACTGAAATTGCTGTAAATAAAAGCCTGGTTGGCACAACTAATGTTTTGGTCTAAAATGCCGTAAAATAATTCGAAGAGACAAACGTAGCAACCTATGACTACATGATTACCTTGCTGTACAGCACGATTCAAATATAAACTGACATGTAAAACTAGGGGTACAACCCCCAACTTTCTAAAAAATAATTTCCAGCGGCAAGCACTTAACAGTTTGACTTGAAACGTCTGCAGAACCACTCAGTAAGAAAAGGTGGAATAAATCTCCTTTCCTACTTTATGTTCTTTATCAAACATAATAAAAAATCAGGATATGGCTTCAAGATTAAACTTGCTATGTGTCGAGCCCAATCCTCCTGCGATATTATTTATTAATGTGTCATTTTAATTGCACGGTGCTTGCCTTCCCTTCTGGATTTTAGCAGCCCTCCCAGAGCGGCGCACAAAATCACGTGCTCCTTCGGAGTTTTGCGTTTTGAATTTCCGCGCTGGCCGGGTACTCCGGTCCTCTTCTTGATCTCGTAAACACCCCCAGACACTTCTGCTCTTTGTCTCTATTCTGCGGGACACCCTACCCCGCCCGGGGTACCGCACACGTTCCGTGGGTTTGGAATTCAGGAGACAGGGCCTCCCACTGAAACCAGGAAGGAGAAAACGCTAGAAGGAAGGTGGTGAGGCTGGATAGAGAGGAGAAAGGGGTGAAAGAGGAAGGAGAAAGGAAAGGGGAGAGGGAAAGAAGGACGGAGGGGGAAACCGCTAAAGAGGAAGGAAGAGGGCGGGGAGGGCTGCGGACAAGCCCCCCCCCCGGGAGCCGCGTGGGCTGCCCCGGTGGCCTGAGCGCCCCGCTGCAGTCCCCTTCGGGCAGGGCCCGCGGACACCCGACCGCTGAATGGGAAGGGACCCGTGTGCTCGGCCATTGGCCGGCCGCGGGGAGGCCGCGCGGACATTGGGCAACGTAAGGGGGCCGGACCGCCTTCAGGAATGTACTACGGCGTGTCCGGCACGTCCGTCCGCGCCGGCGGGGCGCGAGCCTCTTCTGGGCTCCCGGGAGGCCGCGCTGGAGACTTGGGAGTCCGCCCGGCGCGAGCCAAGCGCACCGGCTTCCCTACCTGCTCCGCCTGGGCCGCGCGGGGAGTCCCGGAGCTCGGGTGCGCGCGCAGGCGGACGCACACGCGCGCGCGCTTAGGCCTCCTGGCCGCCCAGCGCGCGCCGCCCCGGCCCGGCCCCGGGTCACGTGGTCGCGTGGGCTCCGCCTTCTCCCCGCTCCTCCCCCTTTCCCTCCATCTGGGTTTCTTTCTTTCCTTTCCTTTCTTTCTTCTTTTTTTTTCAATGAACACACACCGTGTGCATCTTAAAGCCACACTGCCCCATTTCACGGCTGCAGTCGGCTTCTAGCTGCCGCGGGCCCCCCTCTGCAGTTCAACCACGTTTTTAAAAAAGAAAGGGAAAAATACTAAAATGAAGCAGAATCGAAAGTTTGTGGGTCTGGTCCCTATCCCAGGGAGGATTTAATAACTTGCAAACAAGAAAAACAAATTACGCTCTTCAAAAATTATATTTTTAAATAAAAAGCGGAACTATGTAGGTAGTTTAATTTGTCTCTGGCCCCAGGATCCACTTCAGAGGGTCGCGTGTTTTCTTCCCCAACGGGAAGCGAATCCCCGGGATGTCTCGGTGACACTGGCCGCAGTGTACTGACAAGTCCTCGCAATCAGCGCACAATTTGTTTCGAATGAATCCAACATCAAAGCCTTTATTCTCCCCAACGTCACGCTATTATTAAATATAACAGGATGCGTACCAGTTTTTGAAAAAAAATTTAAAACCTTTGAAACGGGCTTTAAATAATTTAAACAAGGACATGTGGGTAATAAAAGGGGGGAGTCCAAATGAACCCCAAATAGTCAGGAAAACTTTTTCTCAATGAAACAATTCCGTTGCTCCTGGTTGTTAAAAGGATTCTGTTGTTTCTCCTTTACATATGTCATATTAAAGATTCAAATAAAAACGCCTCTGCTTCCACAAGATTGCTTCGGTGTCTGGATTCCACGTTTTTAAAACACTGACTCCTTCAAACGGGGACTGTGCTGCCGTGGGTTTTGGGGTGGGGAGGGGGGAGGATTTTAAGAAAGGGTGGCTTTTCCCAACCTCCTTACTTTCCTCTTTAACTTTCCATTTTGTTTATCTTAATGCGAGGCGTTGTTCCCTGCGAGAGCCTAAGTCTTCTCTTTAGTTAGAAAAGAAAAGAGAGGAAAAAAAAAAAAATCTGGCACGCACTGGCGCACCATCCAGCACCCTGTCATTATTGGTGCAGGCCTGGGAATTCAAGCCGGACCTCCCAGTATTTGCTGCAGCTCGAGGCCAAGGTGCCTCTGAAAGGGTTTTCTTTGAGGAATTTCAGAAATTGTTTAAGCGCTTAAAAAAATATTACATTTCCCCCCGTGTCTATCGCAAGGCAAATGCTCGTGGGTGAATGTGTGTGTGAGAGTGTGTGTGCGCGCGCAAAAGGCGTCTTACAAAAAGAAGACACTGTTGAAAAGAAAAGGAATAAGAAAGAAAAGGGAGGGGGGAGCATTCCTTAATGGAAGTATTGCATGCGAGGAGGTTGGCGCTCTCGGAGGCTCCCCCCGAAGCCGGGGATGCACACACTGGGGTTGCCTACCTGGGTGGTCTCTCTACTTTGGTGAGCTGTTGCTAAGCAGCTAATAATAGTCATGTTTGCTGAGTAATTTCTGCCCTCCGCGAGCCAATCGCGTCGCAGAAACCCAAGCCATCTGACAGCCCCGGGGGCGGGAGCTCCAGCCTTTTTCTCTTTCGCTCGGTCTCTCCCCCTCCACCCCCTCCCCTCCTCCTCCTCTTTCTCCAAATGGAGAGAGTTCTTTTTTTTCTTCTTCCATCTCATCTATTGAATCAAGGAGCTGCTGCGGCCGCTGCCCGCTGCACACACACAGAGCGGAGTCCCCAGGTCCCGGGAGCGAGTGAGGCGCGCTGCACTGGGGCAGAATGGTCCAGCGGGTCGGCGAGGAGCACAAGAAAGCAGAGTCCGGGACCGAACAGCCACCGCGAACCCAGCAGCCAGAGCCCGAGCAGCCCGAGCAGCAGCTTCAGGAGCCGCCACCGCCAGCAGCAGCCGCCGCGAAAGCAGCGGCGGCGGCGGCTGCCCCGGCCCGGCAGCGCTGAGACCCACCGGGCACCCACGGACCCCGCGGCGGTGGCTCTGCGCTTACCCTCCGCGGCCGCTCGGGAGACCCGGGAGGCGCCGAGGAAGCCGGCGAGGCCGGCGGGAGCGGCGGGGATTTGCTGGCGCTTTCTGCAGTGAAGGGGTCGCGGCGCGGGGCGGGGGGCGGGTAGGGGGAGTTGCGGATCTCGAGGAGCGCCGCGCGAGCGCCCGAAGGACAGGCTGGCTCCGCGCGCCGGCTCTCGCCCTCCGGAGAACTGGATGTGGGCAGCGGCGGCCGCAGAGACCTCGGGACCCCCGCGCAATGTGGCAATGGAAGGCGCAGGGTCTGACTCCCCGGCAGCGGCTGCGGCCGCAGCGGCAGCAGCGCCCGCCGTGTGAGCAGCAGCAGCAGCGGCAGCAGCAGCAACAGCAGCAGGTCTGTCAACCGGAGCCCCAGCCCGAACAGCCGGCGGCCAGCAGCGTCCTCGCCAGCCGAGCGCCCGGGCGCGCCGGGAGCCCGCAGCGGCGGCAGCAGCGCGCCGGGCCGCCCGGGAAGCCTCGGTTCCCGCGGCAGCGGCAGCGGCGGCGGCGGCGGCGGCGGCGGCAACATGGCCTCGGCTGGTAACGCCGCCGAGCCCCAGGACCGCGGCGGCGGCGGCAGCTGCAGCGGGGCCCCGGGCCGGCCGGCGGGCGGCGGGAGGCGCAGACGGACCGGGGGGCTGCGCCGCAACGCCGTGCTGGACCGGGACTATCTGCACCGGCCCAGCTACTGCGACGCCGCCTTCGCTCTGGAGCAGATTTCCAAGGTGCATTTCAGACTCTCTCCTCTCCTCCCACTCTTCCCTCCTCTTCCTCTTTGGGATCGCCCCCGCCACACACACACGCACACACACACACAC
>NW_024426008.1:1623492-1624051 GCF_017311325.1 Ursus maritimus
CTCGCGCCCCTGCCCCTATTTGCAACCTAAACCCCTGTAATGCTGCCACATTTCTTAACATCTTGGAGGGGGAGGCGGAGTGGAGGGAGGCGGAGAGAGGAAGGGGGGGAGGGAGCCGAAATAAAGGTGGTTTCCTTTTTTGGCAGCCGGTTTTGCTTTTGTTGAGCATGAAATCTCTGCCCCCTTAAAAATTATCCTTGGAAGAGGGCATCTTCCCTCTTCCTTTTTAGTTTTTGAGCCACCTCTTCTGAGAGCCTGGGGGGAAAGGGAAAGTTGTAAACAAATTGCCACCTTAAATCCGCGGTGCAGGTCTGCCAAGCGGCCGGGTTCATTGTGTTTACGAGGCTCGCTGAAATGTGTGGAATCCGGGGAAGGCGAGCACCCAGACGGGGGCCCGCCGGGGCAGCGGCCAGCGCCGGGGAAACGCCGCCGCCGGGAGCAGCCACAGCCCAGCCAGGACCCCCGCCTGCGCCGGCCTGGGCCCTTCCCCTGTGCACTTGGCTACTTTTTACGTTTAACCAGATGGAAAGGGAGAGGAGGGAAAGATCCATGTGGCTGC
>NW_024426008.1:1624061-1624772 GCF_017311325.1 Ursus maritimus
GTGTGTGTGTGTGTGTGTGTGTGTGTGTGTGTGTGTGTGTACGCTCCCTCCCCGGCATGCCTTTTCCGGAGCAGTGGAAAGCGGTCCACAGTGGACCACCTCGAGGGCGGCCGCAGCGCGGCACTGCCCAGTGCCCCCAGCCTTGGAGACCCCTGCTCTCGCGCCCCTGCCCCTATTTGCAACCTAAACCCCTGTAATGCTGCCACATTTCTTAACATCTTGGAGGGGGAGGCGGAGTGGAGGGAGGCGGAGAGAGGAAGGGGGGGAGGGAGCCGAAATAAAGGTGGTTTCCTTTTTTGGCAGCCGGTTTTGCTTTTGTTGAGCATGAAATCTCTGCCCCCTTAAAAATTATCCTTGGAAGAGGGCATCTTCCCTCTTCCTTTTTAGTTTTTGAGCCACCTCTTCTGAGAGCCTGGGGGGAAAGGGAAAGTTGTAAACAAATTGCCACCTTAAATCCGCGGTGCAGGTCTGCCAAGCGGCCGGGTTCATTGTGTTTACGAGGCTCGCTGAAATGTGTGGAATCCGGGGAAGGCGAGCACCCAGACGGGGGCCCGCCGGGGCAGCGGCCAGCGCCGGGGAAACGCCGCCGCCGGGAGCAGCCACAGCCCAGCCAGGACCCCCGCCTGCGCCGGCCTGGGCCCTTCCCCTGTGCACTTGGCTACTTTTTACGTTTAACCAGATGGAAAGGGAGAGGAGGGAAAGATCCATGTG
>NW_024426008.1:1624787-1625402 GCF_017311325.1 Ursus maritimus
TCACAAATATTGTCGTAAGTTGCAGATGGCTGCCCCACTTCCTAATTCAGCTCACACAGCGTCTCCCAACGCTTTGGAAATGCGTCTCGAGTGAGCTCCGGCGGCCGCGCTCACCACGTGGATCCCCACTTACTACCACGCCGGGCGGGGGTCAGGATCGGGGAGCCCGCAATACATTGTTCCCAGAGCGCGCTCGTCCCCCAGCCCCCCAGCCCTGCCGGCGCACCCGGAGAGGGGTGAAGGATGGCGCTTGACTTGCGGGGAAGCGATCTGTGGTTTGCTGGTTCTTAAATGGTGGGCTCCAACGTAGAGATTGCGCAGCCCCTCCCTTCCCAGCTCCGGTGTGAATATTGCCTGTGTTGAGTGATTTCTCTCCTCTCTGCCTCGGCTTCCCCTTCCCTCTGTTCTTGCAGCCCTTCTCCCCAGCCCCCTCAAGACACTTTCGGGGATGCTGAGCGGGTCGTGCGTGGGGGCACCCCTGCTGTCGCCAAGGTGCAGGTCCCACGCTGCATCCCGACGTTGATTTATGTCCAGGCCTCCCCACGCCGCTCGCATTACTCTGGGCCAGCCTGAGATCCAGGCCCGAGGGCACCCCCCCCCCCCCCACGGCTGTCG